>NC_052673.1:6853036-7195536 GCF_016802725.1 Solenopsis invicta
AAAATACAATTAAAAAATATTGTTTGTTCAATGGGTTGTAGATCGAGGTTTTTTCATATATGGACCTATTTCGTTTATTGATATAAATATTAAAAAATTATGATATTGCAATCTTTCCGGAATATTATTGGCATATGCCATGAGACGTTGCAGTCATATTGTTAATTTATATTTCTGCAATGTCTCCGTAATATTACATTGCAATCTGCAACATTGCAACATTGCTGCAATGTTGTTGCAATTTTCTGTGCTGTATGGGAATATTAGTCTAATATTAAAAAAAAAATATAAATATAATATTATCGGCGGATCCCGATAGCACACTGAACCGATAGCACACCACCACTCACAGCGGCCGATGCTTAGAGTTTTTCAGTTGGTTGAGTTAGATAAGTCAAAATGATTAGTTGGTGGGCTATTGCACCGTGCGCTATCGGATCCCGTCCTAATATTATATATTAGATTTGTTTGTTTTGTCTGTCCTGGGTCTATTTCAGAGCAGACCTAAGCAGACCTGGGTACTTTGGGTTAAGATAGAGAAATTCCGGAAGTGAATCGTAGAACAGGAAGTGAATACTGATATTACTCTGAACGACTCTGAAGTAAACTCGGATCTACTCTGATGTCTGTAAAGAAAACACGATAATATAATCTAATTTGAAAGAATATAATCTCTATGGTGAAAATTTTTCCCAGATTTTTTCATATAATTTTTTCAGATTATTTGTATAATTTTATAACTTACTCAAATTTTTTATACAAATTAGAACACTTTTTAGAAATACTAGAAAGTTTATATTTTTTTCAGAATTTTTTATATATACTAATTATAAAATATCCTAAGATTTTTCTAAAAATTTTTTGTTCTATAATTTTTGACAAAGTGTTATAAAATCTCAAAGTTAAAAGTATTTTTTTTAAATTATAAGATAAGAAATTTTAAAATTTACATGTATAAAGAATTCTAAAAGATGTAAATTTTCTGAGTATTTCTGAAAAATGTTCCAATTCGTATAAAAATTATGAGAAAAATTTTCATTTGCAGGGTTGTGTATCCTATTATGTGACATTTCTTGATTTTATTTTATTTTTTGACGTATATTTTGTTTATAAGTTAATCATGAGTTCTTTGTCATTATCATCATCATCTGATTCATCGGAAATATCATCTATTGGCCAGGAAATATTTTTTGATTCTGTATCTTTTGAAAATGAAGACAATAATAGACATTGCACAGAAAATTATCAAACTGTTATTTTTGAATATAGCAAAATAGAATTTGTAAAGCATTTTAGATTAAGAAAAGATGTTGTTAATCAACTTATTTTACAATTTTCACAATCAGTATATTATACGCAGGCTTGGGAAAGTTACTTTGTAAAAATAATTAATTACAGTTACAGTTTCTGTCTTCCAAAAAATAACTAGTTACCGTTACAAGTTACTGACTTTAAAAAATAACTCGTTACAGTTACAGTTATTAAAAAAGTAACTTAAAGTTACTTTTCAGTTACTTTTCTGTTTTTTTTTTTTGGTAATTATAAAACATTGATAATTTAAATATGAGACTTTTACTGAAGAGTATCCACGTAAAGTCTTTTCTATCTTTAATTGTGTAAAGCGTCGTCTACAATTGACTTAAGTCTTTAACCTTAAGAAATTGACCAATAATAATTGATTTATAGAAGAATAATCGATTGTGTTTGGCCAATTTCTTAATGCTAAAGGCTTAAGTCTTTATTGTAGTCTTTATTGACGACGCATAAGATGCATGTGACATGTTTACATATATTAAATATTAATTACTTATATGTACACATGAAAGCTATGTGAATTATGTTCTAAATTTTTCGAGGATAAAGGTTGGTTTATAATAGCCGTAATCGTAAAAAATTGATCAATCATAGTTGATTTATAAAAGAATAATCGATTATGATTAGTCAATTTCTTAACGGCTATTATAAACTAACTTTAAGACTAAGTATAGAATTTAGACTCAAAGGAATTCTTAGTTACTTCCTATATCAAAAAAAAAAGAAAGATTAGTTTATTTTTACCCATTACACAATTTTATTAAAAAATAGGAAAAATACAGTACGCAGGAAAACAATTCTGAATCTTTAATAAAAATTTTTGTTTATTTTTAAAAGAGTTTGGTATTCCATTGTGTTATCATTAAGTTTTCCTCTCTGTGGTGTTACTACAGAACCACTAACGCTGAACATTCGTCCAACCGATGCACTACTGATGCAGTGCCGTGTTATATTTAATAAAAAATTTTTTTATTCTGGGATAATCGTTCAACATATTTACATGCAAAGCGTTTGATTTTAGGAAACGGTACAATTCCTCTTGTAAGGATTCAACTTCCTTAACTTGTTTATTGAAATCGAAAAAGTCGTCATTATCTTCAGTAATATTTGGGGAACTGTCATCAGAACTATTAACTCCTAACAAGTCTTCTAAATAACCTTTAGCCATTTTTTTTCTCTCTCCATGTAACCAGTTTAATTTAAATTTTGGGTGTAGGCAACTTGCGACGATCAATTCTTTTTTTTCGAATAATGTGGAAAATCTAAAATTTAAAATATAATGAAATAAAAAAATTTTTTTTTGAAAATAATTGTTAATAAAATTAATTTATGTATTAAGTTACCTTTTATTTAAACCTTCTTGAATAGCTGTGATTAGTGATTGACAATGTATAAATCCGCTTTTATCAAATTTTTCTAATCTTTCTTGTAATGTTTGCAAGACGGGCAATAAGTATCCCATATACATTCCCGATTCTTTCTGTAATATGTCTATGGCCCGTGCCAAAGGATCCATAATCTAAGTTAAGGAAAAAAATAAGGAAATATATATTCCACTAAATTTACATATTATTATTTAATATACATGACAGTACTCTTCTATGAATTTAATTTCATCTTCTGTTAATCTTTGCAAATCGCAATGATCAAAACATTGATTGACTTTTTCAGAATTATTTTTTAATAACTTTATTAGTTGCGTTAAGCAATCGAAGGTAGAGTTCCACCTAGCAAAATAAAGATTTGAAAATAAGATAAAATCATTTAATCAACAAACAAGAGATAGAAAAGAAGGTATTATCCCCACATGTACATTTTAAGCAATGACAAATAATATAATTTGTTAATCATTATTTTATATTGAATCTTAAGTTAAGATTACATTTATCAAAGCGTTGTTTAATAGATTCTAAACTCAAAGTTATGAAATATTTATTACATTAAATATGATTTATTAAAAATATAGTTTTATATAAATATGATTTATATAAAACACAGCATGTCGAAAAAGAAGTAATATGAGCCACCTTGAAAATAAGTTTAAAAATTGGTTTAAAAAAATAGTTTTTTGTTACAAAATTATATATTTTTTATTTTCCTAAATTAGAATTTTCTTGCATTCAGAAATATTAGTCATTTTATTCTTGTATAACATTAAACAACAAGGATAAAATGATATTTCTAATGTTTCTGAACGTAGCTCTGTAGCTGTAACAATCGATTTATTGAATAATTATTTCAATATGACAATCTCGATGATAGCCATATTACTATCTACCATGCTTATACATATGATGGTATTAACAAAATACTACGCTATTGTTTAAAATTGCGTAATTTGCAATGTATAAAGCTAAATAAAAAATTAAATAACAAAACAAATACTTGAGTTTACATAATTCGTGATAATACGCTCGAGTTTGAAAAGAAAGTATACGTAATTAAATCTTGAAAGTTTTAAACTGCTTAAAAGTAAAAATGCCTTATAACAAATGTCAATTGTGTATTGAAATATTAACATCATTACATAACTACAGTCTTCTAAATAAATAATTTCATTAAGTAATTACTAGAACTCGTCCGATTAATGAAGATAATACGAGTGGCTATTATATCTATATAATATCATCTTCTCTAATTGCTTTTATTATTTCGAGGCAAAATATATTTCTATTTAGTGATTAATAACAACGCATTGAGAAATAAAAATATCAATAAATGTGATTAATATCGAGAAAAAAGAAAAAGAAAATCAAAATAAAACTTATTCAGTTTAACAGCTAATGAAAAAAGATCTAATGTTTTTTCCTTTTGATATAATAAGAAAACATATCTAAACAAGTTCTAAAACAGAATAAGTTTCATATTTTTTATATTTCATAATAAGCAAGCTTTTTACCTGGTAATAACTGGAGTTTTTAAGTATACACTACAAATTTCGTTTATTTTATCTGCTGTTTGTGTAGATTGGTTTTGTTTATTCCACAATTTTACTAATTTGGCAAATGTCACTCTATGTTTTTTCTTGTATACAGCATCGCTGTCTAAAGCTTTCTCAGAATCTTTCACTGCGACAAGGTTCAAAGTGTAGCTGACACATCTATGATGTGGTGGAAGTGTCAATAAATTTTCTGCATCTACATTTTCTACATCGTCCACATTTAAAAGATCACTTAAACTATGAAACACTTCCTTAAAGTCCTTATCATCTTCACTTTTCTTAAAATATCTGAAACGAATTAAAGTTTGCATTTATAAATTATATTAAAACATTTTATCTGTTAATTACATATTAATAATTATATGTTACTTAATTATATTTTATTTATAGTAATTATACTCTTTTTTATGCTTTAAAGTAGGAGTTTTTACTTTAAAATGATTTTAACAAGATTGTTGTATGATTTCTTTTCACAAAATTATAATAGTTTAAAAAGAAACAGTCTAGACATGTTTATATCTTTTTTTGTCAAAGAGATTTCATATTAATGTTAATCAAATTTTTTTGTGTATTTATATTATATTAGTACATATATACTGTATTAATATAATATAAATACATAAAAAGTATTAATTACATATAAAAAATTTTAAATATATATAAAAGTAGAGAAAGGACGGCAGTCGTGAAATATACGAAGTGGTGAAATATCATGATATTTCGTGAGGTAAATTCATGATAATTTACCTTGAATTCTAAAAGTTCGTTAAAATTACTTCGTTATTGTCTATTCAAACATTGTAGGATGATTATTGGTTATTAGTGTTTTGTTAAGTTATTGTCAAAAAACAAAATAGTATTCCACGATTCCTCCTTACCTTTTATATTAATACATTTTTTTAAATGGTAACAATTTTTTAAGGTATACAAAAAATATATTTAAAAGCTTACTGAAAGGCTTTGACAAAATTTGATCCGTTGTCCGTTGTCGTGCAACATATTTTATTTTGAATATGATACTCCAAAAAAATCGAATAAATTGCTAATATGCTAATATGTCATATCATCAGCTAATATGTCATATGTATGTCGTCCTTTCAGCCTTCGACAAGCTAATGCAGCTGATTGTCGAGAGAGAGTATCAGGATTAATCCAATGGATTGTTATTCCTAAGTAACTTCTATAAATTTTTATTTTAATTATTTAACAAAATAATATAATTACAATATAAATTAATATAATAAATTATATACACTAGTTATACACACTTTTTAGCCTTGCTCCATAAATCTGCCGTTGTTGCAACTATTTCTATTTCTGTTAATTTTTTTTCTAGAGTACTCTTCATTTTAAGATATGTTTGACAAAGTTTTTCTTTTAATGTTTTTCTGCACATTATACAAATATGTGAAGGAACTCCAATTCTTAGCAAATTAATGAATGCTGGACTATCAATAGTGAAAAAGGGTTGAATGTCTTCGATAATAAACTGTAATACAGCTTTATCAAATTTATTTTGAGTAATCATTGAGCTTCCAGAGCCCCACCTTTCCAATACATGACACTTATTTGGAATATTGGCATTTTCATCTTTATTTGGACGTTTCAAATTAACTTTTGTCTCAACTATTCTTTTCAATATATGTTGATGTTTTGCCTATTAATTAAACACACACACACACACACACACACACACACACACACATATATACACACACACACATATATATATATATACACACACACACACACACACACACACACACACACACACACACACACACATATGTAATTAGAAATATATAATAAAAAATTGTATAAATTTTAAAAACTGCTTAAAAAAAAAATTTAATTTTTTTTAAGCAGTCACTTTTTGTACCTATTTTTTTATATATAACTTAAGGTTGAATGTTTTATTTAATTGTGTAGATTCCATAAAAATTTAAAATTCCATAAAAATATAAAATTTTAATTTAAAAAAATTTTTTTTTAAATATAATCTCTTTTTAGTATCATTTAATTTTATATCTATTTTAAAACATAAATATTTATTTAAATATCAGTTTTATTAAAAATATTATCAGTTTATTATTACTATATATAACTATTACTATATATGTGTAGTATCAGTTTATTATTACTATATATAACTTACAGTATATATTTTCTATGCAAAAATAAGGAACTTATAAATTATTAACTTTCCTATGGCGTTTTAAAGCAAAACATTATACTTATAAAAAATTACGTCATTATAATTCCTATTACAAAATATACTTATGTAACAAAGCAAATATGAGGTATTTTTTATTAATTCAAGGTGTCTAAAATTGAAAATTGATGTGTTTCGTGATATATTTCGGACCCTATTCAAAAGCCCCCTTTTCCATAGCACTATCTAGTATTCTAACTTTAGACCGAGTTTATGTGATAATATACGCAAAAATAATCTTAATTTTACGCAAAAAACAAAAATAAGATAATAATAAAATTAACTTACAGTTAAATATTTTCTTAAGTTTGCTGTTGAAGTTCTGCTAGCATGTATAATTTTTTTTCCAATACAAATTTTACACAAAAGTGCTAAATTTTTCTCATTTTCCAATTCTTCCTGCACTTCGAATGCCTCTGCATATGCTGGCCATGGTATTTTCTCTTTAGTCTCTTTCGAAGACTGTGGGTCTGTTTGCAGTCTCAGTTCTGATGTATTCTCAGCCGTTATTTCGTCCATTATTAGAAGTAGAAACCAATTAAAAAATTAGAAATGAAACAATTAATAATTTTTAACTTAGGTCATTTTTAACATTAGCTAATTATTTTTAAAACATAAAGTTGAATTTATTTTTTTTTTTTTTTTTTGAGTTAAAAATTCATTTATGTAAAAGTAAAGCAATATTCAAAAAATTCGATCATTTTCAAATAAAAAATATTTTTTGTTATTTTATATAAACTTAATTTATAAAATGATAAATTTATTTAATGATCCATAATTGCCTTGTTATTTTTTAAATATTTTGACTTTAAAAAATTATGAATTTTTATATATAATTTAATATTAATGCTTTATAAACTAACTTTTAATTGAAATTAAATTAATTTAATTGTAATACAATGTTTAACTAGTTTAATATTTGGTTTATGTCAATATTAATGTAATTAAAAATTAATGTTATTAACTTTAAATTAATTTAGTTAAAAAAATATATATTAACTTACCCTGATTCTTATATAAATAAAGCAAAAGTACTTCGAACAGAATGATCTTCTCAATAACGCAACACTAGTAACACTACAGGAATCACTACAGTAGTTACAGGTTATAAGTTATTTACACGTAGATACACGATTGTATGTACGTGTAGGGCCTGGATATTCAACTACGATTCCGGGATGCTCGCGGAGAATCACTGCGTGTTGTGTGATCGTCTGGCTGGTCTATCGTGTACGTGTGATAATCAGTCAGCAGAGAATTGGTGATTATCACACGATAGACCAGCCAGACGATCACACAACACGCAGTGATTCTCCGCGAGCATCCCGGACAATCCCGGAATTGTACTTGAATGAATATCCGGGCCCTACACGTACACGCACCGGCAGGGCCGTAGCCAAGGGGGTGCCAGAGGGTGCCCGGCACCCTCAAACATTTTTTTGGCACCCTCTAAACAGAACAAGTAACGATTAATGTATCTTTACACAATCGCACACGATTCGTCTACGCAATATACAATACGTCTCATCCTTTAGATCTAGAGTGATGCCCGAAACCATGGTAGAAGTATAACAGCTATCCCTTCCACCATGCCCGAAACTGAATCCGATAGCATGCAATAGCATATGGAGGGCCCCTCAAGGGCTGCGTTCAGATTTCCCACCCGGGTGCACCCAGACATCATTCTATCCTATAACAAGCGGAGGGGACGACAAGCGCGAATCGCATAAACGATTCGCGCTTGTTTGTTTATCTCCTCCCATGCTACTGCATACCGGGCAGTTTCTGGCATTATTGCTCTAGCTCGATTATTATTTTCATTGCACTTCCGTTCTTGACTTATTGATATTTTGTAACAGTGCATTTCGAGATTACTTAAAATTATAAATTACAAAAGTGTAGCAAAAGTGAGCAACTAAGCAGATTAATAAAATTTGAAAACTATAAATTAAGGTATGTATATGACCTAAGAGTGGTAAGAATTCTATAAAAGTTATGGTAATGTCTTTGAAAAAAATATCCAAATATAGGATTTTTACTAAAAAAAAAAACCATCACAATACATCTTATTCAATAACGTAAGCAGATCTTTTCTTTACATTGCAGATGGATAAATATATCATAAAACAACAAAAACCTTCCACATCCACTGCCGCATGTGATTCAGAAATATTGATATCGTCGCAATTATCATCTTATTCTGCTTCCAGTTCTACTTCTACATCAAAAACTAAAGTATTTGTCATACAATCTGTCGATGATATATCCAAAATAGGTGGTAATATAGTACAAATAAAATGTGACCAGTATCCCAAAGACAAATATAAAAGAAGTTTTCAAGCAGATTGGTTCAATAAATATAAATGGTTAGAATATTCATTATCAATGAATGCAATCTTTTGCTATCCCTGTAGACAGTTTCAAGCGCACCAATCTAAAGAAAATGCATTCATCTCAACTGGATTTTCGAATTGGAAAACCGCATTGTGCAAAAATAAAGGTATTCCGAGGCACGAAACGTCTAAAGTACACATTGCTGCCATGTCAATGTGGTGTGATAAACAAAATAGAATAAATTTAAACAAAGAAGTATGTACTGTGTTGAATAATGATGTTCTTGAACGCCACAGATATTATGTAAAATCTGTAGCAGAAGTTATTCAGTTTTTGGCAGTTAATGAACTTGCTTCACGAGGGACTTATGACATCACAACAGAAGAGGAAAACAGTTTATTCAATAATTTATTTAAATATACCATGCAAAAAGACAGCAAATTAGCGGAGTGTGCCAAATTAATACCTGCTAATGCAACATATTTATCACCCCAAATTCAAAATGATATTATTGAAATTATGGCTAAGATGGTTAGATTAGATATAGTACAGGACGTGAAAGCAGCTGATATTCCATGGTACACGATTTTAGAAGATGGCACGCGTGACAAAAACAATAGAGAAAATATAGCTATTGGTGTTAGATACATAAAAAACGGGAAAGCACATGAATCAATTTTGGGAATCAAGTCCGTTGAGAAATTGGATGCTGAAACTTTTGCTAATTTGACACTCGATTTTCTCCAAGAATGTGGACTGGATCACTTCAATATATTAAGTCAATGCTACGATGGTGCTTCAGTCATGAGTGGTCACAAAGGAGGAGTACAAGCCTTAATCCAAAAAAAATTAAATCGAGAAATTCCATACATACACTGTTCAAATCATCGACTACATCTCGTCATTATAAAGGCAATTAATGATATACCAATTGCCACACAATTTTTTGAACAGTGCTCAATGTTATACAATTTCTTGAAAAGAGGATCAATATCTAACTTTTATAAAGGACAGCCACTTGCACGCTTGTTAGAGCAACGTTGGTCAGGACACTTGTGCGTTACTCAAATTATTAACAATAATTACGCAAAAATTATTGAGGCTCTTGCATTTATTAAAAATAACAAACAGATTAAGGGCGAATATATTGTTGAAAGTATAGGTTTATTAAAAGTAATGAAGAAACCAGAATTTTTATTTTGCATGATAATATTTAAAATTATTTTGGAAATTCTTCATCCTGCAGATAAAATTCTACAAGCAAGAGAATCTAGCCTGAAGGATGCAATGGTAATAATTACGGCTGTGATTAGTCAAATTGAAAAGATAAGAACTAGTGAAGAATATGAAAAAATAAAAAACTTAATGAAAGAATTTTCAAATAATGAAAATATAGACGAAGAAAGAGCACAAAGACAAAGGAAACGCAGTAAAAATATAGACGGTTTTTTAATAATGCATCACATTAATGAGGAGGACGACCAAGATAAACTTAGACCACTATTTTTCGAAATTTTAGATATTATTCTTATTGAATTAAAGAGACGTTTTTCCCAAAACAGTGATATTTTGGATGCTGTTATCAATGCAGAAGATCTAAATTTCCAAAAATCTGAATGTCTGCAAAAACTAGGTATAAAGATTCCTCAAAAACATGAAATAATGGTAGTTAAAAGTTATCTTGAGAAAAGTAACGAAGAAGGAGACACGTTTTCAAAGCTGTATAACCAAAGAGTAGCATTCAATGATACCTACAATTACTTAGCAGCATGTAGAACGTTTGCATGTAGCACTGCGTTGTGTGAATCTACATTTTCGGTTCTAACTAAAATTAACCGATCACAAAGAATGTCTATGACTCACCAAAGAATGGCTAATCTTATATTTTTAGCCTTTGAAAAGAAAAAAACTACAAATATAAATATGAATTCTTTTTTAAGAGAATTTCATAATGCCAAAGAAAGAAGACTGCAGTTATTCTAATTATATTACTATTATTTTTTAATGTTAAGAGTTTAATATTTTAGTTGTATGCATAAATGCAATGAAAAACGTTCCTTTTTTGTTTATACATAGACATAATATCTACAAAGATATAATACATTATTATTTTGTGTTTGTAATCTTTATATTAATATATTTTACTTTTTAGTTTGTTAAAAAGGCATTAAATTGATATCCTAAAATGTTATTTTGATTAAATTGCAAGCACCCTCTACTTTTCCCCAGGCACCCTCACAAAATTTGTTCTAGCTACGGCTCTGACGCACCGGCATAAATGGTGTCTCTCTACGCTGACGCTCGGCTGCCGCACACACGCGAGCTACGCAAGGCGCGCACGTACGTGTTTCTTGGCAGCGCGGCGGAGGTCGGGGTGCTGGCAGAAAGTAGAGGGGGGCGTTTCGATACCGCATCTTCCTCGCTCGACGCTGGATCGAGAGAGAAGACACGGAATCGCGGCGCTCGAGAACCTGACAGAAATGGTATCCCTTGCGCCTATACGGCTGGTATACGGGATACCGCGGTTTGTCGCGCGCTGTTGTAATTTTTAATTGTATAAAGAAATTTACTCGGATACAAATATTTGTTTGAAAAATAATGTAAATACAATTACGATTTTTAATAATAAATTAAAATTATGTCATCACAGCAATACAGCATTTACACAAAGAGAACAATTTTTTTCATCTAAGCAAATTATGTCTGTTTAAGATCATAAATTCTTCTAAGGAGATTGTAATTGAGGTAAAACAATACTCGGAGAAGTGACAGACTTCTTCATATTTTGACGTTACAAATTACTGTACAAAATTTAAGAAAAATCAGACGTTCATTCGGTTCTTCTCTCAGAGTATTGTTTTACGTCAATTATAGTAATTACAGTACAAAAAAAAATTAAATGTCAACTCAACAATTCATTGTTTCATATATAAACAACAATATAAAATCTTCTTGGAAGAATTTATGATATTAAACAGACATCATTTGCTTAGATGAAGAAAATTGTTCTCTTTGTGTAAATGCTGTATTGCTGTGATGACATAATTTTAATTTATTATTAAAAATCGTAATTCTATTTACATTATTTTTCAAACAAATATTTGTATCCGAGTAAATTTCTTTATACAATTAAAAATTACAACAGCGCGCGACGAACCGCGGTATCCCGTATACCAGCCGTATAGGCGCAAGGGATACCATTTCTGTCAGGTTCTCGAGCGCCGCGATTCCGTGTCTTCTCTCTCGATCCAGCGTCGAGCGAGGAAGACGCGGTATCGAAACGCCCCCCACTACTTTCTGCCGGCACCCCGACCTCCGCCGCGCTGCCACGAAACACATACGTGCGCGTCTCGCGTAGCTCGCGTGTGTGCGGCAGCCGAGCGTCAGCGCGGAGAGACACCATTTATGCCGGTGCGTGTACATACAATCGTGTATTTACATGTAAATAACTTGTAACCGTTCACTGTCACGTGTACCTTTCTAGACAGAACTTTCTTGGATCACATCATCTTCTTCTTCTTCTTTCTTTAATTTGGCACCCGTCTCCTGGAAATAGTCAGAGTGGGGACGATTCGGCCATTAAACAAGGTTATCACTGGTAGATTATGTGGAATTGGAATACAAAACAATAAATGGGAATACAAAATATAATTAGGCAAAATCTAAGGAGGATTGCATCAGCAATCCTAACCGCGCTTTTTCACTCTATTACAAACACGCTTACTGGTACGCGGACAACCAACGACTCCCAATTCAAATATTTACCGGATCACATTTCTCTCGGATCACAGAAGCATAGGACATAGAATTGTCACTGCATTGAGCAACAGTGGCTGCGTTTAGCAAACTCACAAGGAACGTTTGGCAACTCGAAAATTCAAAAAATTCTGAAATTTGGTGTACACATAGAGGAGTTCATCCGTAACACAAAAATATTTTTTGTTGGTGCCCAATTTCAGTTTAAGGGGGTGAAACATCCCTTTGAAAAAAATCGGATTTTTTCTTTCCAAGCAAATATCGTCGAAACTATAAGAGATAGAGAAAAATGTTCTGAATAAAAGTTGAATGGCTGCAAGAGTACTTTATAACAGTGATAAAGAAAAATTTTTTTTTTATTTTTTTTAATACTTTCCCCCACCACCTACCTATTTTTTTTCAAAATTTTTATTTTTTTTATAAGCAAAATAAAGCTTATTTTATTACGAATTCAACGGTATATGACAAAGCTATGTTGCAACATTTCCATTTTTTTTAAATAATTAAAAACCACTCCATAATGCATGGTACGCGCACCCGTCCGTGCACTATGAAAGTGTTCCCCTTCGATTTTGACGAGTCTTTAATACGTTGTCGTACAGATCAAAATAAGGGACACGTATTTTTTTATACGTGCCCACTCTCACTTTTAGGGGTGAAACACCCCTTTGAAAAAAATCGGTTTTGTTTTTTCGAAGCGTGTATCGTCGAAACTGTAAGAGATAGAGAAAAATGTTCTGAATAAAAGTTGAATGGTTCGAAGAGTACTTTACAACAATAATTTAAAATAATTTTTTTTTTGTTTTTGTGAGATATTTAATTATTATTAACATACATTTCACATAGCTTTCAATTATTTGAGCACGACAATATTACATGTATACTCACGATGACATAAAAGATAAAACTAATTAAAAGAAATCATTGATGCATAATCATTGATAGCAACTTACATTACTTCAATGCTATTTTATTACACTGTTATGTATACCGCACCATAAAAAAAGATGAAACTCTATTTTTTAACGTTAAAATATATATATAATAATTACATACAATTAGGCATGATTTATATATATAATTTTACGTATTTTTATATAACCATACATAATTGTTTACAGTGATATATGTATAGATAGATATACAATATTTCTCTTCAGCTTACAAAAGATTGTCAAGAAGGAGTCTTGGTTTACAATATTACTCTAAAATTCATGCATCCATTCACACAATTCTACGCGCTTGCTACCTATTCTTCATCTTCCTATTCTCTACCTATATACATCTCTACACACTTTATAAATATTTTACCTTTTACATTTTTAACAATTATATAATGATTACAGAAAGTTGTGTGCAATTATTATATATAACTATCACATAGTTTTTATATATATTTACATATATTTACATGAAAATTACGGATTATATGTGCTACAGTAATGATAGTCTTCGTAAAAATGTTTGAAACAAAAATATTCGCCACACCATGCACAACGCATAAATGCGGCCTTTCCACAGATACTACATTTTGGCACATGCTTTTCAGTTTTAAAATAACAATATTCTACAGGGTTTTGAAAGTGGTCGGGACGCGTTTCTACATATCCGCTTTTAAACCACGAATATTTAAAAAGGTTTTTAAATCTAGGTGAAGATAGTTGATTGTGAGTTAATGATTGTAATTTAATTATTTCATTACGGGAGTGCAAATTAATATCTTCCTCTTGAAGAATGACATTATCTGAAAATGTTCGCACAAAATTTTTCCAAATTCGGAATCCAAAGACATCTAGAGGCTGAATGATACCCGTCGTCTTCTTTGGAATGGTTAAAAATGTAACTTCTTTACCTTGTGGTACATGTTGCTCTAGCTGGCTCGGGCAGTGTCCCGTCCATGAGTCAAGTAGAAGCATACTTTTACTGCCAGTATTCGGTAGATATACTTCGGTGAACCAAGTTTTGAAATGTTCTGCAGTGAATTTTCCTGATTTTGAAGCCTGGATGTATATGTTAACTGGACGAAATAGAGTTTCTTCCACCCTCGGTCCAAATGTTCCTGTAGACACCTTCAAAACGATGTACAGTGGTGAAAGAAGATTTCCACTTGCCGAAATAAGAGGCATTATAGTATAACTATGTGTTGTTGAAGATATACTTTGAACTGCTGCCTCAATTATTTTCACTCCTGATTTCGCTAATGTTCGCCCAGAATGTATTTCAAGGTTGAAGCCACTCTCGTCTGCATTATAAACTTCTTCTAGTCCTATAGCTGGGATCTTGGACTTTACATTTGAAACAAATTCTTTTGCGACATTTTGTATATTTTCTTGATCTTTAAATGTAAATTGCTTTCGGAATGCGGTTATTTTTCGAGAAACAATTCCGTGTACTTTTTTAAACTTCCAAATCCACCATTTACTTGCCCTGAATTCGGGTAGATCCACTTGATCCTTTGCCTCCAAGGCCCATAATCTTAAATTCATATCATGAATGATTGATTTTCTATCACAAGCTTCTTGAAACTTGTGCAGTACATATTCCGCAATAAATGCAAATTTATCTGCATTTGTTCCACCTTTTTCTAAACTTGTCTCCCACCTGTATAGTTGATGATAAGATTTAACCTTGCGGAATTTGTGTTGTACTGCACTTAAAGTTCTACAGGCCTTTTTTCCACTTTTCCAAAACTCCACAGCTTTTCTCTTATAACTGAAGTCGACTATGCCTCCTTCATCATCAACAACGCATTCTTCAGGTTCGAAACTGCCTTCATCTTCTTCTTTTTCTGCAGGCGTAATATGTTCTACAACTTGCGTGGAATGTGGCTCCGACGGATCTTCAAAATCAAGCACGTAATCATGATCTATCAATATCACTGAACGTGTGTCCTGAGCTTTTTGTAAAATATTTTTAATTTCGTTATGTACTTCAATTTCCACTGGTGTTATAGGTGTCTGTGTTATACTCGCAATTTGAAACGTAGTAGCTAACATGTTTATTACGTTTGCTACATTAAACGGCGTCATTTTACAGAAATTTCTGTCAAGCACTGATTACTAACGACAGAATGGTAACTGATTGACGTCGCAAATGAAACTGGAAATAATACTTCCTCGGATATATTTATATGACTCAAAAGACGCAATTACATGAATTTATTTACTGCGCGAATAGATTTTGCGCAAATAGCTTAAACGTTAGAAAATTGATTTCCAAGAAATCTTTTATTTAATCTTATTTATCGTCTGGTATGCAAAATTAAGAGGCGCGGTCGCGTCTCGCGCCAAGTGACATGCGAAGCGAAGACCGAGTTTCTTTTTAGTCTAGACATCAAGGTGACTTTATGTTATTAAACTTTACTTCGAAAAATAGCAACGTATTACATTACTTCAATGCTATTTTATTACACTATTATGCTATTTTATTACATTATTATGCACGATAAATAAGATTTTTCCTGGAACTCTATTTTCTAATAGGAGATGACGAAAACATTTCGAGGACAGTCTGCGTAAATATTAATTATAAAATCGCGCACATCTAGAGAAATATTTACGTAACATTTGAATGTATAATGTTCAAAGTAAAGTTAATAAATAATGTAAGCATACCTATATTAGAACAGTAGTATAAATACGTAAAACAATAGTATAAATGAAACAGTAATATAGTGCTATCGATTTGCGTCAGTTTAGTATATTTGCAACATTTTTTATTGTGAAAAATGAAATCCTGTTCAAGCTGTGGCAAATCTTATCAACCTAATCTTCCAGTAAGTTCTTTTATTAGTTACATGAATAACATTAATTATTTGTACTTTCTATTATTATTGTTTTTATTTTGTTATCTATTATAGTTTCCGCCTTCAAAATGCGACACTTGTAAAGCAAGTGTCCCGGTGAATATAGTACGACCACTCATTGATGAAACAAATTCTTCTACAGCTCCTCCTTTTACAGCTGAAGAAATCATGCGGCGCGGTGGCGGAAGAGGAGCAATAATTCAAATACTACGGGAGAGGCGGGAGGCTCGTGAAAATCGTTAATTTATAATTTTGTATAATTTTTAATTTTGACTTTCCACGACAATTAGAATATGTAACTATTTTTTACGAGAGAGTCGTTTACTCAAGTTTAGTTGTTTAACAATATTTTGTTAATATTAAGATATTTATGATAGCGGCTGATGAAGGCCTAGTGAGGCAGAAATTGGTTCCGCGTTATTATAATAATGTACATTGCTCGCTAATGTATAATGCTTGCTCCTACTTGTACATAATAAAAATATATGTAATTTAGAATAACTTGATTATCATTCGTTCTTGGCCCGGCTAAAATTTTATACGAGCGAAACAAAATATAATACATATTTCTTCATATACGTCAATGATTTCTTTTAATTAGTTTCATCTTTTATGTCATCGTGAGTATACATGTAATATTGTCGTGCTCAAATAATTGAAAGCTATGTGAAATGTATGTTAATAATAATTAAATATCTCACAAAAACAAAAAAAATTATTTTAAATTATTGTTGTAAAGTACTCTTCGAACCATTCAACTTTTATTCCGAACATTTTTCTCTATCTCTTACAGTTTCGACGATACACGCTTCGAAAAAACAAAACCGATTTTTTTCAAAGGGGTGTTTCACCCCTAAAAGTGAGAGTGGGCACGTATAAAAAAATACGTGTCCCTTATTTTGATCTGTACGACAACGTATTAAAGACTCGTCAAAATCGAAGGGGAACACTTTCATAGTGCACGGACGGGTGCGCGTACCATGCATTATGGAGTGGTTTTTAATTATTTAAAAAAAATGGAAATGTTGCAACATAGCTTTGTCATATACCGTTGAATTCGTAATAAAATAAGCTTTATTTTGCTTATAAAAAAAATAAAAATTTTGAAAAAAAATAGGTAGGTGGTGGGGGAAAGTATTAAAAAAAATAAAAAAAAAATTTTTCTTCACCACTGTTATAAAGTACTCTTGCAGCCATTCAACTTTTATTCAGAACATTTTTCTCTATCTCTTATAGTTTCGACGATATTTGCTTGGAAAGAAAAAATCCAATTTTTTTCAAAGGGATGTTTCACCCCCTTAAACTGAAATTGGGCACCAACAGAAAATATTTTTGTGTTACGGATGAACTCCTCTATGTGTACACCAAATTTCAGAATTTTTTGAATTTTCGGGTTGCCAAACGTTCTTGTAAGTTTGTTTTCCTAATATTTTAATGAATAATTTTTTATAGTTTGAAGTATATGTGAAAAACCAGAGAACAATTTAAATAATAAATATTAATAAGTTTCTTGCATTATATAATATCGTAGAGTATATAAGGCGCTGCTAAGATAATACCGCAGCACAAAGTTTTCAAAACCACAGTGCAAAAGTCCAGGAAATCATGACTAGTCCAGAAGTTTACAGTGCAAATGACAACGTAATGAAACATAATGTAGAGTATATACTCGAAGAATTTGCCGAGAATCTAACAAATATATGTGGAAAGTGTATGGACGTTGGTTGCGGTCCTGGAGATATAACAAAGAACTTATTGTTACCGGCTCTTGGCTCAGATGCACAAATAATTGGTAAAAACATACATTTTAAAAATAACAAAAAACAAACGTTAAATAATTATTTAATTCAATGATTGCATAATAACAAATAAAGGACAAGTTCGTTACACGCAAAGCAACAAAAGAGAGATATATAACCAAATATTGAACATAAGGAGATAATTATGTAAATTATTTTGTTCTGTTTTAAATTAAACAAACATGTTTTAACTGTACTTTCCTTTTTTTGCTCGCTACTTCATTGTTCATCTCTCTATTTAAAGATTACATTTTTTGAAGGTACGGATATTTCGGAGAAAATGATTAAATATGCAAATGTAACATCCAGTGATGAAAAACGTGTCCAATTCGAAGTACTGGATATTGAAACTAAAAATTTACCTAAAAAATATATTACTGAATTTAAGCATGTATTTTCGTTTCACGCTTTGCATTATTGCTATGATATTAGGTAAGCTGGGTAATAAATATACTTTAAAATAGAATCCAACCTTTATTAGTAAACGATTTAAAACAAGTGTAAATTAATCTGTGTTTTACTTTTTAAACATATTGTGCGTGTATATGCATTAACTTTAGAATAAAACAAACATTCCAAATAAATTTATGCACATATTATATACTTATTCATTACATGTTTATCAAATGTTTTATATTAAATTAAAAAAACGTCTTGTTCAAAAAATATTTTTATAAGCATAATATTGTTTTAGAATTAATTACATTAATTTACTTTATTTAACAGACAAGCCTTTAAGAATATTTATCAAATATTACGACCCAATGGAACTGCACTTTTATATATAGTAGCCTCTGATGATTTGTTTGAAGTTCTTAGAATTTTAGCGCAAGACGTTCGCTTTGAACAATATATACCAGTAAATATATTATTAATTATCATAATATATTATTCATTTACAATTATTAATGTATTACACAATTTATTTTTCATTATTTTTATTATATTTTTATTACACGTTTTATTATTACTTTATGACATTTGAATCATAAATTGTTAATTATTACTTTACATACAGGATAAGATAAAAAACATTGGGCCGTATCATAATTCAAATAATGCTCGCAAAGAGTTGAAAGAATTACTTCAAAGCGTCGGATTTACAGTTCACCATTGTAGCCTTCGGGAGAGGAGCCATTCCGAGAAAAAATCAGAACTGTTTTTGAGTAAGTGATTTTAAAAATAACAAACTTAAATTTAATTTGTAGAATTATTAGGAAGAAACATTAAAAAATTTTCTTTGTCCTATTTTATCTATTTAAATTATAATTTAATAAAAAAAATAAAATAATTTTTTTTTACAGAATCAATATTATCCATTTTGCCATTTTTTGAAGACATGCCAAATGATGTAATAGAAAAGTTCAAAAAAGTATTAATATATGAATACTTGAAGAGAAAAATTAACTATAAATCAATAGATAATGAGGAATTTACATTAGATCTATATACAGCGTTAGTGGTTCATGCGCAGAAGATTGTGTAACAATTGTATAAACATGTATACAATCATAGAAACATAGTAACACATTTGAATTAGATAGCACTATCACTAATATTAACAAATGTTTATAATATTGTGGGACAGAGGATAGCATAGCGGCGATAACAGAAGATACGAGTAACGAGAGACTTCACTTCGTTCCGAATCAACTTCTCTAGAACTTACATTAGATCTATATAAAGTGTTAATAGTTTATGCGCAGAAGATATAACAATTGCATAAACGTGTATACAATCATAGAAACATAGTAATACATTTGGTAGACAGAACTAACACTTATATTAACAATTGTTTATAATAATAATAATAAATACCATACTATATAGATATACTATAATATAAAATAATTAATAGTCAATAATAATTTCTTAACATACATCTTTATCTGTACTGATATACGTGTATCAAGTCAAATTTTAAAATATATAACTTTAAACAATACTTCCAGTGTGTGTGTTTAAATTATTTATTTATATTTTTAATCCAAGTTTGAACACAAGTAAATTTTGAAGGAAGAAAAATAGTAATTATTTCAAATCCTTATTTGGTTCATTGACTAATAATTACAATTAGTACACGCTGAAGAGAATTCAGACCCAGGATCAAAACGTTTGTAAACTGATTATTATTTCTGTACGTAAATTAATTTGGAAGATTTGTTTATCCTTAATATCGTATCTCCTAACAATCGTGAAAGCTTACATTGGCAATTGATTTTGTATTTTAATTTATTTTGGGAACCACAACTACTGTTTCACTTTATTAATTTTAATTAAAATTTGATAGAGTATTACAAAACGTTTATAATATAAATGTATAGAAGTAAAATTAAATAAATTTTAGAGAATATAATCAAACATGCAAAAAAATGTACAATAACAATGAACGACTTAAACTATCTAGAGGCGCGGTCGCGACTCGAGCCTAATGTAAAAAAAATTTTTTATTATGAAAATCGCAGACCGACTCTCTTTTACGCCAGTCAGCGAGTTCCATGCAAGCGGGATTATCAGATCTCAGTAACGGCTGAACCGATCAAGTTCTGAGTAGTCTAAACGATAGCTTAGCCCCAACTTGTATAATAAAAGTGTTTTTATTTTTTTTCTCCGTGCCCTACGAGCGGAGTTATCGCGACGCAAATCTAAATATTCATCTTTAATCTTTAAGAAACGTCGTCGTCACCCTCAGGAATTCTCCCTTTCATATTTTCGACACGAGTGGCGCTGGCATACATCAGTCAGCCGTATGCGACTTGTGGTGTACTTGTGGTGTATGTGGTGTAGTACTTCTTGTCATCTTGTCATCATCATCATATCCGTCGTGACAGGTTCTTTAACCTGATCTTTATTCGTCAGTCATTAACAATAATCTTGGTAAGAGTCTCTGACTAGCTTTGTTTTAATCTTTTTTATTGTGAATTTATATATTTTATTATAATTTACTGTAGACATAAGGATTGCATTGAACATTGAGCTACAAAATAAATTATGATCAGAAATATTTAAATAGTCCGTCAGTGGAGGAGACAGACGTTGAGCTGCAAATAGATAATAAAATATCATTACAAGAACACGATGCCAATATTGAACAAAATATAATATAACAGTTGTCAACTTTGAACAATCCGTTTTTCATGAAAGATATGGAAGAGTACACGTCATGTGAATTATATAAAAACGATACGGTAGATGCTCATATGCATAATACTCATTATTCCAAAGCAAGGTCAGATACATAATTTAAACGTATATGTATATATTACCTTCTTTTAAAAGAAAGGTAGAAAAAATTGCGCGCCTATGTGTGTTGCGCGCAACTTATCTTGAAATTGTGTAATCTAATAAAAATGATCATACGTTTATTAAAAAAAAAATGTGTGAAATCTTTTAAAGTGCGCCTATTATAAAGAGAATACTCGTATACTTTTTCTACAAAATTAAAGTAGTAATATTTGTATTTTGAAAAACTTCTATTCTAACCCAACTGGTAGTATCTTCAACTTTTATACAAAACCCACGTGGTACTATCTCTGTATTGTCATTGAAAAATCTTTGTAATTTAAAAATTCAAGTGATAGCATTTTTAATTCTCATTGAAAAATTTTATTCTAACCCAAGTAGTATTTCCTTAAATATTGTGTAATTTAATTCAACCTAAATGCATTTTTCCAAAAAATCTTTTAAACAATCAAAGTGTACTATTTTTGTATTTCCATTGAAAAATCTTTCAATTTTAACCCAAGTGGTTGTATTTAATTTTAATAAGTTTCAATGGAATATGTAACATTTAATTTAAAAGATTAAAAAGGAAACGGTACAAAATGAGAAAATTTTATTGAAATAAACAATTTTTGTGTTTTCTTCTCTTAATCCCACAATATTAATAAGATAAAATAAATACCATACTATATAGATATACTATTATATAAAATATTTAATTAATAGATAATAATAATTTCTTAACAACCATCTTTATCTGCACTGATATACGTGTATCAAGTCAAATTTTAAAATATACAACTTTAAACAATAGTTACAGTGTGTGTGTTTAAATTCTTGACTTATATTCTTAACCGTCAAATGCACAAAATAATTTATATATTAAAAACAAGAGTAAATAAGAGATCACATCAAATGTCTTGCATTAATTAATTGAAAACGTTATTTTCCTTCTTTTGGAGTTTGGAATCTGATTGTGAAAATGTATTTTTTAATGAAATTATTCTGTGGATCTCTGTGCATGTAAAAGTCTCGTGAATCAATTCCATTATAACGATAAAAAAATGATGATACACATTGATGATGTAGAAAAACTGTCAAATAATTCTTTAGGCTTCATATTCGGTTGCAACAGATTGTATAGAAATTCATCGAATATAAATAACGTTTTATTGTTAAAACTCATTATTCTTGTGACTGTTTCTGACAGACTGTTACATATGCATATATATATATATAGATTAAATCTGTACATAATACTGAGGAGGACTAAATACAGCCGAAACATGTTTGTTTAATTAAAAGAAGATCAAAATAATTTACATAAAACATCTTTTTGCTTCTTATTTGGTTGTTTATCTTTTTATTCAGCAATTGCATTTTGTGCTAACTAACAACAAAACTAAATAGTTTTGTTGACGGCACTAAGTTTGTTTTCCTAATACTTTAATGAATAATTTTTTATAGTTTGAAGTATATGTGAAAAACTAGAGAACAATTTAAATAATAAATATTAATAAGTTTCTTGCATTATACAATATCGTAGAGTATATAAGGCGCTGCTAAGATAATACCGCAGCACAAAGTTTTCAAAACCACAGTGCAAAAGTTCAGGAAATCATGACTAGTCCAGAAGTTTACAGTGCAAATGACAACGTAATGAAACATAATGTAGAGTATATACTCGAAGAATTTGCCGAGAATCTAACAAATATATGTGGAAAGTGTATGGACGTTGGTTGCGGTCCTGGAGATATAACAAAGAACTTATTGTTACCGGCTCTTGGCTCAGATGCACAAATAATTGGTAAAAACATACATTTTAAAAATAACAAAAAACAAACGTTAAATAATTATTTAATTCAATGATTGCATAATAACAAATAAAGGACAAGTTCGTTACACGCAAAGCAACAAAAGAGAGATATATAACCAAATATTGAACATAAAGAGATAATTATGTAAATTATTTTGTTCTGTTTTAAATTAAACAAACATGTTTTAACTGTACTTTCCTTTTTTTGCTCGCTACTTCATTGTTCATCTGTCTATTTAAAGATTACATTTTTTGAAGGTACGGATATTTCGGAGAAAATGATTAAATATGCAAATGTAACATCCAGTGATGAAAAACGTGTCCAATTCGAAGTACTGGATATTGAAACTAAAAATTTACCTAAAAAATATATTACTGAATTTAAGCATGTATTTTCGTTTCACGCTTTGCATTATTGCTATGATATTAGGTAAGCTGGGTAATAAATATACTTTAAAATAGAATCCAACCTTTATTAGTAAACGATTTAAAACAAGTGTAAATTAATCTGTGTTTTACTTTTTAAACATATTGTGCGTGTATATGCATTAACTTTAGAATAAAACAAACATTCCAAATAAATTTATGCACATATTATATACTTATTCATTACATGTTTATCAAATGTTTTATATTAAATTAAAAAACGTCTTGTTCAAAAAATATTTTTATAAGCATAATATTGTTTTAGAATTAATTACATTAATTTACTTTATTTAACAGACAAGCCTTTAAGAATATTTATCAAATATTACGACCCAATGGAACTGCACTTTTATATATAGTAGCCTCTGATGATTTGTTTGAAGTTCTTAGAATTTTAGCGCAAGACGTTCGCTTTGAACAATATATACCGGTAAATATATTATTAATTATCATAATATATTATTCATTTACAATTATTAATGTATTACACAATTTATTTTTCATTATTTTTATTATATTTTTATTACACGTTTTATTATTACTTTATGACATTTGAATCATAAATTGTTAATTATTACTTTACATACAGGATAAGATAAAAAACATTGGGCCGTATCATAATTCAAATAATGCTCGCAAAGAGTTGAAAGAATTACTTCAAAGCGTCGGATTTACAGTTCACCATTGTAGCCTTCGGGAGAGGAGCCATTCCGAGAAAAAATCAGAACTGTTTTTGAGTAAGTGATTTTAAAAATAACAAACTTAAATTTAATTTGTAGAATTATTAGGAAGAAACATTAAAAAATTTTCTTTGTCCTATTTTATCTATTTAAATTATAATTTAATAAAAAAAATTAAATAATTTTTTTTTACAGAATCAATATTATCCATTTTGCCATTTTTTGAAGACATGCCAAATGATGTAATAGAAAAGTTCAAAAAAGTATTAATATATGAATACTTGAAGAGAAAAATTAACTATAAATCAATAGATAATGAGGAATTTACATTAGATCTATATACAGCGTTAGTGGTTCATGCGCAGAAGATTGTGTAACAATTGTATAAACATGTATACAATCATAGAAACATAGTAACACATTTGGTAGACAGCACTAACACTAATATTAACAAATGTTTATAATATTGTGGGACAGAGGATAGCATAGCGGCGATAACAGAAGATACGAGTAACGAGAGACTTCACTTCGTTCCGAATCAACTTCTCTAGAACTTACATTAGATCTATATAAAGTGTTAATAGTTTATGCGCAGAAGATATAACAATTGCATAAACGTGTATACAATCATAGAAACATAGTAATACATTTGGTAGACAGAACTAACACTTGTATTAACAATTGTTTATAATAATAATAATAAATACCATACTATATAGATATACTATAATATAAAATAATTAATAGTCAATAATAATTTCTTAACATACATCTTTATCTGTACTGATATACGTGTATCAAGTCAAATTTTAAAATATATAACTTTAAACAATACTTCCAGTGTGTGTGTTTAAATTATTTATTTATATTTTTAATCCAAGTTTGAACACAAGTAAATTTTGAAGGAAGAAAAATAGTAATTATTTCAAATCCTTATTTGGTTCATTGACTAATAATTACAATTAGTACACGCTGAAGAGAATTCAGACCCAGGATCAAAACGTTTGTAAACTGATTATTATTTCTGTACGTAAATTAATTTGGAAGATTTGTTTATCCTTAATATCGTATCTCCTAACAATCGTGAAAGCTTACATTGGCAATTGATTTTGTATTTTAATTTATTTTGGGAACCACAACTACTGTTTCACTTTATTAATTTTAATTAAAATTTGATAGAGTATTACAAAACGTTTATAATATAAATGTATAGAAGTAAAATTAAATAAATTTTAGAGAATATAATCAAACATGCAAAAAAATGTACAATAACAATGAACGACTTAAACTATCTAGAGGCGCGGTCGCGACTCGAGCCTAATGTAAAAAAAATTTTTTATTATGAAAATCGCAGACCGACTCTCTTTTACGCCAGTCAGCGAGTTCCATGCAAGCGGGATTATCAGATCTCAGTAACGGCTGAACCGATCAAGTTCTGAGTAGTCTAAACGATAGCTTAGCCCCAACTTGTATAATAAAAGTGTTTTTATTTTTTTTCTCCGTGCCCTACGAGCGGAGTTATCGCGACGCAAATCTAAATATTCATCTTTAATCTTTAAGAAACGTCGTCGTCACCCTCAGGAATTCTCCCTTTCATATTTTCGACACGAGTGGCGCTGGCATACATCAGTCAGCCGTATGCGAC
The DNA here is from genome assembly GCF_016802725.1 of Solenopsis invicta. Taxonomy (NCBI): domain Eukaryota; kingdom Metazoa; phylum Arthropoda; class Insecta; order Hymenoptera; family Formicidae; genus Solenopsis; species Solenopsis invicta. Next base: position 6,878,987 of record NC_052673.1, read on the forward strand.
TTGTGGTGTACTTGTGGTGTATGTGGTGTAGTACTTCTTGTCATCTTGTCATCATCATCATATCCGTCGTGACAGGTTCTTTAACCTGATCTTTATTCGTCAGTCATTAACAATAATCTTGGTAAGAGTCTCTGACTAGCTTTGTTTTAATCTTTTTTATTGTGAATTTATATATTTTATTATAATTTACTGTAGACATAAGGATTGCATTGAACATTGAGCTACAAAATAAATTATGATCAGAAATATTTAAATAGTCCGTCAGTGGAGGAGACAGACGTTGAGCTGCAAATAGATAATAAAATATCATTACAAGAACACGATGCCAATATTGAACAAAATATAATATAACAGTTGTCAACTTTGAACAATCCGTTTTTCATGAAAGATATGGAAGAGTACACGTCATGTGAATTATATAAAAACGATACGGTAGATGCTCATATGCATAATACTCATTATTCCAAAGCAAGGTCAGATACATAATTTAAACGTATATGTATATATTACCTTCTTTTAAAAGAAAGGTAGAAAAAATTGCGCGCCTATGTGTGTTGCGCGCAACTTATCTTGAAATTGTGTAATCTAATAAAAATGATCATACGTTTATTAAAAAAAAAATGTGTGAAATCTTTTAAAGTGCGCCTATTATAAAGAGAATACTCGTATACTTTTTCTACAAAATTAAAGTAGTAATATTTGTATTTTGAAAAACTTCTATTCTAACCCAACTGGTAGTATCTTCAACTTTTATACAAAACCCACGTGGTACTATCTCTGTATTGTCATTGAAAAATCTTTGTAATTTAAAAATTCAAGTGATAGCATTTTTAATTCTCATTGAAAAATTTTATTCTAACCCAAGTAGTATTTCCTTAAATATTGTGTAATTTAATTCAACCTAAATGCATTTTTCCAAAAAATCTTTTAAACAATCAAAGTGTACTATTTTTGTATTTCCATTGAAAAATCTTTCAATTTTAACCCAAGTGGTTGTATTTAATTTTAATAAGTTTCAATGGAATATGTAACATTTAATTTAAAAGATTAAAAAGGAAACGGTACAAAATGAGAAAATTTTATTGAAATAAACAATTTTTGTGTTTTCTTCTCTTAATCCCACAATATTAATAAGATAAAATAAATACCATACTATATAGATATACTATTATATAAAATATTTAATTAATAGATAATAATAATTTCTTAACAACCATCTTTATCTGCACTGATATACGTGTATCAAGTCAAATTTTAAAATATACAACTTTAAACAATAGTTACAGTGTGTGTGTTTAAATTCTTGACTTATATTCTTAACCGTCAAATGCACAAAATAATTTATATATTAAAAACAAGAGTAAATAAGAGATCACATCAAATGTCTTGCATTAATTAATTGAAAACGTTATTTTCCTTCTTTTGGAGTTTGGAATCTGATTGTGAAAATGTATTTTTTAATGAAATTATTCTGTGGATCTCTGTGCATGTAAAAGTCTCGTGAATCAATTCCATTATAACGATAAAAAAATGATGATACACATTGATGATGTAGAAAAACTGTCAAATAATTCTTTAGGCTTCATATTCGGTTGCAACAGATTGTATAGAAATTCATCGAATATAAATAACGTTTTATTGTTAAAACTCATTATTCTTGTGACTGTTTCTGACAGACTGTTACATATGCATATATATATATATAGATTAAATCTGTACATAATACTGAGGAGGACTAAATACAGCCGAAACATGTTTGTTTAATTAAAAGAAGATCAAAATAATTTACATAAAACATCTTTTTGCTTCTTATTTGGTTGTTTATCTTTTTATTCAGCAATTGCATTTTGTGCTAACTAACAACAAAACTAAATAGTTTTGTTGACGGCACTAAGTTTGTTTTCCTAATACTTTAATGAATAATTTTTTATAGTTTGAAGTATATGTGAAAAACTAGAGAACAATTTAAATAATAAATATTAATAAGTTTCTTGCATTATACAATATCGTAGAGTATATAAGGCGCTGCTAAGATAATACCGCAGCACAAAGTTTTCAAAACCACAGTGCAAAAGTTCAGGAAATCATGACTAGTCCAGAAGTTTACAGTGCAAATGACAACGTAATGAAACATAATGTAGAGTATATACTCGAAGAATTTGCCGAGAATCTAACAAATATATGTGGAAAGTGTATGGACGTTGGTTGCGGTCCTGGAGATATAACAAAGAACTTATTGTTACCGGCTCTTGGCTCAGATGCACAAATAATTGGTAAAAACATACATTTTAAAAATAACAAAAAACAAACGTTAAATAATTATTTAATTCAATGATTGCATAATAACAAATAAAGGACAAGTTCGTTACACGCAAAGCAACAAAAGAGAGATATATAACCAAATATTGAACATAAAGAGATAATTATGTAAATTATTTTGTTCTGTTTTAAATTAAACAAACATGTTTTAACTGTACTTTCCTTTTTTTGCTCGCTACTTCATTGTTCATCTGTCTATTTAAAGATTACATTTTTTGAAGGTACGGATATTTCGGAGAAAATGATTAAATATGCAAATGTAACATCCAGTGATGAAAAACGTGTCCAATTCGAAGTACTGGATATTGAAACTAAAAATTTACCTAAAAAATATATTACTGAATTTAAGCATGTATTTTCGTTTCACGCTTTGCATTATTGCTATGATATTAGGTAAGCTGGGTAATAAATATACTTTAAAATAGAATCCAACCTTTATTAGTAAACGATTTAAAACAAGTGTAAATTAATCTGTGTTTTACTTTTTAAACATATTGTGCGTGTATATGCATTAACTTTAGAATAAAACAAACATTCCAAATAAATTTATGCACATATTATATACTTATTCATTACATGTTTATCAAATGTTTTATATTAAATTAAAAAACGTCTTGTTCAAAAAATATTTTTATAAGCATAATATTGTTTTAGAATTAATTACATTAATTTACTTTATTTAACAGACAAGCCTTTAAGAATATTTATCAAATATTACGACCCAATGGAACTGCACTTTTATATATAGTAGCCTCTGATGATTTGTTTGAAGTTCTTAGAATTTTAGCGCAAGACGTTCGCTTTGAACAATATATACCGGTAAATATATTATTAATTATCATAATATATTATTCATTTACAATTATTAATGTATTACACAATTTATTTTTCATTATTTTTATTATATTTTTATTACACGTTTTATTATTACTTTATGACATTTGAATCATAAATTGTTAATTATTACTTTACATACAGGATAAGATAAAAAACATTGGGCCGTATCATAATTCAAATAATGCTCGCAAAGAGTTGAAAGAATTACTTCAAAGCGTCGGATTTACAGTTCACCATTGTAGCCTTCGGGAGAGGAGCCATTCCGAGAAAAAATCAGAACTGTTTTTGAGTAAGTGATTTTAAAAATAACAAACTTAAATTTAATTTGTAGAATTATTAGGAAGAAACATTAAAAAATTTTCTTTGTCCTATTTTATCTATTTAAATTATAATTTAATAAAAAAAATTAAATAATTTTTTTTTACAGAATCAATATTATCCATTTTGCCATTTTTTGAAGACATGCCAAATGATGTAATAGAAAAGTTCAAAAAAGTATTAATATATGAATACTTGAAGAGAAAAATTAACTATAAATCAATAGATAATGAGGAATTTACATTAGATCTATATACAGCGTTAGTGGTTCATGCGCAGAAGATTGTGTAACAATTGTATAAACATGTATACAATCATAGAAACATAGTAACACATTTGGTAGACAGCACTAACACTAATATTAACAAATGTTTATAATATTGTGGGACAGAGGATAGCATAGCGGCGATAACAGAAGATACGGGTAACGAGAGACTTCACTTCGTTCCGAATCAACTTCTCTAGAACTTACATTAGATCTATATAAAGTGTTAATAGTTTATGCGCAGAAGATATAACAATTGCATAAACGTGTATACAATCATAGAAACATAGTAATACATTTGGTAGACAGAACTAACACTTGTATTAACAATTGTTTATAATAATAATAATAAATACCATACTATATAGATATACTATAATATAAAATAATTAATAGTCAATAATAATTTCTTAACATACATCTTTATCTGTACTGATATACGTGTATCAAGTCAAATTTTAAAATATATAACTTTAAACAATACTTCCAGTGTGTGTGTTTAAATTATTTATTTATATTTTTAATCCAAGTTTGAACACAAGTAAATTTTGAAGGAAGAAAAATAGTAATTATTTCAAATCCTTATTTGGTTCATTGACTAATAATTACAATTAGTACACGCTGAAGAGAATTCAGACCCAGGATCAAAACGTTTGTAAACTGATTATTATTTCTGTACGTAAATTAATTTGGAAGATTTGTTTATCCTTAATATCGTATCTCCTAACAATCGTGAAAGCTTACATTGGCAATTGATTTTGTATTTTAATTTATTTTGGGAACCACAACTACTGTTTCACTTTATTAATTTTAATTAAAATTTGATAGAGTATTACAAAACGTTTATAATATAAATGTATAGAAGTAAAATTAAATAAATTTTAGAGAATATAATCAAACATGCAAAAAAATGTACAATAACAATGAACGACTTAAACTATCTAGAGGCGCGGTCGCGACTCGAGCCTAATGTAAAAAAAATTTTTTATTATGAAAATCGCAGACCGACTCTCTTTTACGCCAGTCAGCGAGTTCCATGCAAGCGGGATTATCAGATCTCAGTAACGGCTGAACCGATCAAGTTCTGAGTAGTCTAAACGATAGCTTAGCCCCAACTTGTATAATAAAAGTGTTTTTATTTTTTTTCTCCGTGCCCTACGAGCGGAGTTATCGCGACGCAAATCTAAATATTCATCTTTAATCTTTAAGAAACGTCGTCGTCACCCTCAGGAATTCTCCCTTTCATATTTTCGACACGAGTGGCGCTGGCATACATCAGTCAGCCGTATGCGACTTGTGGTGTACTTGTGGTGTATGTGGTGTAGTACTTCTTGTCATCTTGTCATCATCATCATATCCGTCGTGACAGATTCTTTAACCTGATCTTTATTCGTCAGTCATTAACAATAATCTTGGTAAGAGTCTCTGACTAGCTTTGTTTTAATCTTTTTTATTGTGAATTTATATATTTTATTATAATTTACTGTAGACATAAGGATTGCATTGAACATTGAGCTACAAAATAAATTATGATCAGAAATATTTAAATAGTCCGTCAGTGGAGGAGACAGACGTTGAGCTGCAAATAGATAATAAAATATCATTACAAGAACACGATGCCAATATTGAACAAAATATAATATAACAGTTGTCAACTTTGAACAATCCGTTTTTCATGAAAGATATGGAAGAGTACACGTCATGTGAATTATATAAAAACGATACGGTAGATGCTCATATGCATAATACTCATTATTCCAAAGCAAGGTCAGATACATAATTTAAACGTATATGTATATATTACCTTCTTTTAAAAGAAAGGTAGAAAAAATTGCGCGCCTATGTGTGTTGCGCGCAACTTATCTTGAAATTGTGTAATCTAATAAAAATGATCATACGTTTATTAAAAAAAAAATGTGTGAAATCTTTTAAAGTGCGCCTATTATAAAGAGAATACTCGTATACTTTTTCTACAAAATTAAAGTAGTAATATTTGTATTTTGAAAAACTTCTATTCTAACCCAACTGGTAGTATCTTCAACTTTTATACAAAACCCACGTGGTACTATCTCTGTATTGTCATTGAAAAATCTTTGTAATTTAAAAATTCAAGTGATAGCATTTTTAATTCTCATTGAAAAATTTTATTCTAACCCAAGTAGTATTTCCTTAAATATTGTGTAATTTAATTCAACCTAAATGCATTTTTCCAAAAAATCTTTTAAACAATCAAAGTGTACTATTTTTGTATTTCCATTGAAAAATCTTTCAATTTTAACCCAAGTGGTTGTATTTAATTTTAATAAGTTTCAATGGAATATGTAACATTTAATTTAAAAGATTAAAAAGGAAACGGTACAAAATGAGAAAATTTTATTGAAATAAACAATTTTTGTGTTTTCTTCTCTTAATCCCACAATATTAATAAGATAAAATAAATACCATACTATATAGATATACTATTATATAAAATATTTAATTAATAGATAATAATAATTTCTTAACAACCATCTTTATCTGCACTGATATACGTGTATCAAGTCAAATTTTAAAATATACAACTTTAAACAATAGTTACAGTGTGTGTGTTTAAATTCTTGACTTATATTCTTAACCGTCAAATGCACAAAATAATTTATATATTAAAAACAAGAGTAAATAAGAGATCACATCAAATGTCTTGCATTAATTAATTGAAAACGTTATTTTCCTTCTTTTGGAGTTTGGAATCTGATTGTGAAAATGTATTTTTTAATGAAATTATTCTGTGGATCTCTGTGCATGTAAAAGTCTCGTGAATCAATTCCATTATAACGATAAAAAAATGATGATACACATTGATGATGTAGAAAAACTGTCAAATAATTCTTTAGGCTTCATATTCGGTTGCAACAGATTGTATAGAAATTCATCGAATATAAATAACGTTTTATTGTTAAAACTCATTATTCTTGTGACTGTTTCTGACAGACTGTTACATATGCATATATATATATATAGATTAAATCTGTACATAATACTGAGGAGGACTAAATACAGCCGAAACATGTTTGTTTAATTAAAAGAAGATCAAAATAATTTACATAAAACATCTTTTTGCTTCTTATTTGGTTGTTTATCTTTTTATTCAGCAATTGCATTTTGTGCTAACTAACAACAAAACTAAATAGTTTTGTTGACGGCACTAAGTTTGTTTTCCTAATACTTTAATGAATAATTTTTTATAGTTTGAAGTATATGTGAAAAACTAGAGAACAATTTAAATAATAAATATTAATAAGTTTCTTGCATTATACAATATCGTAGAGTATATAAGGCGCTGCTAAGATAATACCGCAGCACAAAGTTTTCAAAACCACAGTGCAAAAGTTCAGGAAATCATGACTAGTCCAGAAGTTTACAGTGCAAATGACAACGTAATGAAACATAATGTAGAGTATATACTCGAAGAATTTGCCGAGAATCTAACAAATATATGTGGAAAGTGTATGGACGTTGGTTGCGGTCCTGGAGATATAACAAAGAACTTATTGTTACCGGCTCTTGGCTCAGATGCACAAATAATTGGTAAAAACATACATTTTAAAAATAACAAAAAACAAACGTTAAATAATTATTTAATTCAATGATTGCATAATAACAAATAAAGGACAAGTTCGTTACACGCAAAGCAACAAAAGAGAGATATATAACCAAATATTGAACATAAGGAGATAATTATGTAAATTATTTTGTTCTGTTTTAAATTAAACAAACATGTTTTAACTGTACTTTCCTTTTTTTGCTCGCTACTTCATTGTTCATCTGTCTATTTAAAGATTACATTTTTTGAAGGTACGGATATTTCGGAGAAAATGATTAAATATGCAAATGTAACATCCAGTGATGAAAAACGTGTCCAATTCGAAGTACTGGATATTGAAACTAAAAATTTACCTAAAAAATATATTACTGAATTTAAGCATGTATTTTCGTTTCACGCTTTGCATTATTGCTATGATATTAGGTAAGCTGGGTAATAAATATACTTTAAAATAGAATCCAACCTTTATTAGTAAACGATTTAAAACAAGTGTAAATTAATCTGTGTTTTACTTTTTAAACATATTGTGCGTGTATATGCATTAACTTTAGAATAAAACAAACATTCCAAATAAATTTATGCACATATTATATACTTATTCATTACATGTTTATCAAATGTTTTATATTAAATTAAAAAACGTCTTGTTCAAAAAATATTTTTATAAGCATAATATTGTTTTAGAATTAATTACATTAATTTACTTTATTTAACAGACAAGCCTTTAAGAATATTTATCAAATATTACGACCCAATGGAACTGCACTTTTATATATAGTAGCCTCTGATGATTTGTTTGAAGTTCTTAGAATTTTAGCGCAAGACGTTCGCTTTGAACAATATATACCAGTAAATATATTATTAATTATCATAATATATTATTCATTTACAATTATTAATGTATTACACAATTTATTTTTCATTATTTTTATTATATTTTTATTACACGTTTTATTATTACTTTATAACATTTGAATCATAAATTGTTAATTATTACTTTACATACAGGATAAGATAAAAAACTTTGGGCCGTATCATAATTCAAATAATGCTCGCAAAGAGTTGAAAGAATTACTTCAAAGCGTCGGATTTACAGTTCACCATTGTAGCCTTCGGGAGAGGAGCCATTCCGAGAAAAAATCAGAACTGTTTTTGAGTAAGTGATTTTAAAAATAACAAACTTAAATTTAATTTGTAGAATTATTAGGAAGAAACATTAAAAAATTTTCTTTGTCCTATTTTATCTATTTAAATTATAATTTAATAAAAAAAATTAAATAATTTTTTTTTACAGAATCAATATTATCCATTTTGCCATTTTTTGAAGACATGCCAAATGATGTAATAGAAAAGTTCAAAAAAGTATTAATATATGAATACTTGAAGAGAAAAATTAACTATAAATCAATAGATAATGAGGAATTTACATTAGATCTATATACAGCGTTAGTGGTTCATGCGCAGAAGATTGTGTAACAATTGTATAAACATGTATACAATCATAGAAACATAGTAACACATTTGGTAGACAGCACTAACACTAATATTAACAAATGTTTATAATATTGTGGGACAGAGGATAGCATAGCGGCGATAACAGAAGATACGGGTAACGAGAGACTTCACTTCGTTCCGAATCAACTTCTCTAGAACTTACATTAGATCTATATAAAGTGTTAATAGTTTATGCGCAGAAGATATAACAATTGCATAAACGTGTATACAATCATAGAAACATAGTAATACATTTGGTAGACAGAACTAACACTTATATTAACAATTGTTTATAATAATAATAATAAATACCATACTATATAGATATACTATAATATAAAATAATTAATAGTCAATAATAATTTCTTAACATACATCTTTATCTGTACTGATATACGTGTATCAAGTCAAATTTTAAAATATATAACTTTAAACAATACTTCCAGTGTGTGTGTTTAAATTATTTATTTATATTTTTAATCCAAGTTTGAACACAAGTAAATTTTGAAGGAAGAAAAATAGTAATTATTTCAAATCCTTATTTGGTTCATTGACTAATAATTACAATTAGTACACGCTGAAGAGAATTCAGACCCAGGATCAAAACGTTTGTAAACTGATTATTATTTCTGTACGTAAATTAATTTGGAAGATTTGTTTATCCTTAATATCGTATCTCCTAACAATCGTGAAAGCTTACATTGGCAATTGATTTTGTATTTTAATTTATTTTGGGAACCACAACTACTGTTTCACTTTATTAATTTTAATTAAAATTTGATAGAGTATTACAAAACGTTTATAATATAAATGTATAGAAGTAAAATTAAATAAATTTTAGAGAATATAATCAAACATGCAAAAAAATGTACAATAACAATGAACGACTTAAACTATCTAGAGGCGCGGTCGCGACTCGAGCCTAATGTAAAAAAAATTTTTTATTATGAAAATCGCAGACCGACTCTCTTTTGCGCCAGTCAGCGAGTTCCATGCAAGCGGGATTATCAGATCTCAGTAACGGCTGAACCGATCAAGTTCTGAGTAGTCTAAACGATAGCTTAGCCCCAACTTGTATAATAAAAGTGTTTTTATTTTTTTTCTCCGTGCCCTACGAGCGGAGTTATCGCGACGCAAATCTAAATATTCATCTTTAATCTTTAAGAAACGTCGTCGTCACCCTCAGGAATTCTCCCTTTCATATTTTCGACACGAGTGGCGCTGGCATACATCAGTCAGCCGTATGCGACTTGTGGTGTACTTGTGGTGTATGTGGTGTAGTACTTCTTGTCATCTTGTCATCATCATCATATCCGTCGTGACAGGTTCTTTAACCTGATCTTTATTCGTCAGTCATTAACAATAATCTTGGTAAGAGTCTCTGACTAGCTTTGTTTTAATCTTTTTTATTGTGAATTTATAGATTTTATTATAATTTACTGTAGACATAAGGATTGCATTGAACATTGAGCTACAAAATAAATTATGATCAGAAATATTTAAATAGTCCGTCAGTGGAGGAGACAGACGTTGAGCTGCAAATAGATAATAAAATATCATTACAAGAACACGATGCCAATATTGAACAAAATATAATATAACAGTTGTCAACTTTGAACAATCCGTTTTTCATGAAAGATATGGAAGAGTACACGTCATGTGAATTATATAAAAACGATACGGTAGATGCTCATATGCATAATACTCATTATTCCAAAGCAAGGTCAGATACATAATTTAAACGTATATGTATATATTACCTTCTTTTAAAAGAAAGGTAGAAAAAATTGCGCGCCTATGTGTGTTGCGCGCAACTTATCTTGAAATTGTGTAATCTAATAAAAATGATCATACGTTTATTAAAAAAAAAAATGTGTGAAATCTTTTAAAGTGCGCCTATTATAAAGAGAATATACTTTTTCTACAAAATTAAAGTAGTAGTATTTGTATTTTGAAAAACTTCTATTCTAACCCAACTGGTAGTATCTTCAACTTTTATACAAAACCCACGTGGTACTATCTCTGTATTGTCATTGAAAAATCTTTGTAATTTAAAAATTCAAGTGATAGCATTTTTAATTCTCATTGAAAAATTTTATTCTAACCCAAGTAGTATTTCCTTAAATATTGTGTAATTTAATTCAACCTAAATGCATTTTTCCAAAAAATCTTTCAATTTTAACCCAAGTGGTTGTATTTAATTTTAATAAGTTTCAATGAATATGTAACATTTAATTTAAAAGATTAAAGAGGAAACGGTATAAAATGAGAAAATTTTATTGAAATAAAAAATTTTTGATGTACAAAAACATGGCGAAAACATTAAACATCGAACCGTATATGAATCTCTTCAATTCGAATGTGAATCAAAGTCAAGTCACATTTTCCTGAATTTATATTACGTGTGGCTTTAAATATAATAATAAGGTATTCTAAATAACGTTGCAAATTTTTTTCTTTAATCACACAGAAATTATTTTGGAAAAATGTGTAACAAAACGCCCCTCCACCTCGCGCGCACTGCCACTCCGCTCCGTCCACCCGAGCAATACACCGGCAGAACGCCACGTGCGCGCACCGAGCTAACCTGCCGTCGCGATCACGCGGCAGCACGCGCGCCGCCCGTGGCGTTCGGCAACGCTCCCACTCCGGGCCAGCCGACCGAACGCACGGATTGGTCCGCCCAACCGTGCGTTCGGATATATAAGCCGGCAGTGGGAACGCCGAAGACAGATCTTCCCGGTCCGCCGAATCCGACAGGTCGAGTATCCTCGACCGCACTCCGACTCCCGAGAGGACGAGCGTACTCGCCTCATCCTGACTCCCCTCGACGAGCATCCTCGTCGTCCCGACTAAGCCGAGCATCCTCGGCAAATCCGATCTTACCGAATACTGTCCACAGCCAATCACGGCGAGCATCCTCACCGTGCTCCGTAGCCGAGTATCCTCGGCGAATCACCGATCACGACGAGCATCCTCGTCGAGTCCGCAGGCTGGGTATCCCTAGCCAATCCCTTCCGTCCTCTCCCTCAGGGAAGAATCTCGTGTAACCTAAAGCCTCGTCAGGGCATCCGCGTCCTGGCGAGAACTTCGCCTCATTTGGCACGAGGCGGCTCGGGCGAGACGCGGAATCGTCACCGTCGCTCCGATCCCGCGTTCCGCGGCTCCCCGATCTCCCCGGACACCGAGTCCGTTTCAAACCACGCGATTTAATTTAAGTTAGAGTTATTTTTGTATCCTTATAATTTCATAGCTCTAGTACTCCAGCTCTTATTATGTATCATTCTAAGTTAGAGTTATCTTTTGACACTGTACCGACTCAGCTGTACTCTCGCGGTTATTGATTTTTTGTTTCGAACTTCCGTCTTGGCTCTCGCCTAGCGCGCTCGTTAGCCCACGCGTCACCGCGCGCTCATCGTTACCACCACTCGCGATTCCGACCGCGCAGCGGCAATTGGTCGCCGCGACCACCACGAGCCAATCGCGCCCCCGCTAAGGCTGGGTCCACTTGTCGCGAGGCGTTAGACCCAATCTGCGATTGAGGCTACTTGTAAATACTATATTCAAATAAAGATCTCATATGTTTGTCAGCTAAATACCGAGTGCGATTATTCTACCGAACCCGACCAATCCGGCGAGCTTATCCGCCACCGTGTTCCGACACCTCCCGCACCCGCACGAAAACCACCAGCGTTACAAATGTTTTACCAAGAAAATAGCGTTACGCAAAGATGCTATGTTAAATACTGAAAAATTTATAAATTAATGAACTAGTAATGAACATCAGACAAAGAATATAAAATGCAGATTTTATAAACTAATATATTAAACATTTAACAGCCGAAAGATGTTAAATAGATTCGTCGACGATTCAAAATTGTCGATTTATTTGAATCGGAAAATAAATTTAAATCGAACCAACAGTGTTTGATTTCGATTTGTAGTGATTTGGATTTGAACAATTTGCACATCTTTACATTATACACATATAATAATATGTTATTATTTACTGGCAAAGAGTGACAGTGGGTCCATTGCCTCTCGTGATATTTTCAGCTGCTTTCCAAAACGTCACTATCGATTCAACTGGGGGCAGTGGTTGATCTTTTCCGGGTTTCTATTCCGTTAAACACATTATAGTCACATATTGTTCTCTTGAAGGTTTCTGCGACAATGGATAATCACGTAGGTAACAGCAAATAAAAACTGTAAAGTGATGGTAGTAATTTGATGTACCTCGAAATTATCAACGAGCAACAACTTTTGTGACGTATAATATATCTCCTTCACGACTTCTTTCGCAGTAATATGCAAATATGGGGTTGATTCAAACTTACCGCTTGTAGGAGCGATCTCACAACAAGTCTAAAACAGTTCAAGAATAGACAATTATATTTACTTTCTAAATATAAATCAGTAAAATTTTATTGATTTGCAGTGTTATACTTATAAGTGTAATCATCAATAACTATTCAGTGTCTTTCAATAATACCAATTAAGAAAAAGATAACTGTCACTGAACGGAGTATTATCGGTGTATTATCGTTGAAGTGTATAACACTGACTGATATAGTTACAAAAACAGCACTGAAATCAGACTGTCTGCAGTAAATATTACATTAACTCCGATTAAAAAAGTACCTACATAAATATTTATGTTAATTAATCTTTTTTATGACGGCTTTGACGAACCATTGTTTGATATATACTATAAATTGTCTCAATTATCTGACTGATTTATTTTAGTCAATTAATTATGTATGAATTGTGTATGAAAAATATTAAGAAATGAACAAAATATTCGTTATAATTGTATAATTTACTTTCTAAATCAGAGTATTATTCACTGAAATATAGTGAATATTCTAATTTTGATACTCATAACTATATTAATTAGTGATGAATGCACTGTTTTATGGTGACAATACACTACAATTCAATGAGAGGATTTTCTATTTAATTGGAATCACTAAAAGACAAAGAATAATCACTGATGGCAATCATAGCACTGCAATTTAGTAATATTTTATTGATTTAGATTTAGAGAGTATATTCTATAAATGCAGTCTATTTTTCTCGGTTTTTATTAATATGTAAAAAGTGCACGTACAGGATTCTGCAAATCTGGCAGCTGCAACATGAGAATAAGTTCAACTTTGTATTCAGCAATCATTTGCCAGAATTTTAATCGTTGATTGTATGGGAAGCTGTATAGCTAGATACTGATTCTGAAGTTTTACTCCATCTACATAAACGGCGGATAGATAATCACTGTCCTCGTGCAATATCGGGTATTTTTCAAATATACTCTACTGACTTTATCTGCAAAAAACGATTAATTTATTGTAAATACGTTCTTCTATTATGTACAAGATTAATTACTACACAAAATAATAGTTCAATTTCATAATATACTAATCATACAAATAATAGTCAAAACTTAGTATTTAAAAGTTTATAAATTAGAATTCAATATAAGCAAACAAACTTGAAATCAAATCTGGAAATTTGTTTTTGACTCAATTACTCATCGAAAGTGCGAAACGCGCGCACTTGAGGAAACCGCGCGCAACCGCGCGCACCCGCGCACCCGCGCGCACGGCGCGCACCCGCGCGAACCACGCGCACCCGCGCGAACAGCGCGCGACCGCGCGAACCGCGCGCACCCGCTCGTACCCGCGAAAAACGCGCGCGTCCACTCGCATCAACGTAAACGGCGCGCACCCGCGCACCGCGTAAAACGCGCGCGTCCACGCGCACCCACACAAACCTCGTGCACCCGCGTACATGCGCGAACCGCGCGCAGCCGCGCACCCGCGCGAACCGCGCGCAAACCGCGCGCGTCCACGCGCACCCACGCAAACCGCGCGCACTCGCGTACACGCATGAACCGCGCGCACCCGCGGACACGCGCGAACCTCGCGCACCCGCGGACACGCGCGAACCTCGCGCACCCGCGCAAACCACACGCATCCGCGCGAACCGCGCGCACCCGCGTACACGCGCCAACCTCGCGCACCCGCGCGAACTGCGAGCATCCGCGCGAACCACGCGCACTCGCGTACACGCGCGAACTCCGCGCACCGCGCGCACCCACGCACCCGCGCGCACTACACGCACCCGCGCACCGCGCCCCGTGCGCCTGCGCGCACCCGCGCGCACCCGCGTACACGCGCGAACCGCGCCCACCCGCGTACACGCGCGAATCGCGCGCACCCGCGCACCCGCGCGAACCGCGCGCACCCGCGTACACGCGCGATCCGCGCCCACCCGCGTACACGCGCGAATCGCGCGCACCCGCGCACCGCGCACCCGCGCGTACTGCGCGCGCCCGTGCGAACAACGCGCGCAGCGCGCACCCGCACGGAACGCGCGCGTCTATGTGCACCCGCGCAAACCGCGCGCACCTGCGCGAACCGCGACCACCCGCGCAAACCACCGCGCGCACCCGCGTACACGCGCGAACCGCGTGAACCCGCCCACCCTTATTCTCTCTGTCTGTGTTGCTCTCTTAATATCTCGCTCGTTTTTTTTTTCTCTCACTCCGTTCTTACACCGAAAAGTAGCAATAATTGAGCTAGACATCGCACAATAAATACGCAAAGTATTCTTCAAGAGTTTTCAATTTCTTGAATTATAATTCTTTAGGAATTTGAAAAAGAATACAATAAGAATACCTCAAGAAGTTACATGCAGTATATTTAAAATTCTAGAACTTTGAGCATTTATGTAGAATTTCCATCAATAGACGTATACTGTATAAATTCTAAGAAAATAGTACATATTATAAGTAATGCTCATCAAGCAAATATTTATTACTACCATATTATTACAATGATATTTAATAATATGTAACGTTTTTAAACCAAAAATTAAAAAAAATTTTTTTTAATTTTAAGAAAAATTTACAAACAATTTGTTTATCACGTACTCTTCAACTATCATTCAGCTTTCATTCAAAGTACTTTTTTGTATCTGTTACAATGATATACGCAAAAAATCGCTTTCTTTCAAAGGGGTGTTTCAGCCTCTAAAAATGATAACGGGCACATATAAAAAATACGTGTTTTTTATTTTGATCTGTATTACAACATATTAAAGGCTCATCAAAATTGGATGGAACGCTTACGTCTTTTTTCTTGTTAGTGCTTATATGTATTATTGTGTGATTTATAAACTTTTTCAGTTCACTAAACTACGCGCCGAATAAATTATTCGGTGGTGAAACACAGTTTCAAGTTGAACACGTTTAGTAGTATCACGTTATTAAATTGAATAATCAATTTAATAATAAATGATACTAGCCCGCATCTGAATGTAATTTATTTATATTTTGTTTTTATAAACATTAAATTTTTTTTTATTTTATCTCAAAAAATGTTTTTATCATGGAATCGCCAAAAATCCCTTTACAAACTTCTACTTTAACTCCAAATAAAGCTTTACAACATTTTATTGAAATCGGAGGTTGACTATTTATTTTTCCTGATTATTTTTTGTTACACTCGATTTTTCGAATATCACTCATTCTTATGTGTCCGAATAATTATATTTTTTGAAGAATTTAAATTTTCTATTTTCTTTTTCATAGTAGCATATCTAAACTAAAATAACTTATTGTTAGATTCATTTCTATTATATGTACATTTATTATAAAAGATTTTATTTTTTATAGAAACAACTTGTTTATTTTGCAATTAAACTTTAATAATTAAATTTTGCAATTTATTTTGTCTAAAATAAAGCACATTTGTTCTAGAATCTTAAATGTATATTCCTAAACTGTTGGATTCGCGAATTTCTCCTGATTTGTTTGTTAATTCGCTATGTTGGCTAGTACAGCCTTAGTAAAGGCTCGCGTCGAGAGGAATGGAAATGAGTAAAGCACTTCTGATCTCTTTGAGTAATATGTACTTAATATTATACTAATACAATGTGATCGCTTCTCGGTCAGAAACGAATCTGAGCGTTCGCGAAAAGGCGCGGCAACCGGCCGGAAAACCCTGGTCCCCCCTTTTCGTAGAATTCGCAGGTGAATGATTGGAATTGGTAGAGAAAAAAAGGAGAGAGGGCCGCTTTCGGCGCGAAGAGCATGATCGAAAATGTTTATATTATGGTCCTTGAGTAGAAGGCAACCGGAGCGACCGTTGATCCCTTCTTTGTCTGGTTTAAACGGAAACATAAACTTTTAGAGAATTTTTTAATTATTTTAAAAAAGCAAAAAACGTTTAAGAGCAAGTTTCAGAGACATGCTGATACATGGTGTTTTTACATTGTGTTGTTAGAATTAATTAGAACTATCTTCAGATGATGTGTTAAAGTTATCCAAGCTTTCATCTTCAATTCTATAACCAAAACTCGAATAAAACAATCTAGACTAGAAAAACACGACGATGTTTAAATATTCAATTTGCGATTACAAAAGTGCTCATGATATGCATTTTTTAATACATTTTACTCTGACTAAAATCTCTTTAAAATCTAATTAAATAAGTAATTATTAGATAACTACTTACATTAACTATTTTTTCCATTCTCATTCCCCACTTGATGTCTATGTAAAAAAAGAAATAGATAAATCATACATTTATCAATATACATGTCAGTATAGTTTATAATATGTAACGTGTTGTACTGCTTACACATTGCACTTTTAGGAACGTGATATTAAATATTGTAAATATTATTAAATAATACTGTGAAAAAAAGAAAAACGCAAAAAACGAACAATGTATTTAAAAAATTATATCTGTCTTTGTATGTACGTATAGAAGCAAATGATTCCTTACCCGGAAATTGTTCATCCAAAGGCATTCATATCCCAATATCGTCGTCCATTTGTATCGCAAAAATAAAAACGGATGTGCCTTTAAATACCTTATCTATAAATTAAATAAGTAAAATAAAAAAAGATCACTCTTTTCTTTTCTACATGGCAAGAAAGATAAACTTGTTTATCAGATTTAAGAAATGGGAAACTCACAAATCGACCCTCACATTCAACTGCTGCACATAAGCTGTCGTATTTTTGTCCCAAATGATTAAATAACCAAGGCGTTATCCAGATATTACATATTCGCTTTTAGGTCCAAAGAAAATGACTTCCGGATCTAGCAGATGACAATGTGATACCAAATATTAATACATAGGCCAATATTCGTAGTTGATTCTTATATTTAAGACTGTCTTAAGTACATATCTATCTTAATATGTTATCAACTAATCAGAGCCATATTAGCACCTTAAGAGTTTTAAAATGAGAATCTACTATAAATATCAGCTATATTTAAGGTAATTTCTGATTATACAAATTTTAAAAGGAATGATAATCAAATTGACATTGAAATGACATTGAAATCATAAATTCGACACTATTCAACGTCTATTTGACGTCGATTCCAGTTACCATTTTTCTGCGCGTATTAAGAGATACAAATAAATGTATAATATACTAAGTATTTTATCAAAAAATGAAACATTTCACAAAAATTATGTCTCCAACATTTTTAAGACAACTTTAGAAAAGCAAAACGTACGCAAATCCTGTACTTGAAATCTTGTAGAAAAGTTGTTTAAAGATTATTGAAAAAATCTGCAATCTCTTTGAAGTGTTGTTAAAAATATAATAAGATAATCAACAATTTTTTTTTAAATAGTACTAAATAGTAAATTTATATATAATTTTTAAAGAAAGTACTTTAACTTCATTATTTAAAATAAATTGGAAATAATATTATCTAGACAACCTCGAATGATATCTGGCTCCAATCTCTCGTACGTAATGTAATAATACAATTTTATTTTGTCTTTACATACCCATGGTGCCCTGATAGTTATGAAGATATTCTACAGGTGACGAATTTATTTTATCAAATAGGTAAATGTTTTCGCATGGTCCATACGATGCAACAATTTCTGTTCCATCATGATTATACACACAGTATGTTACGCTATGCACATGTTGATTCGTCTAAATCATTTAAATTATATGTATGTAAAATTAAACATATAAAAAGAATAAATTACACTACTGCTTTAAATATTGATGAACTTTTTTAGTTATAAAATGGCTGAAATTGAATAGATACAATGCAACGTACCAAATAATCGGGACACAATGTATAAAGCGGCTGCCGAACTTTTCGCCAATCGTATACTCTTACATACTTGCAATAGCCGCTGACACAAAATGCATTACTGTTTAAAGGGTTAAAATGTATATTGCATAGATCTATCTTTGATTCAGTACCTTTCTTGAATACAGTAAGTAACCTGTGGATAAAGATTACTTATATATTTTACACAAAAATTAATGTTATATCTAATTATATATGTACATAATATTAATTACGTATGGATAAGTGTTATGTGCTGTGTGTATGTACATATAAGGAATAAAAAATATAAATATACTGGTTAACGGATACAATGGTAAATATGAATATACTCTTAAAGTTAACGCTCTTGTTTATATGACACCGTTGCGTTCCATACTTACTTATATTTAGTCATTAATTGACTATTATTTATTAAGTAATATCTTAAGATGATAATACGGTTTTGTTATTAGTTTTAACATTTTAAGACAGAGATTTTATAGTAGAGGAAAGAGGGGTATTGTGACTACTGTTGACTACCCCTAATATCTCCGTTATTAGTTGACAAATTCTAACAATTGCTTATGAAATTATTCGTAGCAATTATTCAAACTATCGGCGGAGAATATCCTGCAGGATGTTTCAACATATACTCGAATCGCTGTATGGCGCAAATAGGAACTTGCGCAGAATATGCGGAGCATATCATAGTATGTATATCGAATGTTCTAAGAATATTAGTAACCTGCTGTTATGATATTCTTAAAATATTCTCAGGATGTACTAGTTTCGTTAGGGGAATAAAATGTAATATTAAAATGACTCTGCTATAAACATTATTTTAATCATAATTATAAGTACATTCATCCCAAATAGTATTTGTGTGACCACTTGTAAAGCAACGTTTTTTTGACAGAGCCCAATCCCAAATAAATATTTCCGAAGAATCAGCACAAGCATTTGCTAATAAATTTCCTTTTTGATTAAAGTTTAAGGTAGTTACTTCATGACCCTATAAATGTTAGTTAAATGTAAAAAATTCCAAATAAATAATGATACAGAACCAGATAAATAATTATAATACGGTTATAAATTTCATGTAGCTCGATATTTGTAAACTATTCATGTAAGATGAATAACTTACCTTAACCGCAGTAAACTTATGGTTAAATGAGAGCCGCTTTACTGCAAGTGAAGAACTGTAGAATCTTCTGTGGAATAATGAGTTATTACCAATTTGGCGATTTATCACTTCCTGCACACTATTCCAATTAGGAGGCTGCTTCTCTACCCTTGAAAAAAAAGTTGATAAACTTGTTTTAATAAACTGATTACTGATCAGTAATCAGTTTACTGAAACAAATTTATCAACTTTTTGTTCAAGAGTATTTTAAGGCAATGAGATATTTCTTCGTCCGAATAATTTTCCACTTGATAGAAAAATATGCTTCGTGCAATCTTGCTACTACTTTCGTTCAAATCACCTACAAACAATTCAGTACATCTTACTAAACAATTGTGCAGAGGAGTACAAAATCATAAAATACCTCTCTCGTCACTGTATTGATCAGATTCGTCATTAAGCATTTCTGATCTTGTTCTGCTAATTCCTGAACTATCTGATAATTCGTTCTCACGATAACTCACTTCTAGTATTAGCAAATTAACTGCAATAATCACACACGTATACATATAGTATGTCGGTGTTGTGTTCATAATTGATTTTTTTTGTTACTTTTTTGAGATTAAGATGATTACGTCCAAGGTGATAAAATGACTGTCAATGTACGCATATTTGAACCCAATGTGAAAGCAAATTTGTCAAGTTATTTTTGTCTCTTAATAAAATTATAAAAAGATGACATACATATAATTGAAAATGCCAAAGACTGTGATTGAATAGTGCGGACAGAGATCTTTTCTTTATCATTTCTTCTAAGTCAATGACAATTACTATAATTTCTATAATTTATATATTTTAAAAGTATAGACATGAGATATATGATCTGTTTACATTTTTGCTCAGTAAGTGTGTCAAGAATATTCCAATAACAATCATCTAGCATCGTTATTTAATCAATTTTCCTGTTCTTTTATAAGAAGCATTTCTGAAATGATTCTTTGGCAACAAAACAATAATTTTGCACATGAAGTATTTTGCTATTCTTCAAGTCCAATAAGCAGTCGAGTTCTATTATATGATCTATACGTTTGATTATTATACGATTTTGAGAGTCATAATTTTAATTCTATCTATTTTCTCTTAGCCTTGTTAAAAACAAGACACGACTCTCAAACGTTGCTGGCCTTCTACGATTTCTATGAACTTGATCCCTAGCGATCTGTAGACACTTAGATTCGGTTTTTCATTATCTGATTAACTTGTGGTTAAACTTAATCTGATGTTTTATTCAGTGAGCTCTACCCGTGATGATGCCATAAATAAAGCTCATTGGATAAAACAACAGGTTAAGTTTAATCATAAGTTAACCGGATAATGAAAAACTGGGCCTTAGTTATTAATACATGTATATCACTGATAGATCAGGTCAATATGTTATCAAAAGCACTAAACATATATAATTGAAGCATATTATTTACATAAACACATATAAAATTAATATTTACTAATTACAAATTTTCACAAGTAAATAGGATCTGAAATAACTTTCCTATTATTCGTTTAAATAAGAATAATGTACAACTAGAAAAAATATCAATATGGTACAATAATAAAATTAAATATGAAAAAATTCTTTTCGTTTAATTTTATATCATTGTTCCAAATAATTACGTAATATAATTTAAAACGTTTTTTTAAATGGATTTTAAAATAAATAAATGAAAAAGTAAATAGTTTAAATGTTAAATAAACATTAAATAAGTATAATTTTACAGGTGAGAAATAAATATAAAAATTAAATAAACATTAAAGAAATATTAAATAAGTATTTAACAAATATTTACTGAAATAATTTTCTCACATGAAAAATAAATACTTAAAAAACGTTAAATATATGTTTATTAAAAAATTTATTAATATTTATTAAAATTATTTTCTCAAATAATTGATTAATAGCGAAGAAATGTTTATATATCAATAAATAAACGTTAAAAAAATGTTTTCTAACATTACTTCTTCAAATAAATAATTCATGAAAAATAAATACTTAAATAATATTAGATAAATATTTAAAAATTGTTTTTAAAAAATTATTATTGTAAATAAATATTCAATTAAAAAAATAATGAGTAAATGTTAAATAAATTTCTTTTTCAAAGTGAGTGAAAGAAATAAATATTAATAAAAATAAACCTTTAAAAATTATTTAAAAAACATTGCTGCTTGGATTCCAGGGGTATGTTTCTCCTGAGATTCCCTCCTAAGTGTCTCTCACGTGTTATTTCACCTTTTTTGTTTAAAGATAAAAACATTAGACAAGGATAAATTTTTTGCTTAAAAAATGTGATAAAAACTGATAGAAAACCTACATGATTATCTGAACCTATCATATCTATCGGATAGCAAATATGACGTCAGATTAAAAACTATGAATGTCAATCGTTTTGTATCTTATCTCATTTGAAAATTGATAAAATATTCTTCTAAATACATATGCTTCTTTATGTGATTTTATCATTTTATTTAATTTAATAGAAAATGAACAAGAAAATTGCAAAAATCTATATGATTTAATCCGAAAATGTTCATACATGTAGGTTTGAATATAACAGTTTATAGAAAAATTATCGTATCCTATCTTTGACAATATAATGTATACATTTATATCATTGAAAAATTATATCGCACATTTTAATAAACATAAAATAATTAGAAATTTTATATCTTAACTTATTGAAGTTAAAATATAAAATTTCTAATTATTTTATGTTTGAATACACGATTGAATATTCATTTACCTGAGTACACAAATTTCTCCTTTATGAGCAAACAACCTTAAATGCTTTTTTATTAGTTATAAGTTATATAGCTTTATTATAGAAATAATATTTATTTTGTATTAATCAAATATTTTACATTAATTATTTATTTAAAATAATAATTAAAAAAAATACGCATTTAACGTTTATTTAATATTAACATTATATTAATATTATTTATTTGAAATAAAGTTTTAAAAAAATGTTAATTAATCATTTTTTTTACATAGCAATTTAAAAAACTTATTAGGCATTTATTTTATAACGATTATTTAGAATAATGATTTTAAATAAATCAATAAAGTTTTTCATACAAAATCTAATTGTTTTTGTTTTTATATTAATTTTTTCTTCTGATTTGTTATTCAAAAGAATAACAAAAACGTTACTCTAGATGGTATTCAGCATGCATTTCAAAATCAATGCAAATTTTAAAATATAAGTCAATATAAATATGCTTTAATTATATGTTTTTATATTTTGATAACACATTATGTATTGGCCAGATTAATCAGTAATAATATATATATACATATATATATATATATATATATATATATATATACATATATATATATATATATATTTTCTATAAACACATTATTTCGAGTTCGGGAAAAATACACTATTTCTGTATGTTAGAAGACACGAAAATACATATTTTGTATTAATATATCATTTCAATAAATAAAGATATTTTTAAAAAAGTGAGTGTGCCAATACTTTTTTGATCCACTGTATATATATATATATATATATCCCACATAGCACGTAATATTTCTGTGATATCACAGAATCATTGCAATATCACAGAATCATTGCAATCAGAAATATTACATATTACTGTGAAATATTACAGAAATATTACTATGATATTACACAGTGATAATGACATTGAAATATTCCACTGATATCACAGAAATATCACAGAAATATTATTGTGATATTACACAGTGATAATAACATTAAAATATTCCAATGATATCATTGCAATATATTGTTGCAATATTTAATTTCAAAGAACAAGGTAATGTCAAATGACGTTTTTATTATGTCTTATTAATGCAACGTCACTATCTCTTTGATTAATTTTGATATTTTTAGTATCCTTAATATTCTTGGTAATTTCGGTATCCTATAGAAGAAATCAACTTACAAATAAAATAATTATGTTTTTGCCCTTTCGTGGAATAAAAGTAAATGTTAAGAAAAAAAATTAATTAATTTTTATTATTAGTTTAGATATTTACTTAGTTTATTCCTTAAACTGTATATATAAACTATAATGTACGCTCTTCTATGTAATCTATCAATTTAATTATTGCTTTACAACTCGATCAATAATGATTTTATTAAAAAATTACAGAAAAACCTTTGTATTTGTCTTATTGCCATTTATAATTTTTACAGGAGCACAAAATTGATTTTAATTTTTAAAAATGTTTATCATGAGGAATTTAAAAAAAAATGTTTACAAAAAGTTTTGTTAATACACATTTATTATTCACTTGGCAATAAATATTTCAAAGTATATTTAGAAGTTTTTAAAAAAATATACATTTTCACGTCATTTAATATTTACTGTTTGGTACATTATTTTGTGAAATAGTTTATTCATTAATATTGATTAGACTATTATACACCACAGTAAAAGGTTTTTCAAGTTAATTAAAATATTAAATTTCCAACAAATTTTTCTTTAGATTTCACTTTTTTTTTAACTCTATTAAAAAATATGATTATATATATTCTATCATTAATTAGATATTTTACAATGTTCATTAATTATATGTATGTATATAATGTTGCGGCTCGGTCACCGACCGTCACAACATACGACGAAACAAGCGAGCGCGTGCACAGCCGCTATGCGGTCCCGCCGTGTGTATAAGACTCCACGCAAACAAGTGAGTGCTGGCACCACCGCTAGGTGGCCGCGCCGCTGGAGACCTTCTCGTGAGTCAAGTGCAGCCACAGGTGTTATATCTAGACGCCACTACGGCCGATCGGGCCGACTCACCATGACTCACTAGCTCACACTTCAGTGAGATTTTAAAGAAAATCGTTGCTTGTTGTAATTTGGAAACGAATACTTGTTCTAATTTTTTTTCCAATGTAACGTCCCTTGAAAAAAAAGTTGATAAACTTGTTTCAATAAACTGATTACTGATCAGTAACTGATTATATTTTGTCAGTTACTGATCAGTAATCAGTTTATTGAAACAAGTTTATCAATTTTTTTTCAAGGGGTACGCGTGGAACGCTGTTCCATATAAAATTTTATATTTTTACATGTAAATAATATTTTGTATTGTTATTTAATCTTGAACATAAATTAAAATTATAATTCAAATTGAATCTTTTTTAACAAAAATGAAAAAGGATACAAGAGATTCTTTTTTGTAAATTAAACGTTTATTACGTTTACATTATTGTATTCTGTTTTAATAAATATAATTATTTTTTTTATGTTTAATATGTATTACATGTAACAATATGAAAATAATATTAAGAATAACAATAAAAATAAAATAAGTTGAAATAATTTATTTATTTAATTTCTTGCAATATTATTTAAATATCATATAAACATCACAGAAATATTGTGAAATATCACAGCAATATTACTATAAAATATCACAGTAATATTACTGTGATGCGTTTTCGCGGACATTTTAATATTACTGTGATATCACAGTAATATTTCGTGATATTTCTGCAATATTTCATTTGTAATATTGCAATGTAAAAATGATATTGCTATGATATCACTGCAATATTACGTGCTATGTGGGATATATGTATGTATATATACAGGGTGTCAGGTAACTACCGCCCGTGGATTCGTGGATTGATAGATCAAGTAAAACTGAGCAGTAAAGTACTTTACCATTTTTTGATACTTGCCATAGTTAACGAGATAAAAATTAATAAAGTCTGCGAATCAGCGCGTATCACCGCGCGCAAGGACCGCCCGCCGGTCGCCGAGACGTAGGCTGTAGGCTTGGTGCGGTGAAGACGGAAAAGCAGCAGTAGCTACGCCCTCAAGTTCCTGCTGCTTTTTCCTCGCGCGCACTCGCGCAAACCGCGGGCATCCGCGCGATCTGCACGCACCCACGCGATCCGCACGCACTCGCGCGATCCGCACGCACTTGCGCGAACCGCGCGCACTTGCGCGAACCGCGCGCACTTGCGCGAACCACGCGCGCTTGCGCGAACCGCGCGCGCTTGCGCGAATCGCGCGCACTTGCGCGAACCGCGCGCACTCGGGCGAACTGCGAGCACCGCGCACCGCGCACCGCGCACCGCGCACCGCGCACCGCGCACCGCGCACCGCGCACCGCGCACCGCGCACCGCGCACCGCGCGCACCAGCGCGAAAATGCGCGCGCACCAGCGCACACCCCCGCGTTAACCGCGCGCGCCCTCGCGCACACCGCGCGCGCGCCCGCGCGCACCAGCGCGCACCCGCGCGCACCGCGCGCACCGCACGCACCCGCGCGCACCCGCGCGCACCAGCGCGTGTGTGAGTTACTTGAATGACAAAAGAGTAAAGAATAGATATTTCTACGTATTCGCCTTTCCATGTTACTGAAACGTTGGCTCAAATAGTTGTTTCGTTTATTGAGATAAGTGTCGGTGCATTTGGCTTCGCGATGCCTGTAAAATGATCGACATAGTTATTATTTGTATTTAATCAATGACAGATATTTAGAAAGTACAAGGTAAAAAGCATCAGTAATGTGTCACATAAAAGATTGTTAGTTGTTTGACATAAAGGTGGAATGTAAAATTCTGTATTATTTTTATTACATCCGTTATGGCAATTTCCAGTTCTTGTATTACACCGATCGCCAGATAATGTTTTGTTATAGAGACACGAGCCACATGTTTTTTTGCAATTATAACTGTATGTATTTGAACCACAAGCTAAAATTTCAATTTATTAGTTACAGGTAAACATTTCGTAAGTAAGTATTATACATTATAATTGGTATTACGAATTACAGTTTATGCATTTTTTCCCCATAAAACCTGCATCACACGTGCAACCATCTTCGTAACAAATTTGAATTCCTCTGCAATCAAAGATACCATGCAGATCATATTTACAGGAAACTAAGCACTTTGGTCCAATTCTTTCTAGAGAAGTTTGACACATCTGGGAAAATTATTTTCTATTTCAAAATAATTTTTCTAGATCCATTTTTCTAATTATTTAATTAACTTACTGAATAAATATGAGGTATTATGAACTTTGATTATTGTGCAATACAAGTAACAAGCATCTATAGTTACCAAGATTTACGCTAATTTAACGCTTGATACAGGACTCACGACAGCATGTTCATTATAAAATAATTTATGACATGTCAAGTTTTGCCTATTAGGTTCGTGATTAGTAAAAGTTATAACATTTTTCCTCAAAGTTACTAAAAATAATAAAATCAATACACGTGTACTATAATTAAACATATAAAAAAATTAATTTATTGGATAATTATTATAATTATTGAATGCATGTCTAAAGTACTTGATTTATAACTTCTGTTAAGAAGATTTTAAACATAATAAAACAAAACAAAATTTGTACCATTTAAAGGACACTGGCGAACATTTGCTATTGCCCATAGCGGACTGAAGTTACGATTACTAAGTTTAGGAATTAATTGGATCATCACCCTGTAATTACTATAGTTGATCAAATTATTCTTGATAGTGACAGATTGCCACATTGGTAAGCCATGATCCGCTTCTTTTGTTGAGCCTTTTACTATTGCCATTACTAATATTGTATCGTTCGTAGAATCGCGCAACATTATTTGTGCATCGCATTCAATGCAAAGGCCAACTAATAGTTGTACACATATCATTTCATTATAAACTTGAAAAACTGGACTCGTTAAAATTGCATTCTCAACATTCGTATGCAAAAAGTCATCTAGACACACAAATATTCTTGAATAAAATTATTTTTTTCTTACGCTTTTAATATTTAATATAAATTCATCTTTTGATTAAAAGAAACTTTTTATCAAATACTTTGTACTTACATATATGAAGTCGTAATTCTACTATTTCCGAAATATCATTTCTCATGAACACGTATTAATTTTTGTCTGAACATAATTGCCTTTTCTCGTCTTTATATGTCAAAATGATCTTATCAGTATCATAAAGAATTACTTTTTTCATGTCAAAGTTCCATGTAATAACAAACATTTGCCATTTATGTTCAAACGCTGAGTTCTGTATTAATTATACAATAATTTTAGATGCGGGGCGGGGGGGCATAAATATTTCGCAACAACTATTGCGGATTTTGACTTTTAAAGTTTCTGTTCACAAGAGAACATAACCAAGTGTTCCTTTTCGATTATAAATAAAAACAAGAGACCTAAATTTTTTTGTAAGTGCTTAGTCGCACATAAGATAATGAAATATTTCTTTGAAGAAATAAGTTTCTTCTTTCTAACCGAATATCATCAAAACTGCGAGTATCGTCAAACGTAAACAAAAAAACATTTTTTTTAAATAGTAGAGAAAAGGGTTGTGAGGTACGTGAGAGGTATAGCTTAACATCTTGTATAATTCGTGTTAAATTATAATAGCTTCTGTTAAAATTGCTTCCTTACAGTTACGCAATGTCATCAGATCGTTACTGTACATCAGTGTTTCTAAAAAAACTGAATTTTAATTTTGCAGGTAATAGTAATTTTTATAAGTGTACTTTTTGTACATATAATTTTCAAAAAGATATTAGACATTAATTTTAACTAGCTTGAAAGCTTTGAATATGATTCTCAAATAGTGTAATTGAATTTGATGTGTGTTGCGTAATGTGTGTCTAATTTCGTTGAATAAAGTTGTCATTTAGAAAAAGAGAGAGAAGTGAGATAATCATAAGCCATTTGCATTACAAGCGTAAGACTGTTCTTGCATTTTGTATTCTCTTAATGAACATTGCATAATGCGTATTAGCAGCAAAAAAATTATTAAAGGAAACTTTTTCAAATAAAATATATTTTATAAACCGTTTATGCAACCTTTTGGCACTTATTAGTATGTATAATATACAAAGAATCATTAATTTGTGATTTTTATAATTTGGAGTGTTTATTTTGACATTAGTTATCAGTATGCTATTAGTATTAGTTACTAGTTTTAGTATTTCACGACATTACTGTTATCTCATCACCTTTTCTCTCTTCAGTAAATTTTTAATTATGTTCGTTCCATATACCCGATAAATTTCTACTTTTAGAGTGATTGGTAGAATATATTTTATGGCTAAACAAACTGGTATGATGAGAATTGTGTCGTCTTAAAATTTATTATTATTGTTAAAACCTCAATTCTTTTTTTAATAAAAAAATGTTAAAGAAGTTTGAATTTTAGATTTTTGAAATTTATACGTTTAAATTTCAGATATCTAATGTTTAGATATCTGATTTTCAAACATCTAATTTTTAGGCGTCTGAATTTTGATATTTAAATTTTAGACGTCTGAATTTTAAACATCTAATTTTTAGACGTTCAAACCTGATAAAAATTTTGGATAGGAATTTAATATAAACTTTTCCGAGCCATTTCGAAATCTGTGTTTGTTCCAAACCGAAATATCCAAATCAAATTTGTAATCCTTTTTGGTCCGTTAACTTAAGGCGATTCTGGTGTCGTCCCTATACGTGAATCGACAAATTTTATTATTGAAGACACGGATTGAAAAATTCTTTTACAGAATAAAAATACAGACAATAACAAAGGGTGACGGCTACAATTTGATATGAAGAACAAAAAAAATTACACCTAAAGAAAAGTTATGTTTAAATTGATAAAATTGTTTCTTTAACATGATTTTTTTAAGTTGAAATGAAAATACCTTTGCGGAAAATAATAATTTATTTGATTTAAAGAAATGACGTTATTAGCCTTTATCAAAGTAAATAAATTATTTGTTTAATTCAAACAACTAATTAATATTTAATTTAAAGAAAATATTGACAGAAATGTAAAAAATAATTTAGTTATTTTGGTTTTAAAAATATATTTCTTTTCTTTAAAAAAAAATTGCGTTGCATAACGAAACTGTTTCTTTAATTTTAATAAAAAGAGTAATCAAAAAATTTCTTCAGACCAAAGAAACTTTTCTTTAACCGTATAGCAATGCACGAATTTCTTTGAGTCAAACAAATATTTTTTGACTCAAAGAAACTTTTCTCTGGGTGTATAAAAATATAGTTATGTTAGTCAACATTTGCTACGCATAGAAATTTGAGATTTTATATGTATAAAATAAGCAGTTGGCACTTTGGAAATTACAACAAAGAACAATGCTTTGCTTTTAGAATGAGCTTAGAAGCTTTAATACAAGAGAAATTCTTCGGGAATTTTATATGTAAATTGGCGTACGGATCCAATATCGCCTTATGCCTAGTGCACACTGCACGTAGCAAGCAGTAAGCGTCAAGCAGCAGCCAATCAATGAAGTCTGCTGCTCGACGCTTGTCGCTCGCTGTGTGCAGTTCAGTGCCATCTGCACTAGACGATACTTTAATGAGCGACTCAATATTTATAAAAAAAACGTATATCTTAATTTTATTTATATTCTGACATACCCAATGCTTATTAAAATTGCAAGGTAACACTATGATGTTCTCCTATTAGAATGATGTTAAAAAATGTCTAAAAAGTTTTTAAATTGATTTGTTCTTAAATTTAATATATGCTTCAAAAAACGTTTTCACAATACTAAATTGAGAATTAAATAATTTTAAGCAGCAAAAACATTATGTAATTTATTTACTTTGCATAATACTGGATTATAACATTTTGAATCTTTCTCAGGATAACCTCAGTGAGAAATGACAGGTTGAAAAAACGTCAAATCAACGTCTAAAAAACCAGTTGATATAGACGTCTAAAATTTGGTCTATTAGACGTTTTTGTGTCTTCTAAATTAGACCACTATTAGACGTCTTAAAGACGTTCAATAAACGTTTATTAAACAACTATTTGACATTTATGTAGACGTCTTAAAGACGTTCAATAAACGTTTATTAAACGACTATTAGACATTTATGTAGACGCCTTAGAAACGTCTTATAAGCGTATTTAAACGTCTACTACGTTTACACGTCATCATTAATTGGGTTTAGCAACACTCGTAGTTATGAAACTGACCAATTACAGTCATTCCATTCTTCAGATGAATACTTGTAATTAACCAGTTTTATAACTACCGATGTTATTAAACTCGATTAATGGTGACGTATAAACGTAGTTTTAATAACGTTTATTTACATTCGTTTCTATTAATATACAGCTTTAAAAAACTTGTAAAAATGAATCTTGACTAATCTTTTTCCGCCCAATAGTCAGTAAATAGTCGTAAAAAGCACATAAAATGAAACCATTCAGACAAGAAAACACACAGTTGAACTAAAATTTCCGACGTGGCATTTATAAATAGAATTTGAATAAAATAGAATAACAAAATCGCTTTAAAACTGTAAAAATGGGTCTTGACTATCCTTTTTCCGCCTGTCAGTAAATAGTCGTTAAAAGTACGTAAAGTGATGCCTATTCAAACAGGAAAACACATGGATATTGAAAGGAGTGAAATATGCTTTTATGTATTACTTCAAAGAAACTTTACTTGCGGTCCATTCTTACAAATTTGGTAAATATGAGATAAGTCAAATTTTCACAATGGAATATATAATAATGGAATGACATACACAACATTTCGTCGTCAATCTGTCACGTTTCTACTATAGCTCTAATTTTGTCCGCGACGAAACGTTACTACCGTCAATACGGAGTTCTCGGTGAGGCATCAGGAGTCTTAACAGGAATATATGCAATTTCTTGCTTCCGATGTGGAGCTTGCTTCAACCAATTTTGACATGCTCTCTTCAGTTTATTAATGTCACAATTTTCTTTTTTATTACACATCACAGCACCTGAAATGAAAATTTATATTATCGTGGAATTATTTCTAAAAATATCTGTAATCAACGTGCAGAAGAATATAAAAATTTACCTTGAATTAGGTCCCACATATGACATTGTTCAAGAGGAATTTTTGATGAATTGGGATCAAGACCTTTAAAATTTATGTTTTTTGCCAAACAGTTGTACATTAATTTTTTCATCACATTCATCGTTGCTTTTGTTTCATCTGGATCACTTCCATAAAAACTAATATATTTAATCTATAAAAATATAAGAATAAAGGTCTAAGGATATAATTTAGAAAAAAACAGAATACAGAAAGAGCTACGATCATAATCATAAATAGAATAAATAATACAAAAAAGGTACACCCACGGTCATCGATTCTGTCGCTCGGGAAGTTTTCCAAACTGAGAAGTCACCATCTTTCTACATACTCGCAGTTCATGATTAATGTAACGACTATAGCTTATTGGTCGTTATGTTAATCATAAACTGTATGTAGAAATTTAAGATAGTGACTTCTCAGTTTGGAAAATTTTCTGAGGGACAGAATCGATGACGCTGGATATACTGTGAAATTAAAAGTATTTTAAAACGTATAATAAGAAAAGAGAACACAATTTTTTTAAATACTGAGTGTATATATAATCATTATGTATATGTCAATATAATTTACCGTAGCTGACATATTTTCTGGCTCTCTCAAGTATTTCTCAAATTTTCGAAGATCATTTATAGATTGTAGAGGTAAGGCAGGTAAATTATTGGGTCTATTTATTTTTTTCTCATGAGGCAAAAGGAAAGTCATTAATTTTGTTTGATTTATTATTGATACATCAAGCTTGCTGCTGATTTCGTCCATTCTAAGATATATATTGTTTAGAATTGTTTTTATATCTTGGTCAAAATCTGTAAATATAATGTACTTTTAGAGAAAGGAAGACTAATTATAGATCGAATATTTATGATATAAAAGTTAATCAAGATTATTTTTTTGTTAATAATACCTAAATTCACAGAATGTCTTTCTAAAGATGGAAGTGAAGTTTTTTTGTACTCTTTTCTTTTTCTTACAACTTCTGTAGTACAATCTGAGTTTAATTCTGTGTTAGATGACTCCGTAGACATTAAGTTTTTGGGAGAATCAGGGATGTCAGAAGTTCCTTCTGAATCAAATCTTTGCTGGAATTTCTTCGTTTGTATTGAATCTGCATCAAACTCATCTGCCAATTCAGATGAGTTACTAGAATAAGATTGTTGTATGATTGAAACATTATTTTGCCTCTTTCTTGTATCTTGCATTTCCTTTTCTACTGATATTTTAAAAGGAGAAGTCTCTGCTATAATAGATTTCTCAGAAGAGCAAACTTGTTTCGGAATATTTGTAGAAGAAAAATGCCCCACGTTGGTCTCTTCAAAATAATTTGAAACCTCTTGAAAATTACTATGAGACGAAGACTTTTTTTGTTTGTTATCACTTCTTTCTTTTCTTGTATCAAGTTTAGATTTAACTTTTTCAAATACAGCTAAATTCTTAACTTTAGCATTATCAGTTGATATTACGTTCTTTGAAGAAAAGTCTTGTTGAGTAGATATCTTATCCACATCAATGAAATTAGTAGAAGACGTCAGATTCTTTTTATTAATTAAAGGTTGGTCCCTTAGATTTTTGTGTACATTATCAGAATCGGGAAC
Organism: Solenopsis invicta; assembly: GCF_016802725.1. Taxonomy (NCBI): domain Eukaryota; kingdom Metazoa; phylum Arthropoda; class Insecta; order Hymenoptera; family Formicidae; genus Solenopsis; species Solenopsis invicta. The sequence goes on from NC_052673.1 coordinate 6,912,497, forward strand.
AGGCTTCCGATTACAATCTAAAATACAACTATCTCATAGAACTTTTGTTTTCCGTTTCAGAATATAAAAATAAAAGTTAATATCTAACAGCGTTTTTGATTGCAATGGATTGAATCAATTTTTAATCGATATTGTATAATATCACATACTATACTTTGCTCTCTTCATTCGATTACATTCATGTCGGCTTTAAATCGATATCATCACAATTTTGTTAATATTTTCGTTATTATTTGATCTCAGATCGATTGAATTTATTGCAGTCAAAAATGTAATAAATAACAAGAATTTCTGATAAATTGAATTCTCATGCGTAAGTTTAACAAGTAGCAATAAGCATTACGAATAAAATGTTCGGCAACAGGTAGAAGAAAATTTAAAGAATAATTCTAAATGATAAAGAAAAAATTAAGAATAACAAAAATGCGATATCAAGGTTTCAATTTTTAAATATAAATATTTAAATATTTACATAAAAATATTTAAAGCACGTGAATATTTAAACATTTGTAACTATAATAGAAGCGAATTATTAACTGCAATTTTATTTTTTATATTTTATTATTTAGAATTACTTTTTAAATTTTGTCTAGAATGTTACTGAACATTCTGTATATTGAACATTTCATTAAAATATCATATATTTATATTATACATACAAAAATTATTGCAATAGAAGAAAAAGCATAAAATTTCATTGAATTAAATCTTACCAAAAACAAAATCTTTTACACTGACTTTTGTGATCTGAGATGTAAACGGAACTTTCGGAGGTGCAGGAAATTTGCTCTTCTTTCGAGTTTCAGGATCTGAATCACTATCACTTTGTATGACTTTAGAAAATCGCTTTCTTTTCCCTTTCCCAAGTTCTTGTTCCGTTTCATAAGCTGAATTTTCTTCGAAACCTTTTGCACCTCTTCTAGCGTCGAGATAAAGATCTAAAAATATACAGTTGTATGTAATAATCAAGTTTAAGAGACAAAATAAAATTTGGAATATCTCAAAACAGGAAAGATTTGAAGGAACTCTTATTAATAATTTCCTTTTACATTAATTGTTTTAATATAAAACTTTTAACAAGTTATTGATTATGTGTTTACTAATATGTGAATAATTATATTTAATAAACAGTTGTTATAAGAAAATAAGATGTTCCATTATATAATCAATAACTTTTATGTCATATGATGATTATAATGCAAAGTAAATTAGTAAATATATGTGTATACGGTTATACATAAAATGACGACATTTATATGAAGTAATTTTTAATTGAAAAATGTATATTATCAGAAAATAAATGACAAGCGCGCATCTGTATTGTTTATTTTTGCAACAATTTTATGTAATACAAATATATTTAAAAATATTGACAATAATTCGCAATAATTTAAGATTTTTTGCAAAATTTAATTTATAAATGTAAGCCTTTTTTCTTTAGATATATAGTTGCCTTAAATTGAAATGTTTATTTACATTATCTTTACACATATATTTTTGAAAAAAATTAGATTGCCACCAAAAACCATTTTTAATTAAATTAAAAAATTAAATAATTTTTTTTAATTAAATAAAAAAATTAACTAATTTTTTTTAATTAAATAAAAAAATTATTTGCTACAGTCAATACGATTAAAAGCCAACTTTAATATAAATTTCACCCATCAAATTGTTTAGCCACAAGTAGGATCATCCTTCAATCTAAAAAGATTTTCTCAAAACTGAAACCAATTATTGAATGGCAATACTGTGCCAATCTCAAAGCCAGTATCGTACCAAGCTTAAATTCCAACTTCGGGCCGATCTAATTACTAAAAATATTCGGCCAGTATCGAACTGCAACATTGTGCCAATACTTGAAATCAATATCGGGCCAATCTCGATAGTTAGTATCGTGCCAGGCTTTAGAGCCAGCGTTGGTCCGATCTGATCACTCAGAATATTCGCTCAGTATTGGCTACAAGTGTCATGCCAATATCGAGTCTTGTTTGCCGATATTGACCCAATACTGGGCCGTTTGTCAATTCCTACATGGGACCTTTATCACATACACTCACACATGTATTCACGCGCGCGCACACATACATACATTACAAGACATAAGATTACGTTCCGTTTCACGTATGATGCGCATGATGTATCATTTCATCCTTGTTTGACATTGCAAGAATAAAATGAACATCATGCACATCATATACGTGAAACGGAATATAGTCAGACATTCACGCACTCATGCATACGCACGCATACGCATGCACACGTACGCATACGCAGCATGCATGCGTGCACACGTACGCATGTATTGTACACGCACGCATGCATGCTTGATAAAGTGATAAAGAACAAGCGCGATCTAAATTCAACGTTTTAAGGATATCACCGAAAGTCTAACTTTTTAAAAAAAAGGTTATAAAAACTGTTGCATATCACGATGTTCATAGTATTTCAAAGGAAAAAATATACTGGGCATTTTTGTCGTGTTTACAGAGTGTTAATATAAAAAACTTCTTTATTGTATATACATATAGATAAAGCCAAAAATATAATACTTACATGACTGTCCAACTTTATCTTCGCCACAACCGTTCTTGCTAAATGGGAACAATGGGAAGCAACACAACACACGCAACACCAACAACACCTTTACGTATCGTAAAACAATCTGCACTAAAATTCCGCTAACATCGGAAAACAAATGATAGGGAGATAGCGCGCGTGTAGGCCGGCTCAGCGCGCTTGCTCAACGGTCTCGAAGTCCGTTCTTTTAGCTTTGCACATGTAAAAGGTTCAATTGAAAAGAACAGACCTCGAGATGTTGTGTAACGCGCTCACATTTTAAAAAATATATTTGATGGAATAGCTGCACCAATTTAATAATTGTAAACTACAAAATTGAAAACTGATCATCGATCCCTTATTTAATTTCTTAATATAATTATAATTAAATGTATAACTTCATTATTAAATAAAAATATTATATGTATTTACATAAATAATTTATAATGTATCGAAAGTGAACAAGAAAAATAAAATATAATAGTTAATGAGTTTTATGTTTTACAGTTGACAATTCTTGAATTTAATCGATCGATTAATTAAGTTAACCAGAAATAGTAAGATCAATAATGGAATTTCTATAAGAATGCTTTTACAGAAATTTAATTTTGGCAGTATTAAATTAGTCAGTAATTAATTTTACTTATTTTGAGTATTATGTACAAAAATACAAATAACATTGCTTTCAAGCATTTTCGAGAAAATCGCAATTAAAAAGTTTTGGGCATTTTATGAATAAGTCTTGCAAGAAATATGATTTGGACGACAATAGAGATGATAAGTTGAAAAGACGTCTATTCGACGCCAATGTCATTGATGGTTGATATTAAGGCGATGCTAAACGTCTATTTTTATAAGTCATTTAACATGACTTCTCTCTTGTGAGTGTATAGGCGCGACCGATGTTTAAGTCCGAATTTCTGCCAAACCGAACGAGCACCTAATTCGACGACTAGATATCTTTAAATGTGATGGAAAAAGGAATTTTTTAGTACTATATATGTACGAGCACCTAATTATTTAACATGACTTCTCTCTTGTGAGTGTATAGGCGCGACCGATGTTTAAGTCTGAATTTCTGCCAAACCGAACGAGCACCTAATTCGGCGACTAGATATCTTTAAATGTGATGGAAAAAGGAATTTTTTAGTACTATATATGTACGAGCACCTAATTATTTAACATGACTTCTCTCTTGTTAGTCTATAGGCGCGACCGATGTTTAAGTCCGAATTTCTGCCAAACCGAACGAGCACCTAATTCGGCGACTAGATATCTTTACATGTGATGGAAAAAGAAATTTTTTAGTACTATATATGTACGAGCACCTAATTATTTAACATGACTTCTCTCTTGTTAGTCTATAGGCGCGACCGATGTTTAAGTCCGAATTTCTGCCAAACCGAACAAGCACCTAATTCGGCGACTAGATATCTTTAAATGTGATGGAAAAAGGAATTTTTTAGTACTATATTTGTACGAGCATCTAATTTTTTAAGATAACTTCTCTTGTGAACCAACCATTTGAAGTTCTGTTATATATTTTCAAATTATTTTTATTATTTTTTTGAGCACCTAATTAGCACTTAATTCTAGTGTATTTGTTTCTTCATTTCCATTATAAATATAAATTTTTTTTTTTGGGGGGGGGCTAGCTTAACGTTAAGCTAGCCCCCCCCAATATATTTAAAAAAATCTGCCAAACGGTGCGAGCACTTAATTTCGCACCTCAGCACCAAATTAGCACCTAATTAGCACTTAATTTTAGAATATGTAAAAATTCATTTTGCACTGGTGGGGGGGCTAGCTTAATAGACATAAAGTAAGTTCTTGAATTTCATTTTAATTGTTGTATTAAATTAAATTGTCTTCCAAAGATATTCGGAAAATTTTACAATTGTACAATTAATTTTAAAAGACGTCAAATTTCAACAAATAGAATTTTAAAATTTTGAGCAGAATGAAATTATTTTCATTACTTTAAATGGCTATGCTAGTTTATAATTATGTAACAATATGATAACAAAATTTTGCGATATTCTCTCAAGGCGTTAAAAAAAAAAAAAACTAACCCAGCCATGTAATAGCAGCAAATTTTCGCTCAACAAATATAGAAATCGACACGAGAATCTTATTGCGCGTAAGAAGTTTGATCATGAACGGTTTATACTTATGTAGTAACGTACTAATATTAAATTAATATAGGCGACAAAACAGGTGATAAAGAAATATACGGACTTCTTCCGATTACATTAACGCTACATACATCACCGTAAGTTCTGAGTCTTAGTAAGAGTATCATAAAATTGAAATACCAATTATATACGTTTGCATCCATTTGATGTTAAAACAATATTTTTCTTATTTGATTGATAATTAATTATTCTAAAAGGGTTATAAAGAAGAGATACGTTACATAGCGACACAAGAACCCGAATCAAATACTGTCACCGATTTCTGGCATATGATTTGGCAGGAAAACGTTCTTATTATTTGTATGTTAACAAACGTAGTCAACAATGGAAAGGTAATTCTTTTGCTTAAATAAAATTAAATTCTTATTCTTTTGCATAAATATCAAGCTTAATAATTATTATAGACAAACTGCGAACAATATTGGCCAGATATTGACAAGAAGATGAAATACAGTGACATTACTGTATTAAACGAAAAGCAAAATATTTTTGCTTATTACTCTTTTAGAACATTCCAAGTGACTTATGAAGAGGAAACACGAAAAGTACCAATTTTTTAAAATAACTGGACACAAAACTTTTATTAAACAATATATCCATATTATATAGATAGAACATTTATAATACACGGCTTGGCCTGACTATGACGTGCCATTAAATACACATTCAGTTGTCACATATTTCAAGAAATTGTTAGCGTTATCACCAAGAGATGGATCCGTGGTAGTTCATTGTAGTGGCGTTGAAAAAACGGGAATTATTATTTTGTGCGACATTTGTCTCTGTCGAGCAAAGGCCGAAGAGGTAATAATAAAATTTCGTTTAATCATTTTTGAAGTAAGGCCATTTAAATTGATTAAAAAAACCAAATATTCACTTTAATATACGGATTGTATTAATATTCATAATAAAATTGCAAATAAATTTGTCAGGTAGTCGATGTTCTCGAAGTAACGGAATCCATTAGAAGCGAACGAGATAACATGATTAATATGCAGCAATATCTCTTTGCGCATGTGGTGTTAGTAGAATGTTTGCTTTCCATTCCAACTGCAGTTCCTTGTAATGAGATGTTAATTACGCGAATAAAGGAATTGAAAGAACAATCGCCGGCTCTTCAGCAAAGGTATAGTTCATAAGTTCCGTTTTAATCGTTATCTTCGAGCTGATTAAGCTAATGTTAAAAAAGTTGTTTATCATTCCATAATCTTTAGATTACACGACACTGCATGGCAAGATATAATACTGCGACAAGGTACGTATCCCTCATTTTTGTCGGAAGGTAGTTGAGCCAAAAACAAGTTTTCAGATTTGATTTCAAGTTTGTCTGCGTACATTAAATTCTAATTTATAAACCTTTAAAATACTAAGTTTTGACTATTTCTGTGATGAGCAGATCATAAAATTAAACTAGTATTTTGTGTAGTGATCAATCTTAGAGATAATATTGTAGAAACTTTGAACGTATTTCGAATGAATAAATCATCTTTTTACAGATAAAATCAGTACAGTATATTTGAAGAAATACCCGGCTTCGGACAAGGACAGCGATTATCTATACATTGTTTATGTAGACGGAGTAAAACTTTAGAATCAGTACCTAGCTACACAACTTCCCATACAATCAACGATTAAAACATTCTGGCGAATGATTGACGAATACAAAGTTAAACTTATTATCATGCTACAACCGCCAGATTGGCAGGATCCTGTACGTGCATTTTCTACATATTAATAAAAAACAAGAGAAACAGACTACATTTGCCGAATGTACTCTCTAAATGTAAATCAATGAAATTTACTCTATTGCAGTGATAAAATTATCATCAATAACTAATTATAATAGTCATTTAGCGATTTCAATTAAGAACGGAGTTTTCTCACTAAATTATAGTGTTTTGTCACCAAAAAACGGTGCATATACCATTGATTGATGTAGTTATGAGTTTAAAAATCTATTCACTGTCTTTCAGTAGGTAATACACTGGTTCCGATTTAAAGTAATTTATATACTTATAACGAATATTATGGTCATTTTTTAATATTTCTGAATTTATGCGCAATTATTTAAATAAAATAATTTAACTAGAAAATTTATGGAATATATCAAAGTCATGTACGTCAAAGTTATCATAAAAGAAAATTAATCAACGTAAATATTTTCATACGGACTGTCTAAATCGGAATGTATTATTCACTGAAAAACAGTCTAATTTTAATGCTATATTTATAACTATAACTATATCAGTCATAGATATATGCATTTCACGGATTTTGGTTAGTGAGAATATCCTCTTCTTAATCAGAATCATTGTAGTCACTTGCAGTTATAAATACTGCAAATCAGTAAGATTTTACTATTTTATATTTAGAGAGTCAATATAATTATTTATCTTTAAACTTTTTTTAGGCTTGCTGTGAGATCGCTCCTACAAGCGGTTTAAACTAATCCCATAGTTGCATATTACTGCGAAAGAAGTCGTGAAAGAGAAATATTATGCATCACAAAAATTATTGCTCGTTGATAATTCCAAGGTACATCAAATCAATACCATAACTTTACCGTTTCTATTTGCCATTACCTACTCTACGTGATGAAACTTTGTAACAAGAAAATCCAAGAAAACAATACGTGACTATAATGTGTTTAACGGAATGGAAACACGGAAAAGATCAACCACTGCCCCAGTTGGATCGATGGTAACATTTTGGCAAGCAGAAGAAAATATCACGAAAGTTAGAGGACCCACTATTACACTTTGCCAGTATATAATAAAATATTATTTTATGTATATAATGTAGATGTGCAAATTCAAATTGATACGAATCAAAATCAAAGTTTGTTCGGTTCAATTTTGTTTTCCGATTTGAATAAATCGATAATTTTGAATCGTCAACGAATCGATTTTAAATCTTTCTGTTTTTAAATGTTTAACATATTAGTTTATAAAATCTGCATTTTATATTCTGTGTCTGGTGTTTATTAATAGTTTATTAATTCATTTTTTTTTTTTTTCTTATATAGCATCCTTGTGTAACACAATTTCCTTGGTGAAACATTTTGTTAAAGTAATAATTTTCTCATTAAAGAAAAAGATTTGCAACAGTATTTATAACATATTATTATATTCAAAACAACACGTAATGTAAATTTGGAAGAATGTGACTTAAATTCAATTCACATTCGAATTGGAAAGATTGTGAAGAGATTCATATATGGTTCGATATAAAAGATTTGGTTCGAATCGATCAAGAAGATGTTTGATTGGTACATTATTAGTATAAAATTATTTAAATTTTGGGAAACTATTACACTTCATGTTTGCTTTAAGTAATATAAATTGTTTTATATTTTACTTGAATTTTAATTCTTTTATTTTTAAATAATCAATACAGAAGTACATTATTGTAACAATTTTTCCAATTACCTATTTGAATCGTGTTTTCAAATCAATGTTACTCAAAACTTTCATGAGTAAAACGATCTTTCAGTGACGGAATAACTGGATGTGGTCTCTATCTAGCATTGAGTTTCTTGTTGGAACGAATGGTTGTCGAAAAAGAATGCGATGTTTATTTAGCGGTGCAATCTGTCAAACGGTCAAAAAGAGATTTTGTTTCTTCTCTGGTAATGTATCAATTTCATAATAGCAAACGGAAATATTGATAAGAATTTCATCGATACAAAATTATAATCGATTCCCCGATGAGATAACAGATTATAGAGCTGGTATTCATAGTCAATTCTTATATTTAAGGCTGACCTAAATACTAATATCTTAATATGTCATCAATCAATCACAGAGACAAACTATTATCTTCAGACATTACTTGACGATTTTCAACTAAGGTTTGATTATGAATACTAGTCTATTAGGAAACTTCAGAAACACATAAATCGTTAAAAAGTACTTATAAATTTTATTTATTATTTAGGTACATCTGGAATATTTATATGATGCTGTAGAGGCTGTGTTTTAGGAGTTTTTCATAAGCTATGCGAATTTTTTGTAAAGCAAAAATAATCAAGCTATATTCTCGCATACACATACAGCAATGCTTCGACATAACATCATGCACAAATCATGTGAATATTCATAATGAAATCTCTCGCACTACGAAGAGGGTGAAACAAAGGTTGTCGAAGACTTTCTTCAATAACTACAACGATGTAATCGTGGTACCGCGACATTGAAGGTCATAGTGAAGAATCTTCCTGAGAAAAAAGTCCACCGTTAAAGAAAATAACAATGTTTTAGCTATATTTGAATTATTTTTTAAAGTTTAACATTCTTTTTTTATTATATAATCATAATCAATTATTGATATCATCTATACTGATTGTATAATTTACTGAAATTAAGAAAAAGCAATTACATTTCTTAATATAATGTTTCACACAAGAATTGTTTGTGAAATTCTTAAACTTGGAGCAAAAATTTAATAAATAATTTATAGTTTTTACTAATCTTAAAAAATAATTTTAAGTCCATAAAAAAGTTATAAACGAACAAGACAAGTATTGTATTTCACAAAAGCATATATGTATAAAATGTATGTAAATTTTACAAACTTTTTTTATTGGCAAGCTTAATTGTCGATACAATATTGGCATCACTGGAAGGACTGTGTTTGATACTTTTCCTCATGCCGAGAATGTTTTTGATTAATCAACTCTAGAACATTGTCGATTAGTACATTTCAATAGCGTGCGACAAAATAAACTTTCCTGAAAATCGTCTTCCAGTGAAAGGAATGACAGAGAATGACAGAAAAAATGACTCGCGTTAAATCTTGTTCAAGCCAAAGGTAGTTGCAATCCTGGTTATGGGAGATAATTGAATAGAGTTAGATAGATAAAATAAGATGAAAAAAAAATAAAATTAATTATTTTTCTAACAATACAATTTTCTCGTTACATTGTTAAGATTATATATGTGTCATATCTTAAAACTTTATTTTAAAAATTTAAGAATAAAGTGGATTTTGATATTGCCATCTTTAAAATAATAAATAATGTAGGATAATAAGATTTTAAGAAGGATAAGATGGAAATAAACATAATGATTAAAGATAGTTATTGTTTATCGCAATTTAATTAAGTACGCGATTTAAATAGTTAAATATAGAGCGAATCTTGTCGTTTCAGTCGAAATAATAATATCAATCGTTTCTTGAAAAGTTCACGTAAAAGGAAATAAACGAACTAGTGGCTAACTCTGAATTTCCGCACTCTGTCTCTGTTTATCTCTTACTCTGTTTTTATACACTCTGTCTCTGACACGGAGCACTGTCTCGGCTCGCGACTCACCGCGGACTCCCGCTCGCTCGCGCTCACCCAAATTCCGACAACATATATGGGCATTACGATTGTCGACCGATAACAATCGATCTTCGATCCTTGTCCGATATCTATTCTCCTACAATAATGAATAAAATTTAAGCAAAAAATTATAATTTGCTGTTTAAAGATATTTTTTAATAACATTAATGAAGATTGATTGTGAAAAACTTGACAAAAGATTATTAATAATGAGTTAAAAATGTAATAACAGTCGTTGTTGATGCATTTTCATTAGAATTGCATTATATGTAGGTATGTATATTATGTCTCAAAACATTACCAAGAATATAAAAATTTCACAATGTTTTACAGTTATGCTAGAATATATGTGTAAAATTTGAGTATTATTTTCTTATTGTTTAAAAATTATTTAATTTTTTATTTAATCTTGACTCTTATGTAAAGTCGCGTTTTGTAGTATTTTGTAGTAGTTTGTAGTAGTTTGTAGTAGTTTAACCCTTAAACACGTAAGTGGGTCTGAGAGACCCCATATGAAGTTTTGAACGCTTGCTATGTGAAGACAGAATGAGATAGGTTCGGACCAAGTAAAAAGAGTTTGAAATCTCTTTCGATTTGTATGGTTGATCAACTTTTTGGGTCAACTAAAATTCGAACGGCACGACAGCAAAGTTTTGTTAGGGTCAATGCGATCCATATAGTGTGTAAGTGAAACATTTTTGTGAGAATTTTACGTAAAAAAGCTGAACAAAATATGTTCGAACAGGTCGGTTTGCGGATGTTATTCGCATATACTTTGTCTAAAGTTGAAATACTATTAAATGCTGTAGAAAAGAGAGTTTTTCCGAAATATATAATAAAACACATCAATTTTCAATTTCAGATTTAATCAAAAATACCTCATATTCGCTTTGTTACATAAATACATTTTTTAATAGAAATTACAATGATATAATTTTTTTCTTGAAAGTATCAATCTTTAGCTTTAAATCGCCGTATTGTAAAGTTCTTCAAAGTTTCTTGTTGCAAAGATATGATTTTTTTTTTTAAAGTGGATTTTTAGATGTCCAAAAATACCTCATATTCTCTATGTTACATAATTATACTTTTTAAAAGAAACGATTTTGCCAAATTTTATTTTGAAAGTGTGACTCTTTAGCTTTAAAACGACTCTTTAGCTTTAAAACGCTTTAAAATTTGAAACTCCTTAAACATTTTTTGTTGCAAAGATATGATTTTTTGAAGGAAAAGTGGATTTTTGACCAATTTCTCATTTTTGCTTAATGGATTTTCTTTTATAACTTCACAACAAATTATTTTTTGGCAATGCCGATTGTGCAATCATACTCTTGAGATTTCGAACTTTTGTTTAAAAGAAAAAATCGTAGAAAAGTATTGATTGTAATCAAAGATATAGCTTTTTAAAGTTGAAAAAGTCTCCCAGACTCAAAAATGTGTTTCCGTATTTTACAGGATCGGTGTGTTTCGGGGTTGACCCTCCGTGACATCGGGGGGAGGGTTTCCCTCTCGTTTTAGGAGGGATCGCTCTCTCAGCCTCGCCGGGGCGAGGGGAGTGGGCAAATGCCCCCTCTCCCCATAAGAGCAATTTTTAGGATCTTGCGCCGTACGGCGCAGCTAGGCCCGGGAACCATTCGGCGGGGGCCGGATCCCCGGGCCTGTACACCCAAACACCAACAGGGGAAGAGGTGGGAGAGGGACGGTGTCCCTCCCTCCCGACCTAAAGCCTTAAAGCGCTGCCAGGGGTGCCTAAGGCGTCCCTGGCGAGACGAGTCAGCCAGGCTGACTAGGTCCGGAGGGCTCCGGAAGTATGCTGCACGCGTTCCCGGAGCCCCCCAGTCATGGACTAGGGCTGGACACCCAGAAGGGTTTTAGTGGGTAGGCCCTCGCCGGCACGTCGCTGACGGGGGAGAGCCCCATATAACCACCAGGCCTCCCCCGAGGCCTGGGGTATGCGGTAATGCATTTCCCCTGCGTTACAAAAAAAAGGATCGGTGTGTTTAAGGGTTAAAAACCTCTCTATACACATGGTACGCGCACCCGTCCGCGCGTTTGTGCGCTACGGAAGTGACTCTCTCCGATTTCGACGTGCCTTTAATATGTTGTACAGATCAAAATAAAGGACACGTATTGTTTTATACGTGCCCAAACTGACTTTTAGAGAGTGTAACACCCATTTGAAGAAAATCGATTTATTTCTTTCAAAGCATATATCGTTGAAATTATAAGAGATAGAAAAAAAAATTCTGATTAAAAGTTAAATGGCTTGAGGAGTACTTTATAAAAGTATTTAAAAAATTTTTTTTTAATTTTTTTATACTTTTCCCCACCATTTACTTTTTTTTTCAAAATTTTTATTTTTCTTTATGAGTAAAATAAAGCTTATTTTATTGCAAATTCAACGGATAGATAAAGTTCTGTTCCGACATTTTCCCAAAATAATTAATAACGTCTCTACAGGCTGGTATGCGCACTCGTCCGTGCGCTACGGAAGTATCTCTCTCCGATTTTGACAAGCCTTTAATGCGTTGTAGTACAGATTAAGGGTCCATTCTCGTTTGTTGGGTCAAAAAAATCGAAATTTTTTTTTTTGCATTTTTCGATAGCTATAAGTGTCTAGAATATCATACTAAAAGGGCAAATCGAAATACGTAATGGTTTAAAAGTTATGAGCCTCCGAGCTGTGCCTGTAATACGAGAGAAAGAGAACGTTCGAGTCAGAAGAGGATAGGTCGAGAAGAAGAGAGACCGCTCGAGAGAGAAAAAGACAGAAGAAGTCCCCACTCGGCGCCTCGGCTGCTCGACGCAGGCCGATAAGTGGGGAGAAAGTGCTAACGGGTGCTAGCGAGTGCTGTTCTTTCTGGCAGCGGTGTGCTGCAAATCGGCGCATCAGCGGCAACTCTGGACTCCGAGCCAACCGACTCAAAGCAGGTAGAGAGCGTCGAACGGGTCGAGCGGCGCAGGTACATAGCCGACTGATCTTTCTATCGGTATATGATTTTCCTCGAAGTTTTCTATTTTTGATGTTAGATGGAGTCTATTTACATTGAATTATAGACAGTTTCACTGATGAAATCAGTTTCATAACCTACGAAAAACACGTGTTCGTTTCTGTGTCTCCCGCGCTTTTCGCCTTGCACTGCATCAAATTGAAGTGTTTTTTACAATGTATCAAGATAAAAAGTGCGGTAAAAATAGCTCAACACGTCCCGGTAAAAAACGAGCGAAGAGAAAATTTAGTGCAAATCAATACACGAATGAGAATGACACAGAATTCACTAGCACGTCGGCGAAGAAATTAGCCGGTTCCAATGATTTCGAAACGACCGTTTTTCCGAGTAACGTATATGCGATATTGAATTTCACGCTAGTTTTTTCCACTCTTTCCAACATTTTGAAATGTAAAAAATGTAATGGAGACGTGAAATTTGGAAAAAAAGATGAACGAGGCTTAGGATTTAAACTTTCTGTTTTATGCAAGTGTGACGAGCAGTTTATTTATTCATGTGAAAAAGTTAACAATAAATCTTATGAAATAAATCGGCGATTTGTATTTGTTATGCGACTTTTGGGCATTGGATTGAGTGGTATTAATACATTTCTCGGATTGATGGATTTTGGACAAAAAATGAGCATAAGGATGTACTACGCTGCCGTTGAAAATATATTCACTGCTGTAAGCTCTGTGTTCAACGAAGTCATCAGAAAAGCAGGTTGTGAGGAAAAAGAAAAAAATGCTGCCAATGGAAATAATGAGAATGAATTAACAGTGTCAGGAGATGGAACATGGAGCAAGCGAGGATTTTCTTCTATGTTTGGTGTAGTTACATTGATTGGGCATTATTCAAGTAAAGTACTAGATGTTTTGGTAAAATCTACTTTTTGTAAAATGTGCATCACACAAAAAAAAAGCATGACAGAAACCGAGTTTGACACATGGTTCAGCGAGCACGAGAAAATGTGTCAAGCCAACCACAAGGGAAGTGCCGGAGATATGGAGGTGCATGGAATGCTGGACATGTTTGAAAGAGCTCAACGTCTACACGCCGCGGAATATAAAAATTACATTGGAGACGGAGACACGAAAACGTTTAAAGCTTTATTACAAGAACATCAGGGAATCCAAAAAAAGGAGTGCATCAATCATGTGCAGAAAAGAATGGGCTCAAGATTACGGAACGTGAAAAAAAAGAACAAAAAAATCGGTGGACATGGTCCTGGAAAGCTCACAGACAAGTTAATTAACGAATTAACTATTTATTATGGCTTTGCAATTAGAAGGAATCCGCATGATGTCGAGAAAATGAGGAACGACGTGTGGGCAACATTTTATCACAAAATGTCGACGAACGAAACGCCTCAGCACGAGCGTTGCCCAAGCGGACCAAATTCATGGTGTAAGTGGCGGCAAGCGGAAGCGGCTGGAACTTTGCAGTCCTACAATCATCCTCCTCCTCTCGATTCGAAAGTGCAGGAATTAATTCAACCGATTTACGAAGATTTGTCATCGCAAGATTTGTTGAACCGTTGTTGCGGGGGATTCACTCAGAACAACAACGAGTGCTTCAACAAAACTATTTGGCAGTTCGCCCCAAAACACGTTTTTTGCGCCTCCAACATCATAACGATTGCAGCATATCTTGCCACCTGCATTTTTAATGAAGGTTTTCAACCTATTTTAAAAATTATGAGCATCATGGGAATCACCATCGGCCCAAATGCCCACAATTTTGCTTGCACTCGCGACCAACAGCGTATTACAGACGCGGAGCGGCGATCGACATATCAGTCAGTGGAAGAAAGAACTGCCCGAAAAAACGAAAGATTGCAAGATCAAATCAATTTTGAGGAAGCCGAGGGTCTGCTATATGGTCCTGGAATAGCTGATTAGCTGTAAGTATCCAGATGTAAACATTTATATCGAAAAAACTGTACTTAAAACTTTAAACGCGTTTTCTGGAAAACTACATTTTTCGAGCTGGCGACTGTCATATCTCAGTCAATTTTTAACGAATCTTAATGTTTTTTTTTTTTAAAATACGCGTAATTAAATTGTCCATGGAATGGACCATAATTACACCGATAGGTTACATATTGGATTTTTTATCGACAAAAAAGTGACGAAAATATTCAGTAAAAACGACACAAAATTTTTCAAACGCCGCCATTTTGTTATTTTTTATTCAATTTCAATAAAAGTGGTCCATTCCATAACCACACTCCTACTAAACAGGAAACTTTTTGGATTTTTTGTTTCAGACGATTTTTACGGCCTGTGGAAGAGTCGCCAGCGCGGTTCGTGTTTTGTGCACTGGCTCACGTTGTGTCGCGTTCTGCTCCAGGATATGCATTATATAATCTGTAGATTTTTTATAAACTTCTTCAAAGTACCATAATTATACCTGAAAAAGTTTCGAGAACCTATGTTTATTACTTTTGCCAAAAAAAATTCCTGAAAATTGCCTATTTTTTGACCCAACAAACGAGAATGGACCCTTAAAATGAGGGATACATGTATTTTTTTATACGTGCCCAATCTCAATTTTAAGAGGTGTAACATCCTTTTCAAGAAAATCAGTTTTTAAACTTCAGTGTCAAAACGGCCAATGACGAACAATAATTATAATTGTTCGAAATTAAATATATTTTCTCTTACAATCAAAATAAATAACGCGGGACTGAAGAAGGCCATCCCTGCTTAAAAAGTTAGATAGAAAACGAATAAAGTTCATAGAGATTTTGGAAAAATTGGATTTCTATGCGGTCTATGTGAGTCCATTTTTTCCGTTAAAGAAACTTTATAATAACAAATGTAATCTTATAATAAAATTTTTTAATGTAAATAAAATAATAGAAAACCTATAATTCTATATACTAAATTTCAACACTTATAATATTAAATGTTTTATAGTACCATGGGGCTTTATCTTTATCTATCCAAAAAATGCGAAGTTGAATCTGTTAATAGACTGTAGAAAGAGTATGTATAATATTTTATCAAACTTTAGCGGAACATTGACATTTATGTATGTCATTCGGCATTTCACGATAGAACCTATCACATCTTATGTGAGATTTACCATACACATGTCGAACGTCTGAATAGGAAACCTGCGTACCTGGCTCAATCAGAGTCTATGTACACTGATGAACAGAAATGCTATCGTTTCTTATGCAGAAAGTACGAAGTCGACACTGTTCTTGAGTACATCAATAAGAAGTATTAATTATTATTTTTATTTAATCCACGTAGAAACAAGAGGAAAGAGAAGAAAGAGGAAAGGAGAGAATGAAGTTTATTGAATTTCAATTATATTTGGAGGGATACACACGTAAATGTTATCTTTTACATCGATGTAAACTACTTTACATTTAATTGTATTCAAAGGCACAATTTTCTTCACATTTCGTAATGTATTCCGTATACGCATAATATGAGTAACATTAAAAATCGGCTCTATTTCATATTCCGTGACTATAATGTAACATTTATTTTTGAAATAAATAAAACTTGATATTTGAACTGTACGAGATGTTTGTAATTGAATAATGGTATCATTACTTCTCTTTGCTCGTTTATATAAAGTGCTGTGCAAAATCATATTTTTATATATACATCTATCAAATACTTGAACGATATCTTGATCATTTTCAAAACTAAGAGATTTTTTAACAAAACTTTTTAAATCTTCTAAAGCGACTTTTTCCCCTATTAAGACAGCACCGCATTCAGGGCTGCGTTCATAAAGTTTACTCCAAGTAGAGTTAGAGTAGAGTTGGGTTAGGTAAGAGTTAACTCGAAATTTGTGTGACTTTGTGAACGACCGGAGTATCAGTTGAGTGTTGAGTTGATAGTAATTGGCCGCTGTCTAAATGTTTTATTAGTAATTATAACCTAAAAAGTTAAAATTTAATAAAACATTTATGCAAAGAGCATTAATACCTGTATCATGGCAGAAAATGTGAAGAGAGTAATTTCTTTCACTATATTTTCTTTTGCAAAAAACTTAATACTGCATATTGAAGTAAGTATTATATATAATGCTTTATTGTGTATGCTTAATATAATAATTCATTTTTTGTTTACAAGTAGAAAATATAATTTTTATAAGTAGAAAATTTAAACAATTACTATTAACAAGAACATTTTGTAAAAAATTTTTACGTTTTTCCGTAAATATCTTAACGTATTATATACATTTATATTTTATATTATATGTATTATTAGGAAGAATCGGATAACGAAGACTTTGAAACGTTTTTAATTGGGACATATTTGAAAGAGAAGTCTAATCGTATTGT
Source organism: Solenopsis invicta (assembly GCF_016802725.1). NCBI lineage: Eukaryota > Metazoa > Arthropoda > Insecta > Hymenoptera > Formicidae > Solenopsis > Solenopsis invicta. Next base: position 6,929,870 of record NC_052673.1, read on the forward strand.
TGGATACATGGAAAACGTAGCAAACTTTAGAAATATAGAGTTTCAATATTTCAGATTATCCTTTGAAGCATTTGAGTATTTACTGGAACAAGTTGGTCCGCTATTAAAGTCTGAAAATGAAAATAAACAAACTGGTCGTCCGAAAATAGACCCACGAAAGCAATTACTTTCAGTTATCTGGCTATTAGCTACTCCTGATTCGTACAGGTATTCGTTTATATTTGCAATAAGATCTATTATGTGTCTTTATTATATGTATCTTAATTTATATGTGTGTATTTTTATATGTAATGAAAATGTGAAAAATAAGCAATCCAATAAAAATTATTACCTCCGAGTTTGCTGAATTGATGTAGTGATTGGTTATTGGATTTTTCACATTTTTACTACATTAAAAATATGTAATAGATTTCAAAGATTTAATTGTATTTCATAAGGTTCTATCATCAGAATTATGCACACGATTTGCTTACATGAGCAAACGTGGATTAGAATATTGAATCTCAAATATTATCTGATTTTGGAGAGTTCATCTACAACATAATATTTTATAATTTACGAAATATTCTTAGCATATATTCAAATTATTGTTTTATTTACCAATGATTATTGAAATTGTTCAAAGGTATAAATTTATTGGGTGAAGGCTAATGCTTATTTTTTAAGGAATTTTCTTATCAATTCTTAGAATTAAAAGTTATTATTACAAATCAAAATGAAATATTAAAGTACGTAAGTTGTCTTAATAATGTCTTAATAATTTTTTAGATCTGTCGGTGAAAGGTTTGACATGGCAAAGTCATCGCTATCAATATATTTTATGCTAGTAATTAATGCTCTTTGCATAATTGCACCTGCAGTAATAAAATGGCCACAAGGAATAGAAATTGACACAATTGCAAATCAATTTGAAAAAAGCTCAAATATTCCGAACGTTATTGGTGCAATTGACGGAACGTACATTCCAATCAAAGCTCTAAAAATTGACGCAGAAAGTTACATAAATCGGAAACGCTTTCATGCTATTACATTGCAAGGAATATGTGATGCATCAATGAAATTTATTGATTGCTTTGTAGGATATCCAAGTTCTGTGAGCGATGTAAGAATTTTTAGAAATTCAGACATATATACTAATATAATGTCGAATACAAATCGCTACTTTCCTGGAAATCAATTTTTATTGGGAGATAAAGCTCATCCTGCATTACAATGGCTAATTCCACCTTATATCGATAGAGGAAATTTAGATAACGTTAAAAAGCGATTTAATGAAGCTTTATCAAAATGCAGACAAATTATTGAAAGGGCATTTGCCCTCTTAAAAGGACGATTTAGAAGACTTAAATATTTAGACATGAATAGCACAAATTTAATACCAGCGACAATTTTGGCTGCATGTGTCATACATAACATGTGCATAGATCATGAAGATACAAATATTAAGGAATATATGAACGAAGGAATAGAAGTTGATGACAATATGGATGAAAATATTAGAGGCCCAGTTCAAAATTGTGAATACCTTTATTACAGAGCGTAAATGTACGAGTATATCAATTTTCTAAAGTATATTGTTTTGTATTCTTTTAGTAAATAAATGAGTTTTATATCAATTTGTAATAATTGCTGTTGATTATTTGATACATATAAATTGAAAATAATATATTAAGTGAATAGGAATAATAAATCATGTTTATATTATATATTGCTTTTATATATTATTATATTTTTATATTGCTTGAATCTGTATTTTATTTATCAGAATATTTAAATATGTTTATTATAATAACTAAAAATAATACTTGTTTACTTTGGACAGTTTGATTAAAATCTGAATAGAAAAACAAATAAAAAAATTAACTTACAAAATGGACAAAGTTAACTATTAAAAACTATTAACTAAGAACAAATATTATATATAGATGTGGAGCAGTCTGTAAGTATTACAGTTTTGCATTTTTTGTGCCTTAATACTTAAAGTAAATGAAAAACGTTCTTTCAGTAATTAATAATAATTATCGTGGAAACACTTAAGTATAACATAAATATTCTTAGCATATAAAACTTTATGTATATTCAAATTGTTGAACACTTCATCTATGTTCATACAACGTAAAAATATTGAAAATGTGATAAAGTCTGCCTGTTAAACCAGGGGCACATACAAAAACTTAAAGTAGTAAGACGTTATAGTAAGCGAATTAGTCAATCACTATAGAGAATGTAAGGTAATTGGCCGTTTCGCTTACTGTTATGTCTTAGTGCCTTAAGTTTTTTTGTGTACCCCTGGCTTTATAAAAGAAAAATTACAACTTATCGATTAATTTGTCCATTTTTTCACTGAAAACCTTTATCGCATTTTCTTGAATAGCAATAAGTTTTTTGTGCCTTATATATTTTGCCTCTTCTCTTTTGTTATTAATATCGTGTAATTGCACAAACATTTGCTCAAATTTAGTTTTTTTGGGAATGTTTTTCTTTGGTGCTTCTTCAGAGGAACGTTTTTTTATTTTGATATTCTCTTTGTTATTTTCAATATCATCAGCCTGTAAAATATTTTCTACATTTAAATCGGTATCTAACGTTATTCCCTAACCTCTAGAAGATGATGCAGTTGCGAGAGGAACGACATTGGGTTTGCGTCCTAACATTTCGTTGAATAAATCAAAATATTCGAATTTTATAACAGCTGCACCACTTGCTGTCGCTTTCATATTATCAACTTTTGCAGTATATTTCTTTTTCAAATTTTTAAATTTAAATTCGCACTGCTTCGGTGTGTAATACAAATTTTTCTGGCCCAAATTCGTCGAAATTATTTTCCATACTGCTTCATTTCGTATTGTGGATGATTGAAACATACTCATTTTATATTTGTATTCGTATATTAATGCTACTGTTGCATCATGCGTCCATTTACTGCTTTTTTCATCGGTGCTATTGTGTTCAAATGAAGAGCTTTGACAGCTTTCATCAGTGGTCGACATTTCTTCTGTTGCAATTGTAGCATACATTAAACTCTTGTCTGAAAATAAAATTAAATGAAATATGTTAGTGATACAATTTTACGTTACATTTACGCTTTACATTGTAAAAAGATAAATTACAAAGAAAAAAATAAATTATAAAAATGTTAACCCTGTCTTCAAAAATTTTAACCCCTTTATTTGCGAGAAAAGCTCTGTTTTATATTATTCATTAATTTGCAAGCCGTGAAAAGAGAACTAATAATTAATTAAAAATGTCTTCACTAAAAAATAGAAAATAAATTACCTGCAACATTTTGTATCAATGTAAGGCCATTTTCATTTACAATTCTTCCTCCTATTTCGTCTGTCACATATTTTTCCATTTTTGATGGAATTGAAAATAGAATTGAAAATAGAATAGATACGCCTAAAAGTATCTTTATATTGTATTTAGTGGTAATCAGTAGTAATGGGGTGTGTATTATTTGCACCATTACCTATAAGGTACCTCTTATTTAGGTTAAGGTAACCAGACACTCATTACTGCGCATGTCGAGTTATTTCTACCCACCTCTTTGACATGAGTTAAGTTAGTTAACTCTAAAGTTAACTCTGTCAAATTTATGAACGACTTACTCTGAACGTACTTCCGGTCATATGCGAGTTTCTGAACGCTATAGAGTCAACTTTGAGTTAAAGAGTAAACTTTGTGAACGCAGTCCAGTAGTATTATGTTGCATTACTAATTTTCGTGGACTAAATATGTCTTTACAATAAACTTCACACGTATCATTATTATCATTTTGTATATATACAATACCGTTATATTTTGAAATGTACTTTGCAAAGTGTTTTTGCAGCAATTTGAAACTATAGTCTATGGATATTTTGTTTTAAATTGAAAATACCATTTTCATACGGAAATGCAAAAGTAGCCCATAGTGGACCACTTATGCGAACACTTCGAGTTACATGTAGCAATGAGTGAATATTAAAAGTCATACCGCTTTTACGGTATAACATTTCAGTTCCGCCAACAAAACCCAATAAATCAATTTCACTTTGTTTTAAATCGTGTTCTGAAATAGTTTGAGAAAGAAGGAGGTTAATACTTTGGACTAAAAGTTTAAACGAATTAAATACATTATCATCTAAAATACCTGAGATACATGACACATTATAAAATAATGTCTATGACCGCCATTCACTCGCCTTAAGTTTTCCATCTCTAAACGAGTGCGGTAAACGATGTATTTCTTTCGGAGGCTTAATATTAAATAATCATTTCTCAAAAGTATCTCTTTGTTTTCGCGATAAATAAAATGGAGAACTAGAAGAGTTCCACTCAGCCCACATTTGGCGTACACCTCCCAACAATACACTGTGCATGTATTCAACGGAGACTCCCCATACGCAATCAAAATATTTCAATTTTGTCAAAATTGAAGGACCTTTGACACCATTAATTGGTCTTTGCATACGTTTAACTTCTTGTCCGTTTTTTAAATATTTTACATGGTTTCTTATAGCGAATTCGGTTAAACTGCACAAGTGCACGGGTGCGCATTAAAGCAGCTGTACAATGATCTAATTACATTTAAAAATAAAATATAAGTACATGGAATGAAAAAAAGATATATTTTACCAAATAGCATAATATAATATCGATTAAAAATTTCACAATTTAATCTGTTAATACATTAATATTAAATACATATCTTTCGCCCATTAGTGTACGGCGGTTTTAATGTGTACCAGTGCGCACTAGTGCGTGCAACCGAATTCGCTATTAGTGAATCGTTTTTTGTGAAAGGATATCGCACAGAATCATAAACGTGCTCACCATTTGTATAGCACTAGCTACATCCAAAATAACCGTTAAATTGATATCGATTCTGCATTACAAGACGAGTAACTGAATTTACTGACGCGTATAATAATCGTAAAAAATGCAACGTTTTCATTATGAGTATCCAATATGTCATTGTTTATTAGTTTTTCTATCTGATTACTGAAAATCATCATTGCTTTAGTGCGTTTTGTTGGCGAAAGTGGAATGTTATATGGTAAAAGCGCTATGACTTTCGATATTAACTCATTGCTCCAAGCGTTCGCACAAGTGGTCTAGTATGGGATATTTCTGCATTTCCTTATGAAAATCTTATTTCCCATTTAAAACAAAATATCCATAATCCTAATGAACTATTGTTTCAAATTGCTACAAAAACTTTGCAAAAAAGTAAATTTCAAAATATAACGGTACATAATGATAATAATGATACGTGTGAAATTTATTGTAAAGACTTATTTAGTCAATGAAAATTAGTAAAGCAACATAATACTACTGAATGCGGTGCTGTCTTAATAGGGAAAAAAGTACATAGCCGTTAAGTTGGTATAAATTAACAGTTATTTTGTGCATACCTGACGGTATGCAAATAACATAAGTAGTAAGACTATGCCGATTCAAAGCCATGGGGCAATGAGGGGGGGTGAGGGGCGAGGGGAATGTAGGCGCGGGGGTACCTGCGGTACGTACCGCGGAGTGGGTGATGATCCGCGAGGTCTGACATGGGAGGTGGGTGGTGACCCGCGAGACCTAACTTGGGAGGTGGGGGTCAGCCCGCTGAACTGACCCGCGCGTGGGAGTCAGCCCGCGGTCCTACCCAGGTGGGAGGGAATGATACAGGGAGTGGGTGGTGATCCTCGAGATGCAGTGGGTGGTGTCACCCACTGATCTAGAGGTGGGATTGAAAGGTGGGGGTAAGTCGCGCGGCAGAGCGGTATGTACCACCGAGGATGATGTTGGGGAGAGAGGAATCCCATGGCTTCGAACCGGCGTGTATTTTTTAAAAAATACCACGGCGGTTCTCCGCGGCGATATCCGCGGCGATTTCCGCGGCGTATTTTGCGGCGGTTTTCCGCGGCGATTTCCGCGGGGCCCGCCGCAGCCCGCGCGCAATTTCCGCGGGTCCCGCCGCCGCCCGCGGGCAATTTTCGCGGGGCCCGCCGCCGCCGCCGCCGTCGCCCGCGCCCGCCGCCCGCGCCCGCTGCCGCTAGCGCGCGAATTCGGCGGACAGAGAAAAAATAAAAATTTCTTTAAAAAGAAACTTACCGCTCGCCGCCGCCGCCGCTGCCACCGTCGCCGCCGCTGCCACCGTCGCCGCCGCCACCGCCACCGCCACCGCCACCACCACCACCACCACCACCACCACCACCACCACCACCGCCACACTGTTAGTGTATTTGTTCAATATTCGTTCGGTACTATGCGTACCGAACGATGCCCCGTTGTGGTGTCCACCACAACAATGTAGTTTCTGTAAAAAACTACACGTTGTCCGCTTGTGGTGTCCACCACAACGATAAGCGGGACGAATTCCCGCTCTTCCTCCGCGCGACGATCCATTTTTTTTTTTTCGCGACACGACTGCGCGACGGTATAATTGCGACTGACGAAGGGCTCGCTCAGCGAGAGCATCCTCCGTCGCATCGCGTATTTTGACGGCGGCTAATCACAAAGGTATACGATTACATCGAAGACAAACGATATATGATTACATTGTAGGTGAAGCAAACGCCGCTACTCTATGCTTGCAATTATATTATATTAATTGTTTTATTTTTTTCTACCTAATTTTCGTTATTCTTCCTGCATCCACTTGGAAGACAGTATTCCACTACGTATAACTGTTCAAGTCTCGTAATTTTCTAGCCTTCCGTTCGAGAGATACAGAATATTCTTTATGCAAGTTATATTTGCCGATGCCCGATTCTTCCCCTGTGGAATGTTATCGTTCGCGTGATGCAATCAGTGTCAAGGTTATTCTATAAGAGACTAAACGCAACTTGTAACACTAATATACGTTATAACATGGGAAAGGTTTATGACGAGACAAACTCTGTTTTATACATTTCACATTTTTTTATTTGAGTATGTAATACAATGTGTACAATCATTCTATTAAGTAGTTAATGCGTCGTATATAATAGTATCAATAGCGTAGGCTATTAATTCGCACTCAATTTGCGAACTCTTATCGTAAGATTTGCGCAATAATTCTGTCGCGTCTGGTTTGTTCATGGCAAAGTTTTGACGCAAGAACGTTACAAAATATTTAAATTTCTCAGTCGCAGTTGCAATGCTCTGATGCAGCGTATAATATACATGCTCCACACAGTGCTCTAGTTCAAACATGAAGAGCATGGTTGTAGGCTTGAGGTAAATACATGCATCGAGTAAAGATAACTTAACAATACTTTCATCATGCAATTTCACGAGTTGTACGGTAAGGTCATGAATCGGTAACGATGGTGCTTCGGTTGACTGGACGAATCGCTCGAAATCCGCACGTTTATCTAACAGAGCTCTCCACGTTCTGTATGGTAGGACAATCCGGTTGCCACGTGTATCGCCGAGCGATATCTCCACGGAGCAGGAAACAGATCCCACGTTGATCGCTACATCAATCCATTTGTAGGAAGTTGATGTTAGCGCAAACCTTCTGCCCAGTATACGTGGCGTATATCGTATATTCGAAGACGCTCTGAAAAAAAGAAACGGATACGAGTGAAATAAATGAATAAAATGTCAAAGTCTTTATATCGTATAACAAAAGAATACTTACTTTTCACGCGCCTCGGTTGGAACGTAATAGTTTGCCATTGTATGTATTTCAAGAGCGATGTCAAAAACTGTTCAAACGAGCGACTGATGCAATACTGATCGCCAAATAGTGATGTTTGCAGTTATTAATGTTGTATTGGAAACGTATAGATGGAGAGGGGATAGTTTCCCCCACTCCAACAATTTCATCGGTAGCCTTGAACATGTCTCGACACGTTTATTCTTCTGAATCTTTTGTATAGGAGAGGGGATAGTTTCCCCACTCTTTCCAATAATTACATCATCATCGTCGGTATCACGTTTTCGCGACAACGTTGTACAAGAACAAAAATGTTATACATAACGTGCATGGTGTACGTGAAACGCTAAATGAAACATGAAAAAAAACGTTGAAGAAACGTCGATGTAATAGAGAAAAACGTCGATGTAATGGAGGGGAAAGGAATAAAAAAACGTATATTACATATGTTTATTCATGTAATTGTGTCCACCAATTGAATAGTTTGAATACATTTTGTAAAGCACAATGTCTATTCGTACGGTGTTGTCCACATTGAAAAGTATTAACATCATCTAGATTATTTAAATTATCCACGTCTTCGTAATCCACATCCAGGCTCTCGATGTATGCGTATTCTCGTCGACTGTCCAGAAGTAATTCTCCCAGCCATTCTCGTTTCTCGTGCCCTTTGACGTACACAATCTCCTTGTCGTCAGGATTTTCAGCACCCAGTACTGCAGTCGTAATCACTTGTCTCGCTTTCCGGTACGGAACCACTCCGTCGGTGCCCCATCTTAGTCCATGATGACAGGCAGTGAGCCAGGAAGCACAGGATCTTTCGGATTTCATCAACCAATCCCATGGCTGGGGACTGTCAAAGATATAATGCGCGAGAACGTTTCCCCCTCTTAACACCGCAAATTCTTTTACGATGAAACCCCTTAATCGTCCAAGGGGGAAACCTTGCAGATCCACGAACGTTGGCACGGACATGTCGCGGTCGAAAAGAAGACTGTGGTTCATGTCGATGTATCGTATAATATATATATGCGCAGAATTAGGTGATTTTGCGCACAATGTTTGTCAACGGGTTATATTGAATCACGCGATCGTGTATTATGAGTGCATACGCGCCGGTGTTCTCCGGTACGTTATCTTTAGTTTCGAATTCTATTCGCACGTCAACGGTTGCGCTCTTAATCGATTCAACTTGCCGACTGCAATCAATTATTACGAACGGACCTCTGTTTAGAAAGTTGGTGACGGTGAGATTCGGCTCGAGATACTCGTATCCGAGGTAGGTTTTGCAGAAACGCGCGTACATCTCGTATAGAATAGCCCATTTGTTTTTGGCAAAATCAAGATCCATTTCGATGTAGGGATAAGATTCAGAATTCAGATAAAGTTTCACGTTGGTCAAATTGCAATGGTCGAATCGGCTCGTGTCCTCAGACATGTTATTTTTTCGGCCGGTTTGCATAGCGAAAATGACGTATCGCGGCTTCTCGAGCTGAGTAGCGGTCTTGATAGCCCACGAATGCTTGGTGGTGCGTTGCAATAGTGGATACTCATAAAGATCCCACGAGCGAAAAGCCATGCTGAGATATCGTCCGCTCTCCAAAGTGCGCAGCATCGAAAGTTTATTTATATCACTCAAGAGCACATGCGGCATTCGCCACTGAATTTTAAACAACTCGAGAACGGGCTCCAACGCCGAATTACCCTTCAGACAATTGTTATCGTTGCGCGCTCGTATCAAGATCAACTCGTGACGAGCATTGATCACTATGCGTTTATAATCTTCGCAGAATCCTAACAGCACGTAGAGCGGGACACAGAAATTGAAATACCCGTCAGCGGTAGTCATCTGCGTTTCCCAGCCGGCATTTCGCAGAATCACGCTTTTGTCGGATGACAGCGTTACATAGTTTTTCAGCGTGCTGGTTATGCCCACGTTTCTATTACGATCAATTTCAACGCCGTTCAACTCGTATCTTATCTCGTCGAACATAAAAGCCACGCAATTGTTTCCCAATACCACGTCGCCGCTGACCCCTTCAGGTCTATTCTGTTTCGTAATTCTCCCCTCGACGTATAGGAAACTCTCGTACGGCAATGTATACAAATCTTGTTGTTGTATGGGTATTCTTATCTCATCGCTGTGCCCGTACGTTGTGTTTGCATACGGCGAATAAGCGTGGGTTTCAATCTTGACGATGCGATCGTCAAAGATCGGCTCGTCTCTGACGTTTAGAATATCAGTCATTTTTTAAGATTTTCGTACCGCGAATCCTAGTGATTGTAAAAATTTAACATTTGATGCGCTGAGCTTTTTCTTCTCAACTAATCTATTATTGACCGATAAAGTCGATTGCCCGGTAAATGATGCTCTCTGCGCTCGCTCGGCTCCGTTTATTACCAGCATCACACACGCCTTCGAACATGCAGCCTAACTGTGATTTCCTCCCCGCGAAAGTCCAGTAATCGTCCGTTTTGATCGACAACGCGTACGGTGATGTCACTAACGCTCCGTATGAGCACTGGCAAGTAAATGACTTGAGAAGGTCTTTCACTGACTTTATATCCCGGCGCGACGCTCGGTGAAAATTCGTGGATCGTGTGCACTCGCGCATCATTGCTGTAAGCTCCCGCGGTCAAGTTGCATTCTATGCGTATAATGTTCACATTCATGATGTTTATCGACACGTCCGATTCGTGCCATCTTCGCGGTCGCAGTATACGCATCGATGAGAATCCCAGCAGCGATCCAATGTTATTTGGTTTGCTGAAGTTTATTCTGTAGGCACATTTAATCTCGCACCGCATCGTGTTATGGTTTGCGCGAATCACTATCGGGAACGCTGCTTCCTCGTCCACATCGTCGTTGTTGCCGCGGACAGTGGCATCGGCAATCGTGCCATCCGCATTGGGTGCATCGCGTCGTGGACGTCTCTGCGAAATTGCACGTTTCAAATATTCGTTTATGGCCGGTATTTCATACGATCCTTCGGGTATCGTTAGTTCCGTGTCGTCCTTGCCGAAATAGAACTTATTGTTGGAGGCGTTCACGTTGGGTATCGTGTGATAAGTCTCGAAGAGCGTCAGACCGAGCTCATAGTCTCCATCGGTCAAATCTATTGGCGGTGAATAATTTGCAGCGAGAACGCTGCTCGTTCCGCTGAGCGTTAGTGTCAACGACATGACGGAGAAAGCGCTCGACTTACACTGAGAGTCTGCGGCACCACGTCGATCTTTTTAAAATTTTACTGTTTGAAGAAAACGCAAGCACATTTGCCCACAGAAGTTCTGAGCGTATGTCTGATAGGGCGTTCGGTTGTACTCAATCGTAACATTGTTTACGAAATAACGCACGAGATCTCGAGGTGGTCGCAGATTGCCAAAACTATCGAAATATTTGACGCGGTTGCTCCTCTTTGCAAACGCTACCCAATGAGTACCAGGCCCCGTGGTATTGTCTAGATTAACGATGGCGCTCTCGTTTAAACGCACGCCATTCGACGGTAAAGCATCGAGCATGAAAACACCTCTAAAATACGGTATGCGCATACGTCTCGCCAATTGTTTCAACTGCACGTCAGTAGTCACGCCTGTGGGCATTCTTATCGTCTTTTCGGCGTTTTTTTTTTCTTCTTCGCTGATAAACCTCGTCCACCGTTATATGGGCCCAGGTACAATCCTCGTCCGTCTTTATATGGAGCTAAATGTAGACCGCGACCCTGTTCCATCGCGCGATTGTGGCGTTGCAGCTCCTCGAGCTGGCGTCGCACGGCTTTGTTGGCGTTTATCGCTTTCGCTACACCGGCTGCTCCTCCGACTAATGATCCAATCGCGCCCAAGATTGGCAGGATCGGTAACATACCACCTCGCTTCGCCGACGGAAGTATTCGTTTTTTCTTTGTCGTTGTTTTCCTCTTTTTCGCCTTCATACCCATGCCGATCTTGGTCTTGGCCTTCATCGCTGTCCAAACGGCTGCAGCGGCGGCTTTTTCGCCGATAGTCGAATCTCCTGCGATGACGCGTCCCAGCGCTTTATCGGCGAGCACCTTATCCGCCGCGTGTCTATCGACGAGTTCGTTGCTAAGAGAGTATGCAATATCGTGTTCGCGGCACGCTGCGTCCAATGGATTTACGCCTCTGTCGCCTCTAGCTAATCGTTTCTTCAACCGAGTGCCCGGACCGCAAAACTGATAGCCGGGAATATGTAATTCGAAAGGAAGCGCGTTTATCGCTCGATTCAGCAGACCTCCGACGCAGCCTTTGCTCGACGCTGACATTCCTCGCAGTCCTTAATTCTCGGCGCGGGACCGTCAATGTGCGTCCGCTGCCACGGCTGATTGTGATGCTCGTTGCAGCGACGATACGTTCCAACCTCAGGGTCCGTCTGTATATGTTTCGGAAGTCTTGGCCAAAGATGATCGATGTAGTTGCCGCACACGCGTAAAAGTACAATCTTCGGTATATACTCCAACTGCTCAGTGCTTAGATCAAGAACATGGCAGGGAGATGACAACGCGAGAAACATTTTTTCGCTAATGAACGCTTCAAGGTTTCGCGCGTCTATATATAGGTGCTCGAGGTATCACGCGAGTTTAGTTGTAAACATGATATTCGTGCGGCAATCGCGTACGATACGCGTCACAAACTGTGACGAAAAATTGCGAATAATGGGGGAGAGCGCGCAGTTGCGGAAACATGGCGAAATGCTGCCGAGTACCATCCGCGCCATAATTGCGGGCCCATCTTCGTGCGGCAAGACTAACGTTCTTATAAGTCTGCTCGAGAGTCCGCACGGTGTACGTTTCGAGAATGTTTACGTATATTCAAAGTCGCTACAGCAGCCAAAATATCGATATCTCGAAAATCTGTTGACATCGATCGACGAAATTGGATACTTTACGTTCTCAAATAATAGCGATGTCGTTCCGCCAATCGAGGCTCGTCCGAACTCGATCTTCGTCTTCGACGACGTTGCGTGCGATAAGCAAGATGCGATCAGAGAATACTTTTCAATGGGTCGCCACTCTTCAGTCGACTGCTTTTACCTTTGTCAAACGTACGCGAGGATACCGAAACATCTGATTCGCGATAATGCCAATCTCCTAATCCTGTTTAAACAGGATGGTACCAACTTGAGACACGTTTACAATGACCACGTGAACACCGACATGTCGTACGACGAATTTTGCGCATTGTGCCGTGATTGTTGGCAGCGCGAATACGGATTTCTAGTGATAGACAAGGATAGCTCGCTCACTAATGGACGATACAGAAGAGGATTTAACGAGTTTGCGGTACCGCGAAACGATTAGTTGTTCTCGATACCTTGAACAGAGACGTTCATCATGGCTAATATACGTAATCGCGAGAAACTCGCGAAAGAAATTGAAAAGACGAGCCAGGCTATCCGCAAGAAGCATCGCGCACTAAAAACCGGTAAAATCGAGGAGGATATCGCGATGGAGAGACGTTTCAAGCCTATCGTCGAACCTCTGAAACAGATTGTCGAGGAATCCCAGCCGATTAAGAGAGAGGTTAAGGATATCAAGGAGGAAAAGTCGAAATATACTAAGAAAAAACACAGGGATAGCGACGAAGACGACGACGATGATGGAGCATCTCACAAATATTCAAAATTACCATCGGGAGAACGGAAACGTTCTAACGTCGCGTTGGATTCACCTGTGCTTCATTCTACAATGATAGAATCGCCAGGACCGTCGACGAAAACACCTACGATTGGAGCGGCAAAATCAACGAATAAGGTTCTCGAGGACGTCTTCGAAACCACAGACGATTCATTCGGAACAACTATTCACCATCAAATGCAAACGTTGGAAGGTCAAAAAACGTTGTCGCAACATTTGGGTCCGCTTGGTCAAAAGTACATCGGCGAGTTCCTCAGCGGTGGTGGATCCGAGAAAAGTATAGACACCATATATGGCGTTCGTCTCGACAGGGACGAAATGATGCTTGGTAATAAAAAGTTTGACGTAGACATCAATGATAACATTATTATCGATGGCGTGCGATACGTTGGCACACCCGGTCTTTATGAGTTGATTTTTAAGAGATTGCCCGATGATGTTCTCTATAAGGAGGACGATTTGCAAAAGTACAAGAGCATATTGTTGGCTACAAACGTACATAGAAAAAATTTCACCGCGCAGAGTCGAATACGGGGCAACAGAGGATACAAGTATAAATACGTGATTGCGCCATTGATGTCAAGTGAATCTACACCAAAGAGAAAGAATAAATCCGGAAAGGGAATACCTCGCGCTATGATACTAAACGATAACAAGATCGATTACGTACACTGGGACGATCCCAACGAGCTAGTGGATCGATTACGATTACTCGAAGCTTCATATAGAGCGGGTGGCTGCCAACGTATCGCACGCCATCGATAATAATGTTATCATTGATGTCTACGTCAAACTTTTTATTACCAAGCATCATTTCGTCCCTGTCGAGACGAACGCCATATATGGTGTCTATACTTTTCTCGGATCCACCACCGCTGAGGAACTCGCCGATGTACTTTTGACCAAGCGGACCCAAATGTTGCGACAACGTTTTTTGACCTTCCAACGTTTGCATTTGATGGTGAATAGTTGTTCCGAATGAATCGTCTGTGGTTTCGAAGACGTCCTCGAGAACCTTATTCGTTGATTTTGCCGCTCCAATCGTAGGTGTTTTCGTCGACGGTCCTGGCGATTCTATCATTGTAGAATGAAGCACAGGTGAATCCAACGCGACGTTAGAACGTTTCCGTTCTCCCGATGGTAATTTTGAATATTTGTGAGATGCTCCATCATCGTCGTCGTCTTCGTCGCTATCCCTGTGTTTTTTCTTAGTATATTTCGACTTTTCCTCCTTGATATCCTTAACCTCTCTCTTAATCGGCTGGGATTCCTCGACAATCTGTTTCAGAGGTTCGACGATAGGCTTGAAACGTCTCTCCATCGCGATATCCTCCTCGATTTTACCGGTTTTTAGTGCGCGATGCTTCTTGCGGATAGCCTGGCTCGTCTTTTCAATTTCTTTCGCGAGTTTCTCGCGATTACGTATATTAGCCATGATGAACGTCTCTGTTCAAGGTATCGAGAACAACTAATCGTTTCGCGGTACCGCAAACTCGTTAAATCCTCTTCTGTATCGTCCATTAGTGAGCGAGCTATCCTTGTCTATCACTAGAAATCCGTATTCGCGCTGCCAACAATCACGGCACAATGCGCAAAATTCGTCGTACGACATGTCGGTGTTCACGTGGTCATTGTAAACGTGTCTCAAGTTGGTACCATCCTGTTTAAACAGGATTAGGAGATTGGCATTATCGCGAATCAGATGTTTCGGTATCCTCGCGTACGTTTGACAAAGGTAAAAGCAGTCGACTGAAGAGTGGCGACCCATTGAAAAGTATTCTCTGATCGCATCTTGCTTATCGCACGCAACGTCGTCGAAGACGAAGATCGAGTTCGGACGAGCCTCGATTGGCGGAACGACATCGCTATTATTTGAGAACGTAAAGTATCCAATTTCGTCGATCGATGTCAACAGATTTTCGAGATATCGATATTTTGGCTGCTGTAGCGACTTTGAATATACGTAAACATTCTCGAAACGTACACCGTGCGGACTCTCGAGCAGACTTATAAGAACGTTAGTCTTGCCGCACGAAGATGGGCCCGCAATTATGGCGCGGATGGTACTCGGCAGCATTTCGCCATGTTTCCGCAACTGCGCGCTCTCCCCCATTATTCGCAATTTTTCGTCACAGTTTGTGACGCGTATCGTACGCGATTGCCGCACGAATATCATGTTTACAACTAAACTCGCGTGATACCTCGAGCACCTATATATAGACGCGCGAAACCTTGAAGCGTTCATTAGCGAAAAAATGTTTCTCGCGTTGTCATCTCCCTGCCATGTTCTTGATCTAAGCACTGAGCAGTTGGAGTATATACCGAAGATTGTACTTTTACGCGTGTGCGGCAACTACATCGATCATCTTTGGCCAAGACTTCCGAAACATATACAGACGGACCCTGAGGTTGGAACGTATCGTCGCTGCAACGAGCATCACAATCAGCCGTGGCAGCGGACGCACATTGACGGTCCCGCGCCGAGAATTAAGGACTGCGAGGAATGTCAGCGTCGAGCAAAGGCTGCGTCGGAGGTCTGCTGAATCGAGCGATAAACGCGCTTCCTTTCGAATTACATATTCCCGGCTATCAGTTTTGCGGTCCGGGCACTCGGTTGAAGAAACGATTAGCTAGAGGCGACAGAGGCGTAAATCCATTGGACGCAGCGTGCCGCGAACACGATATTGCATACTCTCTTAGCAACGAACTCGTCGATAGACACGCGGCGGATAAGGTGCTCGCCGATAAAGCGCTGGGACGCGTCATCGCAGGAGATTCGACTATCGGCGAAAAAGCCGCCGCTGCAGCCGTTTGGACAGCGATGAAGGCCAAGACCAAGATCGGCATGGGTATGAAGGCGAAAAAGAGGAAAACAACGACAAAGAAAAAACGAATACTTCCGTCGGCGAAGCGAGGTGGTATGTTACCGATCCTGCCAATCTTGGGCGCGATTGGATCATTAGTCGGAGGAGCAGCCGGTGTAGCGAAAGCGATAAACGCCAACAAAGCCGTGCGACGCCAGCTCGAGGAGCTGCAACGCCACAATCGCGCGATGGAACAGGGTCGCGGTCTACATTTAGCTCCATATAAAGACGGACGAGGATTGTACCTGGGCCCATATAACGGTGGACGAGGTTTATCAGCGAAGAAGAAAAAAAAAACGCCGAAAAGACGATAAGAATGCCCACAGGCGTGACTACTGACGTGCAGTTGAAACAATTGGCGAGACGTATGCGCATACCGTATTTTAGAGGTGTTTTCATGCTCGATGCTTTACCGTCGAATGGCGTGCGTTTAAACGAGAGCGCCATCGTTAATCTAGACAATACCACGGGGCCTGGTACTCATTGGGTAGCGTTTGCAAAGAGGAGCAACCGCGTCAAATATTTCGATAGTTTTGGCAATCTGCGACCACCTCGAGATCTCGTGCGTTATTTCGTAAACAATGTTACGATTGAGTACAACCGAACGCCCTATCAGACATACGCTCAGAACTTCTGTGGGCAAATGTGCTTGCGTTTTCTTCAAACAGTAAAATTTTAAAAAGATCGACGTGGTGCCGCAGACTCTCAGTGTAAGTCGAGCGCTTTCTCCGTCATGTCGTTGACACTAACGCTCAGCGGAACGAGCAGCGTTCTCGCTGCAAATTATTCACCGCCAATAGATTTGACCGATGGAGACTATGAGCTCGGTCTGACGCTCTTCGAGACTTATCACACGATACCCAACGTGAACGCCTCCAACAATAAGTTCTATTTCGGCAAGGACGACACGGAACTAACGATACCCGAAGGATCGTATGAAATACCGGCCATAAACGAATATTTGAAACGTGCAATTTCGCAGAGACGTCCACGACGCGATGCACCCAATGCGGATGGCACGATTGCCGATGCCACTGTCCGCGGCAACAACGACGATGTGGACGAGGAAGCAGCGTTCCCGATAGTGATTCGCGCAAACCATAACACGATGCGGTGCGAGATTAAATGTGCCTACAGAATAAACTTCAGCAAACCAAATAACATTGGATCGCTGCTGGGATTCTCATCGATGCGTATACTGCGACCGCGAAGATGGCACGAATCGGACGTGTCGATAAACATCATGAATGTGAACATTATACGCATAGAATGCAACTTGACCGCGGGAGCTTACAGCAATGATGCGCGAGTGCACACGATCCACGAATTTTCACCGAGCGTCGCGCCGGGATATAAAGTCAGTGAAAGACCTTCTCAAGTCATTTACTTGCCAGTGCTCATACGGAGCGTTAGTGACATCACCGTACGCGTTGTCGATCAAAACGGACGATTACTGGACTTTCGCGGGGAGGAAATCACAGTTAGGCTGCATGTTCGAAGGCGTGTGTGATGCTGGTAATAAACGGAGCCGAGCGAGCGCAGAGAGCATCATTTACCGGGCAATCGACTTTATCGGTCAATAATAGATTAGTTGAGAAGAAAAAGCTCAGCGCATCAAATGTTAAATTTTTACAATCACTAGGATTCGCGGTACGAAAATCTTAAAAAATGACTGATATTCTAAACGTCAGAGACGAGCCGATCTTTGACGATCGCATCGTCAAGATTGAAACCCACGCTTATTCGCCGTATGCAAACACAACGTACGGGCACAGCGATGAGATAAGAATACCCATACAACAACAAGATTTGTATACATTGCCGTACGAGAGTTTCCTATACGTCGAGGGGAGAATTACGAAACAGAATAGACCTGAAGGGGTTAGCGGCGACGTGGTATTGGGAAACAATTGCGTGGCTTTTATGTTCGACGAGATAAGATACGAGTTGAACGGCGTTGAAATTGATCGTAATAGAAACGTGGGCATAACCAGCACGCTGAAAAACTATGTAACGCTGTCATCCGACAAAAGCGTGATTCTGCGAAATGCCGGCTGGGAAACGCAGATGACTACCGCTGACGGGTATTTCAATTTCTGTGTCCCGCTCTACGTGCTGTTAGGATTCTGCGAAGATTATAAACGCATAGTGATCAATGCTCGTCACGAGTTGATCTTGATACGAGCGCGCAACGATAACAATTGTCTGAAGGGTAATTCGGCGTTGGAGCCCGTTCTCGAGTTGTTTAAAATTCAGTGGCGAATGCCGCATGTGCTCTTGAGTGATATAAATAAACTTTCGATGCTGCGCACTTTGGAGAGCGGACGATATCTCAGCATGGCTTTTCGCTCGTGGGATCTTTATGAGTATCCACTATTGCAACGCACCACCAAGCATTCGTGGGCTATCAAGACCGCTACTCAGCTCGAGAAGCCGCGATACGTCATTTTCGCTATGCAAACCGGCCGAAAAAATAACATGTCTGAGGACACGAGCCGATTCGACCATTGCAATTTGACCAACGTGAAACTTTATCTGAATTCTGAATCTTATCCCTACATCGAAATGGATCTTGATTTTGCCAAAAACAAATGGGCTATTCTATACGAGATGTACGCGCGTTTCTGCAAAACCTACCTCGGATACGAGTATCTCGAGCCGAATCTCACCGTCACCAACTTTCTAAACAGAGGTCCGTTCGTAATAATTGATTGCAGTCGGCAAGTTGAATCGATTAAGAGCGCAACCGTTGACGTGCGAATAGAATTCGAAACTAAAGATAACGTACCGGAGAACACCGGCGCGTATGCACTCATAATACACGATCGCGTGATTCAATATAACCCGTTGACAAACATTGTGCGCAAAATCACCTAATTCTGCGCATATATATATTATACGATACATCGACATGAACCACAGTCTTCTTTTCGACCGCGACATGTCCGTGCCAACGTTCGTGGATCTGCAAGGTTTCCCCCTTGGACGATTAAGGGGTTTCATCGTAAAAGAATTTGCGGTGTTAAGAGGGGGAAACGTTCTCGCGCATTATATCTTTGACAGTCCCCAGCCATGGGATTGGTTGATGAAATCCGAAAGATCCTGTGCTTCCTGGCTCACTGCCTGTCATCATGGACTAAGATGGGGCACCGACGGAGTGGTTCCGTACCGGAAAGCGAGACAAGTGATTACGACTGCAGTACTGGGTGCTGAAAATCCTGACGACAAGGAGATTGTGTACGTCAAAGGGCACGAGAAACGAGAATGGCTGGGAGAATTACTTCTGGACAGTCGACGAGAATACGCATACATCGAGAGCCTGGATGTGGATTACGAAGACGTGGATAATTTAAATAATCTAGATGATGTTAATACTTTTCAATGTGGACAACACCGTACGAATAGACATTGTGCTTTACAAAATGTATTCAAACTATTCAATTGGTGGACACAATTACATGAATAAACATATGTAATATACGTTTTTTTATTCCTTTCCCCTCCATTACATCGACGTTTTTCTCTATTACATCGACGTTTCTTCAACGTTTTTTTTCATGTTTCATTTAGCGTTTCACGTACACCATGCACGTTATGTATAACATTTTTGTTCTTGTACAACGTTGTCGCGAAAACGTGATACCGACGATGATGATGTAATTATTGGAAAGAGTGGGGAAACTATCCCCTCTCCTATACAAAAGATTCAGAAGAATAAACGTGTCGAGACATGTTCAAGGCTACCGATGAAATTGTTGGAGTGGGGGAAACTATCCCCTCTCCATCTATACGTTTCCAATACAACATTAATAACTGCAAACATCACTATTTGGCGATCAGTATTGCATCAGTCGCTCGTTTGAACAGTTTTTGACATCGCTCTTGAAATACATACAATGGCAAACTATTACGTTCCAACCGAGGCGCGTGAAAAGTAAGTATTCTTTTGTTATACGATATAAAGACTTTGACATTTTATTCATTTATTTCACTCGTATCCGTTTCTTTTTTTCAGAGCGTCTTCGAATATACGATATACGCCACGTATACTGGGCAGAAGGTTTGCGCTAACATCAACTTCCTACAAATGGATTGATGTAGCGATCAACGTGGGATCTGTTTCCTGCTCCGTGGAGATATCGCTCGGCGATACACGTGGCAACCGGATTGTCCTACCATACAGAACGTGGAGAGCTCTGTTAGATAAACGTGCGGATTTCGAGCGATTCGTCCAGTCAACCGAAGCACCATCGTTACCGATTCATGACCTTACCGTACAACTCGTGAAATTGCATGATGAAAGTATTGTTAAGTTATCTTTACTCGATGCATGTATTTACCTCAAGCCTACAACCATGCTCTTCATGTTTGAACTAGAGCACTGTGTGGAGCATGTATATTATACGCTGCATCAGAGCATTGCAACTGCGACTGAGAAATTTAAATATTTTGTAACGTTCTTGCGTCAAAACTTTGCCATGAACAAACCAGACGCGACAGAATTATTGCGCAAATCTTACGATAAGAGTTCGCAAATTGAGTGCGAATTAATAGCCTACGCTATTGATACTATTATATACGACGCATTAACTACTTAATAGAATGATTGTACACATTGTATTACATACTCAAATAAAAAAATGTGAAATGTATAAAACAGAGTTTGTCTCGTCATAAACCTTTCCCATGTTATAACGTATATTAGTGTTACAAGTTGCGTTTAGTCTCTTATAGAATAACCTTGACACTGATTGCATCACGCGAACGATAACATTCCACAGGGGAAGAATCGGGCATCGGCAAATATAACTTGCATAAAGAATATTCTGTATCTCTCGAACGGAAGGCTAGAAAATTACGAGACTTGAACAGTTATACGTAGTGGAATACTGTCTTCCAAGTGGATGCAGGAAGAATAACGAAAATTAGGTAGAAAAAAATAAAACAATTAATATAATATAATTGCAAGCATAGAGTAGCGGCGTTTGCTTCACCTACAATGTAATCATATATCGTTTGTCTTCGATGTAATCGTATACCTTTGTGATTAGCCGCCGTCAAAATACGCGATGCGACGGAGGATGCTCTCGCTGAGCGAGCCCTTCGTCAGTCGCAATTATACCGTCGCGCAGTCGTGTCGCGAAAAAAAAAAAATGGATCGTCGCGCGGAGGAAGAGCGGGAATTCGTCCCGCTTATCGTTGTGGTGGACACCACAAGCGGACAACGTGTAGTTTTTTACAGAAACTACATTGTTGTGGTGGACACCACAACGGGGCATCGTTCGGTACGCATAGTACCGAACGAATATTGAACAAATACACTAACAGTGTGGCGGTGGTGGTGGTGGTGGTGGTGGTGGTGGTGGTGGTGGTGGCGGTGGCGGTGGCGGTGGCGGCGGCGACGGTGGCAGCGGCGGCGACGGTGGCAGCGGCGGCGGCTGCAGCGGTAAGTTTCTTTTTAAAGAAATTTTTATTTTTTCTCTGTCCGCCGAATTCGCGCGCTAGCGGCAGCGGGCGCGGGCGGCGGGCGCGGGCGACGGCGGCGGCGGCGGCGGGCCTCGCGAAAATTGCCCGCGGGCGGCGGCGGGACCCGCGGAAATTGCGCGCGGGCTGCGGCGGGCCCCGCGGAAATCGCCGCGGAAAACCGCCGCAAAATACGCCGCGGAAATCGCCGCGGATATCGCCGCGGAGAACCGCCGTGGTATTTTTTTAAAAAATACACGCCGGTTCGAAGCCATGGGATTCCTCTCTCCCCAACATCATCCTCGGCGGTACATACCGCTCTGCCGCGCGACTTACCCCCACCTTTCAATCCCACCTCTAGATCAGTGGGTGACACCACCCACTGCATCTCGAGGATCACCACCCACTCCCTGTATCATTCCCTCCCACCTGGGTAGGACCGCGGGCTGACTCCCACGCGCGGGTCAGTTCAGCGGGCTGACCCCCACCTCCCAAGTTAGGTCTCGCGGGTCACCACCCACCTCCCATGTCAGACCTCGCGGATCATCACCCACTCCGCGGTACGTACCGCAGGTACCCCCGCGCCTACATTCCCCCTCGCCCCTCACCCCCCCTCATTGCCCCATGGCTTTGAATCGGCATAGTCTTACTAATAACATATTCATGATTGTGATAATACGCCACATCTCAAGCGTTTTTAATGATAATGTGTTAACTTTATTTATACTTTAGCATTAAGTATTTATTCTTCTTTTCGCAATGTCTGTTAGGATTTAAAACACAGTAAAATTAGCTTAAGATGTTTTGTTTGAGATACTGACATTTTATTTTGTAAAACCATGACTTTCAGTATTCATTGATGACATTGATTATTACATGCAATTCAGTATTCAGATGAGTGGTCCGTTATGTATAGGCTATTTCCGCTGTGTCATATAAAAGTAGTATTTTCCATTTAAAATGTCCATATTACGTAAGTACTTTCTGTATACTAACATGTATAATATTAAATTAAGAAAATATATTAATATATTTTGTGATACTGTTTCATGTAAAAAATAAAGTCTATTTTTTACTGTTGTAATCAATTTTAACTCGATACTATCCTTAAAACTTCCTTGATTGCTCCTATAAAAAGAGTTACGATGTAAATTAATCATTAGGTTATCTTAGATGCCAATTACGTAATTGTATCTTTTCAAATAATTAAACTTCATAAAATAATCTTGAAGTGTCTAAAATTACCGGATTGTTTTAAATATTATGTCTTATACATTTTATCAAATAATATGATCTCGGTCATTTTAGTCATTTTAAGTTTATTTTATGAAATTTTAAATTATTTGGAAAAATAATAAAATAGATCTGGATTTTTACTTTTTTTACTATATTTTTTTTTTAAAAAAAAGGTTTTTATTTTGCATGATTTCTATATATAAATATATTTAATTTTATACAACCATACATAATTGTATATAATTATATATAATAATTACTATGGATCTTTATAGATCAGCAACAATACTGGAAAATAACGAAATTTCGGATCAAATATGATAGACATATGGTAGGATCGCTAACTTTTTGTCGTTCAGAAAAGGATTACATTGAAAAAAGAACAAAATTTAATAGAAAACGATAGGTGTACATTTTGGATGGACAGATAGAATACGATGGAATATCATAGGATTATTTACTCTTTCTTATTCAGAAAAGGTTTACATTGAAAAAATAAATATTTATGGATAGAAAACGATAAGGGTACATTTTGGACGGACAGATAGAAAATGATAGACACATGGTAGGATCGCTAACCCTTTTTCACTTAGAAAAGGATTACGTTGAAAAAATTAGAAGTTTTGGATAGAAAACGATAGGGGTCCATTTTAGACAGACAGATAGAATATGGTAAGCACATGATAAGATCGCTTGCTGTTTTTCATTCAGAAAAGAATCTTACATTGAAAAAATAAAATTCGGATAGAAAACGATAGCTGCGTATTTTGGACGGACAGATAGAATACGATGAAATATAATAGGAGCGTTTACTCTTTTTCAGTTAAAAAAGGTTTACATTGAAAAAATTAGAAATTTTGGATAGAAAACAATAGGTATACATTTTGAACGGACAGATAGAATACGATAAACATATGATAGGATCGCTTACTCTTTTTTATTCAGAACAAGATTATATTGAAAAAAATAAGAAAGTTTGTATAGAAAACGATAGGTATATTGGACGAGCAGATAGAACTTGATAGAATAATATACAATTTTTCATTCAATTAATGACCATATTAAAAACAAAAGAAATTTTGGATAGCATTGCATAAAATTTTGTTTAAACATTTATTATAGGATACGCAATCTTATTCGTAAAATTCTCATAAAATATGATATACAGGGTGTCCGTCCATAAATGTCCGAGCAAATATCTCGTAACTGGTTGAAGTTAGAAAAAAGTTTAATAAGGAAAATTTACATGGTTTTTAGTCGGTTACAAAATGCACGTAAAGAAATTTTTTTTACTCGTCACCTTTTTGAGTTATGAAGGTCAATGTAGGTTTTTTAAATGGGTACCTATAATTTTTTTTGCATATTTACATAGTAGAGGTAATTTTCAATCAAAATTATATTAGGAAAAAAATTGCTACGACGCATCGTTTACGAGATAATCGGCATGCAAAGTATTAAAGTAATAATTTGGATCGAGTATTGTTGAACAAATTTGGAATATCAAATAGGTTGAGAAAGTAAACATTGTTTTTTCATGAAATATTTATTAAGAAATTAATTAAGAAATGGTTCGAAATTGTTACCATCATGATCGATACAGCATTCAACGCGTTTTATAATGTTTCTTATTGTTAACTGCAGCATTTCTGTTGTAATACTTTCAACAGCTCTAGTGATTTTATGTCGTAAATCTTCTTCATTTTCAGGAATAGTTGCATAAACAATATCCTTAATATACCCCCAAAAGAAAAAATCGCAAGGTGTCAAGTCCGGAGATCTCGGTGGCCATCGTACAGGACCATTAGAACCCATCCAACAATTAGGAAATCTATTATTTAAAAAGTTAATTACAGCACGTGTATTGTGTGCTGGAGCACCATCTTGTTGAAAAATAATATTTCGAAAAACTGATAATGGAAGATCGCGTAAATAATCTGAGAAAGTTGTTTGCAAGAATTCCAAGTATTTGTCACCATTAAGATGACCATGGAAAAAGAAAGGTCCAATAATTTTTGTTCCGATGATTCCGCACCATACGTTCACCGAAAATCTGCGTTGGAAACCTTTATCTCTTTTCGCATGTGGATTCACATCGGACCAAGTATGCACGTTATGTCGATTTTCCATACCACAATTGGAAAAACAAGATTCATCAGACCATAATATTTTATTAAGAAAACCAAAGTCAGTGCGATAATTAACTCGAAGCCAGTGGCAGAACATTAATCGGCGATCTGCATCTCCTTCATGTAAAGCTTGTACTAAATTATCACGAAACGGTTTGAATTTGAATTTTTTTAGTACAGCGTGTACGTAACTTTTCGATAATTCTAAATTACGTGCTACTCTTCTTATGGATGTACGTCTGTTTTCAATAAAACTTAATAGCACACTTGTCTCTTTTTCTTCATCTGTTTTGATTGTACGTCGTTGTCTTGTTAGCGATCCTGTTTGACGCAATTGATCTTCAATTCGTCGAAATGTACGATTATTTGGTATTCTTCGTTCTGGATATTTTTGTTGATAAAGTAATCGTGCTTCATTTTTATTACGCATACTTAAATACCAGATCTCGAGCATATCACACTTTTCCGTAATTGTAAACATTGTTCTCACGCGCTCGTATGTAGACGATTGACTAACAGACTCATACTACCCTGTAATTCATATTACGTGCTATACAAATACTTTATTTACAAATCAAACAGTCGTGTATTTTGAAAAGTTGAAGGTTAGCGATCCTGTTCGATATAACAGACTTCATACGAGCGCGTGAGAACAATGTTTACAATTACGGAAAAGTGTGATATGCTCGAGATGTGGTATTACAACAGAAGTTGGGGGTATATTAAGGATATTGTTTATGCAACTATTCCTGAAAATGAAGAAGATTTACGACATAAAATCACTAGAGCTGTTGAAAGTATTACAACAGAAATGCTGCAGTTAACAATAAGAAACATTATAAAACGCGTTGAATGCTGTATCGATCATGATGGTAACAATTTCGAACCATTTCTTAATTAATTTGTTAATAAATATTTCATGAAAAAACAATGTTTACTTTCTCAACCTATTTGATATTCCAAATTTGTTCAACAATACTCGATCCAAATTATTACTTTAATACTTTGCATGCCGATTATCTCGTAAACAATGCGTCGTAGCAATTTTTTTCCTAATATAATTTTGATTGAAAATTACCTCTACTATGTAAATATGCAAAAAAAATTATAGGTACCCATTTAAAAAACCTACATTGACCTTCATAACTCAAAAAGGTGACGAGTAAAAAAAATTTCTTTACGTGCATTTTGTAGCCGACTAAAAACCATGTAAATTTTCCTTATTAAACTTTCTTCTAACTTCAACCAGTTACGAGATATTTGCTCGGACATTTATGGACGGACACCCTGTATATATATATATATATATATATATATATTTATATATATATTGTAAGAGCTACACTTAACTTTGTTAACTTTAATAAACAGGATTCAAAATGTACTTACCATACTTATTAATTAATCTAGTTACAAATTTCTAAAACCAGAGAGAATACGCAGCGTTGAGACCTTTGAGAGGTCAACTTGTAAAATTACACATATTTTTATATCTTTATTCAATCATTTGACACTTGTTTCAAACGTTAATTCATTCAAAATATACATTTACATTATGCTAGAGTTAAAAAAGTATGACTTAGAGGTAGACCTGAGAAAAAGCAAACCACATTTTTGCTGAAAAAAATATGCATTGGAGAAAGATAGAAAGATAAAAATAAATTTAATAAGGCTCATGCAATCTAATTAGCTATGTTTCATTATCATATTCATATGCACTTTGTCAATCATATCTTATGACACTTGAAAAATTTGATACGTAGCATTCGTAGGAGTATAATATAATATTGACTCTAGTTAATGCAAAATATATATTTTTAACTGCATATATTTATTAATACTACACTTATTCAACACGTTTTCGTACGAGACAAACAAATTCGGCTGAAAAAAGTGTATAAAATATAATCTTGTCTATACAAGAGATATATTATTTATTGTGGATGGGAGTTGAGGTTAATTATATTCACGTAAGCAGTTTTTGATTTGCTTGGTATATATATATATATATATATATATATATATATATATATATATATATATAGTATATATATATATATATATATATATATATGTATATTGCGTGCGTGCGTGCGTGCGCGCGCGCGCGCGTGTGTGTGTACACACACACACACACACACACACACATTATAATCTTACTTGTAAGTTGAAATCATGGCATCACAAAAAATAAATATATTGCTTAACACTACAAAAACTCGTGAAATCAGTACAAAATTACCTTTTCAAAAAAAGGTAAAAAAAAGGTGCCAATTTATGTGTGTGCGCGCGCACCTTATCTATAATTTTTTTTTTAAAACTCAAGTAGTACTATTTTTTAATTCAACCTAAATGTATTTTTTCCAAAAAATGTATGAAATCTTTAAATTGCGCCAATTATAAAAAGAATATATTGCTGTTTGAAATAACTGTTGTACTACTTTTAACGAATAAAATGCAAATGATAGTATATTTATTTTTTAAGTAAAACCCAAATAGCGGTATCTTTAATTCTTTTTTAAATAAAATTCAAGTGATACTGTGTCTGTGTATTTTTATTGCAACATTTTTCTGTTCTAACCTAAGTGGATGTACTTAATTTAAAAAAGTTTCAATGAATTATGTAACATTTAATCTCAAAGAATTAAACATAAATGAGAATGTTTTATTAAAATAAAAAATTTTTAAACTACAAAAAATTGGCGCTGCTAAATGTCTAACTATAATCTAAATAAAATGTTGTAAAACAGCAGCGCCAACTTTTGTAGTTTAAAAATTTTTTATTTTAATAAAACATTCTCATTTCTGTTTAATTCTTTGAGATTAAATGTTACATATTTCATTGAAACTTTTTTAAATTAAGTACATCCACTTAGGTTAGAACAGAAAAATGTTGCAATAAAAATACACAGATACAGTATCACTTGAATTTTATTTAAAAAAGAATTAAAGATACCGCTACTTGGGTTTTACTTAAAAAATAAATATACTATCACTTGCATTTTATTCGTTAAAAGTAGTACAACAGTTATTTCAAACAACAATATATTCTCTTTATAATTGGCGCAATTTAAAGATTTCATACATTTTTTGGAAAAAATACATTTAGGTTGAATTAAAAAATAGTACCACTTGAGTTTAAAAAAAAAAATTATAGATAAGGTGCGCGCGCACACACATAAATTGGCACCTTTTTTTACCTTTTTTTGAAAAGGTAATTTTGTACTGATTATACTTTTCCCCACCACTTACCTATTTTCTTCAAAATTTTTATTTCTTTTTATACGAAAAATAAAGCTTATTTTATTACAAATTTAATGATATAAGATGAAGTTATGTTCCGACATTTCCATGTTCCAAAAATAATTAAAAATCTCTATAATACGCGCACCCGTCCGCGCATTCGTGCGCTACGGAAGTGACTCCCTCTGATTTCGACGTGCCTTTAATATGTTGTACAGATCAAAATAAAGGACACGTATTTCTTTATACGTGCCCTAATGCACTTTTAAGGATGAAACTTCCCTTTGAAGAAAATCGGTTTTTTTGTTTTGAAGCGTATATCGTCGAAACTATAAGAGATAGAGAAAAATGTTTTGAATGAAAGTTGAATGGCTGCAAGAGTACTTTATAACAGTGATGAAAAAATTAAAAAAAATTTTTTTTAAATACTTTCCCTTACTACATATCTATTTTTTTTAAATTTTTATTTTTTTTTATAAGCAAAATAAAGCTAATTTTATTACGAATTCGATGATATATGATAAAGAAAATGGAAATGTCGCAACATAATATGATAATGTTGCGACATTTCCATTTTTCAAAAATAATTTAAAACCACTCCATAACGCATGCTATGCGCACCCGTCCGTGTACTATGGAAGTGTCCCCCTTCGATTTTGCGTTTAATACGTTGTAGTACAGATCAAAATAAAGGACATGTATTTTTTTTTTATACGTGCCCAATCTTACTTTTAGGAGGTGAAACGTCTCTTTGAAGAAAATCGGTTTTTTTCTTTTGAAGTATATTGTCAAAACTATAGGAGGCAGAAAAAAATGTTCTGATTAAAAGTTAAATGTCTTGATGAATATTTTATAATAATGATAAAACATTTAAAAAAAATTTTTTAATGTTTTTTCCATTACTTATCTTTTTTTCAAAATTTTTATTTATTTTTTTTTTTAATAAGCAAACTTTTTTAGTTAAAACATTTTTTTCTTTTTTTTAAAGTTTTGACGCTATATTCTTTAAATAAAGAAAACTGATTTTCTTCAAAAGGATGTTACACCCCCTAAAATTGAGATTGGGCACGTATAAAAAAAAATACATATATCCCTTATTTTGATCTGTACTATAACTTATTAAATGCTTGTCAAAATCGGAGAGGGATACTTCCGTAACGCATGGACGGGTGCGCATATCAGCTTGTAGAGACGTTTTTTAATTATTTTGGGAAAATGTCGGAACAGAACTTTATCCATACATCGTTGAATTTGTAATAAAATAAGCTTTATTTTACTAATAAAGAGAAATAAAAATTTTGAATAAAACAAGTAAGTGGTGGGGAAAAGTATAAAAAATTAAAAAAAATATTTATTATTTTTATAAAGTACTCCTCGAGCCATTTAACTTTTAATTAGAACATTTTTTCTATCTCTTATAATTTCAACGATATATGCTTCAATTGTTAAAGCCGTTTTTTTAGCCGTTTAATACACTTTTAAAGGTGAAACACCCCTTTGAAGAAAATCGGGTTTTTTCTTTTGAAGCGTGTATCGTCGAAACTATAAGAGATAAAGAAAAATGTTCTCAATGAAAGTTGAATGCATGTTTTTTTCGCATAAGATGACAAAAACATTTAGAGGACAGTCTGTGTCTAACATGAAAACGCAGACATTGAAAAAAACATTTACTACAAAATAAAACGACACTACACTAAAGAATTACGGTGTTGTAAGACATTAATTTCTTGTTTAGAAAATAATATGTAATTAATATAAGTTAAACATTTATTTACTGATCTACATGATTCAACTAGAATATTTGTTCTCTTCAACATTTTATAAATAAGGAGACTTGGATTACAAAAAATTATTACTCACACATTCCATATCTTCACTATCTAACGCCAGCTCATCAACTAACAACAAGAGAACTAACATAAAACTAATTAAAAAATTAGTTAGAAATTTCATTTTTTATACTGCATTTATACAATTCAATTAATGTATTTATTAAATTCGATTAGTGTAGAAATATGCATAACCATGCTACTGGCGCGTGCACTTTGGGTCATTTCCTTACATACGTAACTCTTGAATCTATACATGTCAATACTGCCGAGACGTAAACATTCTATTTCAAGATAGGAAATTTTGTTCTCTTGTTGAACATTTAGTTCTCTTGTTGTTAGTTGATGAGCTGGCGTTAGATAGTGAAGGTATGGAATGTGTGAGTAATAATTTTTTGTAATCCAAGTCTCCTTATTTATAAAATGTTGAAGAGAACAAATATTCTAGTTGAATCATGTAGACCAGTAAATAAATGTTTAACTTATATTAATTACATATTATTTTCTAAACAAGAAATTAATGTCTTACAACACCGTAATTCTTTAGTGTAGTGTCGTTTTATTTTGTAGTAAATGTTTTTCTCAATGTCTGCGTTTTCATGTTAGACACAGACTGTCCTCGAAATGTTTTTGTCATCTTATGCGAGAAAAACATGCATTCAACTTTCATTGAGAACATTTTTCTTTATCTCTTATAGTTTCGACGATACACGCTTCGAAAGAAAAAACCCGATTTTCTTCAAAGAGGTGTTTTACCCTTAAAAGTGTATTAGAACACGTGTAAAAAATACGTGTCCCTTATTTTAATCTGTACAACATATTAAAGGCACGTCGAAATCGAAGGGAGTCACTTCCGTAGCGCACGAACGCGCGGACGGGTGCGCGTACCGTGTGTATAAAGAGATTTTTAATTATTTTTGGAAAATGGGAATGTTGTATCGTAACTTTATCATATACCGTTGAATTCGTAATAAAATAAGCTTTATTTTGCTTATAAAAAAAATAAAAATTTTGAAAGAAATAGGTAAGTGGTGGGGGAAAGTATTAAAAAGGATTTAAAAAAAAAATTTTTTTTTCGCTGTTATAAATTACTCTTCGAGCCATTCAAATTTTATTTAAAACATTTTTTTCTATCTCTTATAGTTTCGACGGCATACGCTTCGATAGAAAAAAACCGATTTTCTTCAAAGGGGTGTTTCACCCCCTTAAAGTGCGTATGGGCACGTATAAAAAAATACGTGTCTCTTATTTTTATCTGTACTACAACATATTAAAAACTCGTTTTAATCTGAGGCGGACACTTCCCTGTGTTTCCTTGTTAGTATTATATTTCCTTGTTAGTATTATGTAACTTATTTTATATCAATACTTTTAAAATAAAATATAGTTTTTCGAACCATTGATTCTACAGCTGGTACCGCGAACAATTACAGCAGCTGTAATATGCCTAATGCCAAAGGCGATATCTCCTAATTTTTTTTTACATTTTTTAATGATTACATTTTATTAACAAAATTATGTGTAAAACATTAGTACAAACCCTTCTGCTACCTTTAATACGTTTGGAGAAAAACATTCAAAATATAGAACTATTTTTGGTGCCTATATCTTTGGTACTGTGTTTTAAATTTAGCAATATGGCGTGCAGTTTGAGAAAATTTTGTAAATTTTTATAAATTTATATAGACAGGATTGAGCACTCAGAACTGCTTTTGACCAGTAATGCCATATTCATTATTTTAATTTGTATTACGATTTCCCGTCTTATTAAAATTTATACTGTATTCTTCTACATAATTTTTCATTCGATCATAAAAAAATATTTGTAGGTAAAAAGTAATATCTGTCATTGAATGAATTATCTTTTTGTAGGATACGATTCTTAAAATATAGTATAAATTCTTTAAGTCACGTGTGCGATCTCGATGTATCGATCGTATCGATTGTATCGAGATTGAGTTCGAAAAAGACTATCGCGCGAGGCTGTGCAAGAGGGAAGAAGGTATCATAGCGGCAGCATGCGTTCTAATCATAGAAATATTTTTGTAATATCTCTATGGTTCTAATGCGCTGCGTCTTGAATGCGTGTATCAGAATTATGAGGTGCATTCCTCCTTATTTGTTTTGCCAATAAATATTGGACACCCAACACAATAACCTTGTAACATTTCTAATTACATTTTCATATTTCTTCTAAAATAGTTTGCGAGTAGCAATGATCAAAAACTGCTTCATTGTTTTTTTTTTTTTTGTTTCACGTATGGGTATCAACTGTCGTAACAATTTACAAATGATCCAATGAAAAAGTCATGCACTGAACCAATTTCTTTCTGCAGCTAGCAATAAAATTTAACTTATGCGCGAAGATTCTGATATACGTTTGCTATATTTCTGAAAGAGTAATCTATAATTATAACGGGACTTTCATAATGAGTGAAACATGTTTTTGAAAAGTAAATAAAGTCAACTAATTATCGGCTGCTCAGAAGTCGCTGACTCGGATAAAGAGACGCGGTCTCTCTTTCCTGTGCATCATTTGGCGCGACTGTGTCTTTCGATTATTCTGAAAAATTCGTGGAATAAAAAAGTTAAATACCTAGAATTTATCTATAATAATGTATTAATACGTTTGTTTTCTTATTAAAACATTTAAGATTATTTTGGACATGCAATATGAGTTAAAGTTATCAAAATTTAAAAATTAAAAGCTTTTTATGTTTATTATTTCTTTTTTCCTAATCAGCGATAAAAAAATTGGTCGCAAGTGCCGAAATTTTGGTTCTTAAACCAACTGCAAAGAAGAAAATAAGAAACAATTAAGTTTGATTATAACAATATTTGTAATAAAAATGATCATATTTTTATATAGGTTTAAATAATTTTTAAACAAGTAAAGTAGTTTTTAAATAGATCTAAATAAATGTTTGCAGAAATACTTATTTATTACAGTTTTATTAGTATATAAAAATTTGGATTTAATTTGCAATGATATTTCCATATCTTTGTATTAAATACTACAAAATGCGATTTTACATAAGAGTCAAGATTAAATAAAAAATTAAATAATTTTTAAACAATAAGAAAATAATACTCAAATTTTACAAATATATTCTAGCATAACTGTAAAACATTGTGAAATTTTTGTATTCTTGGTAATGTTTTGAGACATAATATACATACCTACATATAACGCAATTCTAATGAAAATGCATCAACAACGACTGTTATTACATTTTTAACTCATTATTAACAATCTTTTGTCATGTTTTTCACAATCAATCTTCATTAATGTTATTAAAAAATATCTTTAAACAGCAAATTATAATTTTTTGCTTAAAGGACCCCGCCCGGTTCTTCTGGAAAATGGGGTCCCGGTCAAATTGGCCCAACTTTTCATATGATGTAGATTTTGACTCACTGATTAAAAGTCTCAATGGTCATCAGGCCAAATAATGAATAGTTTTGGAGTTACAGCGGCTTTAATATCCAAAATTGACGCCGGACGACATCCGTATACCGGCGGTATAACGCGATGGTAGGCACTTGATATTTCGTGTGTTTCATCCTTCTCAGAGTCTTCATTTATATTTTTATATGTTGCACATTTACACATATACACGATCTCGCCTTCATTGGTCGAGTCGTTCTCCGATCTCGCCTTCATTGGTCGGGTCGTCCTCCGATCTCGCCTTCATTGGCCGGGTCGTCCTCTAATCTTGTCTCTATTATGAAAATACCCAAACAGTGCGCGCGCGCGCGTGTGTGTGTATGCGCGTGTATGTATATTCGTGTATATAGGTGTGTAAGTGTGCAACACATAAGTATGAATGAAGACTCTGAGAAGGATGAAACACACGAAATATCAAGTGCCTACCATCGCGTTATACCGCCGGATGACGGATGTCGTCCGGCGTCAATTTTGGATATTAAAGCCGCTGTAACTCCAAAACTATTCATTATTTGGCCTGATGACCATTGAGACTTTTAATCAGTGAGTCAAAATCTACATCATATCAAAAGTTGGGCCAATTTGACCGGGACCCCATTTTCCAGAAGAACCGGGCGGGGTCCTTTTATTCATTACTGTAGGAGAATAGATATCGGACAAGGATCGAGAGATCGAAGATCGATTGTTATCGGTCGACAATCGTAACGACCTTATATGTTGTCGGAATTTGGGAGAGCGCGAGCGAGCGGGAGTCCGCTGTGAGTCGCGAGCCAAGACAGTGCTCCGTGTCAGAGACAGAGTGTATAAAAACAGAGTAAGAGATAAACAGAGACAGAGTGCGGAAATTCAGAGTTAGCCACGAGTTCGTTTATTTCCTTTTACGTGAACTTTTTCAATAAAAGATTGATATTATTATTTCGACTGAAGCGACAAGATTCGCTCTATATGTAAGTATTTAAATCGCGTACTTAATTAAATTGCGACATTATAAACAACAACTATCTTTAATCATTATATTTATTTCCATCTTATCCTTCTTAAAACCTTATTATCCTACATTATTTATTATTTTAAAGATGGCAATATCCAAATCCACATTTATTCTTAAATTTTTAAAATAAAGTTTTAAAATATGACACATATATAATCTTAATAATGTAACGAGAAAATTGTATTGTTAGAAAAATAATTAATATTATTTTTTTTCATCTTATTTTATCTATCTAACTCTATTCAATTATCTCCCATAACCAGGATTGCAACTACCTTTGGATTGAACAAGATTTAACGCGAGTCATTTTTTCTGTCATTATTCTCTGTCATTCCTTTCATTGCAGGACGATTTTAAGGAAAATTTGTGGGGATTTTATAATTTTATAAAATTTGTGGCGGTTTTAATAAAGACTAGTCTTCTTATAGTTTAGATGTTATTCAAATATTGATCGTTCATTTTGTCGCATACTATTGAGAAATGCAATAATCGAAAATGTTCTAGAGTTGATTAATCAAAAACATTCTCGGCATGAGGAAAAGTATCAAACACAGACCTTCCAATGATGCCAAAATTGCATCGACAATTAAGCTTGCTTATAAAAAGAGTTTGTAAAATTTACATACACTTTATACATATATGCTTTTGTGAAATACAATATTTGTCTCGTTCGTTTATAACTTTTTTATGGACTTAAAATTATTTTTTAAGATTAGTAAAAACTATAAATTATTTATTAAATTTTTGCTCCAAGTTTAAGAATTTCACAAACAATTCTTATGTGAAACATTATATTAAGAAATGTAATTGCTTTTCCTTAATTTCAGTAAATTATACAATCAGTATAGATGATATCAATAAATGATTATGATTATATAATGAAAAAAGAATGCTAAACTTTAAAAAATAATTCAAATATAGCTAAAACATTGTTATTTTCTTTTACGGTGGACTTTTTTCTCAGGAAGATTCTTCACTATGATCTTCAATGTCGCGGTAGTATGATTACATCTTTGTAGTTATTGAAGAAAGTCTTCGACAATCTTTGTTTCACCCTCTTCGTAGTGCAAGAGATTTCATTATGAATATTCACATGATTTGTGCATGATGCTATGTCGAAGCATTGCTGTATGTGTATGCGAGAATATAGCTTGATTATTCTTGCTTTACAAAAAATTTGCATAGCCTATGAAAAACTCCTAAAACACAGCCTCCACAGCATCATATAGATATTCCAGATGTTCCTAAATATTAAATAAAATTTATAAATAATTTTTAACCATTTATGTGTTTCTGATGTTTCCTAATAGAGTAGTATTCATAATCAAACTTTCTTTGAAAATCCTCAAGTAATGTCTGAAGATAATAGTTTGTCTCCGTGATTGGTTGATGACATGTTAAGATATTAGTTTTTAGGTCAGCCTTAAATATAAGAATTGACTATAAATACCAACTCTATAATCTGTTGTATCAGGAGAATCGATTACAATTTTGTATCGATGAGGTTCTTATCAATATTTCCGTTTGCTGTTATGAAATTGATACATTACCAGAGAAGAAACAAAATCTATTCTTGAACGTTTGATAGATTGCACCGCTAAATAAACATCGCATTCTTTTTCGACAACCATTCGTTCCAACAAGAAACTCAATGCTAGATAGAGACCACATCCAGTTATTCCGTCACTGAAAGATCGTTTTGAAAGTTTTGAGTAACGTTGATTTGAAAACACGAATCAAATAGGTAATTGGAAAAATTGTTACAATAATTTACTTCTGAATTGATTATTTAAAAATAAAAGAATTAAAATTCAAGTAAAATATAAAACAATTTATATTACTTAAAGCAAACATGAAGTGTAATAATTTCCCAAAATTTAAATAATTTTATACTAATAATGTGCCAACCAAACATCTTCGTGATCGAATCGAATCAAATCTCTTATAATATGCTTGAAATGAATTGAAATTTTTATATTGAACCATATATGAATCTCTTGATAATCTCTCAAATTTGAATGTGAATCGAATTTAAGTCACATTTTCCCAAATTTACATTACGTGTTGTTTTGAATATAATAATATGTTATAAATACTGTTGCAAATCTTTTTCTTTAATGAGAAAATTATTACTTTAACAAAATGTTTCACCAAGGAAATTGTGTTACACAAGGATGCTATATAATAAAAAAAAAATTTATGAATTAATAAACTATTAATAAACACCAGACACAGAATATAAAATGCAGATTTTATAAACTAATATGTTAAACATTTAAAAACAGAAAGATTTAAAATCGATTCGTTGACGATTCGAGATTATCGATTTATTCGAATCGGAAAACGAAATTGAACCGAACAAACTTTGATTTTTATTCATATCAAATTGAATTTGCATCTACATCTACATTATATACATAAAATAATATGTTATTATTTACTGGCAAAGAGTAACAGTGGGTCCTCTAACTCTCGTGATATTTTCAGCTGCTTGCCAAAACGTTATCATCGACCCAACTGGGGGCAGTGGTTGATCTTTTCCGGGTTTCCATTCCGTTAAACACATTATAGTCACATATTGTTTTCTTGGAGGTTCCTGCGACAAAAGAATCATCACGTAGAGTAGGTAATGGTAAATAGAAACTGTAAAGTTATGGTATTGATTTGATGTACCTCGGAATTATCAACGAGCAATAATTTTTGTGATGTATAATATTTTTCTTTCACGACTTCTTTCGCTGTAATATGCAAATGTGGGATTAGTTTAAACTCATCACTTGTAGGAGCGATTTCACAGCAAGCCTAAAAAGAGTTTAAAGATAAATAATTATATTTACTCTCTAAATATAAAACAGTAAAATCTTACTGATTTGCAGTATTTCTAACTGCAAGTGACTACAATGATTCTGATTAAGAAGAGGATATTTTCACTGACCAAAATCCGTGAAATGCATATATCTATGACTGATATAGTTATAGTTATAAATATAGCATTAAAATTAGACTGTTTTTCAGTGAATAATACATTCCGATTTAGACAGTCCGTATGAAAATATTTACGTTGATTAATTTTCTTTTATGATAACTTTGACGTATTTGACTTTGATATATTCCATAAATTTTCTAGTTGATTTCTTTTATCTAAATATGCGCATAAATTCAAAAATATTAAAAAATGACCATAATATTCGTTATAAGTATATAATTTACTCTCTAAATCGGAACCAGTGTATTACCTACTGAAAGACAGTGAATAGATTTTTAAACTCATAACTACATCAATCAATGGTATATGCACCGTCTTTTGGTGACAAAACACTATAATTTAGTGAAAACCCTCCGTTCTTAATTGAAATCGCTAAATGACTATTATAATTAGTTACTGATGATAATTTTAGCACTGCAATAGAGTAAATTTCATTGATTTACATTTAGAGAGTACATTCTGCAAATGTAGTCTGTTTTTCTTGTTTTTTATTAATATGTAGAAAATGCACGTACAGGATCCTGCCAATCTGGCGGTTGTAGCATGAGAATAAGTTCAACTTTGTATTCGGCAATCATTCGCCAGAATGTTTTAATCGTCGATTGTATGGGAAGTTGTGTAGCTAGGTACTGATTCTGAAGTTTTACTCCGTCTACATAAACAATGTATAGATAATCGCTGTCCTTGTCCGATGCCGGGTATTTCTTCAAATATACTGTACTGATTTTATCTGTAAAAAGATGATTCATTCATTCGAAATACGTTCAAAGTTTCTACAATATTATCTCTAAGATTGATCACTACACAAAATACTAGTTTAATTTTATGATCTGCACATCACAGAAATAGTCAAACTTAGTATTTTAAAGGTTTATAAATTAGAATTCAATGTACGCAGACAAACTTGAAATCAAATCTGAAAACTTGTTTTTGGCTCAATTACCTTCCGACAAGAATAAGGGATACGTACCTTGTCGCAGTATTATATCTTGCCATGCAGTGTCGTGTAATCTAAAGATTATGGAATGATAAACACCTTTTTTAACATTAGCCTTATCAGCTCGAAGATAACGATTAAAATGGAACTTATGAACTATACCTTTGCTGAAGAGCCGGCGATTGTTCTTTCAATTCCTTGATTCGCGTAATTAACATCTCATTACAAGGAACTGTAGTTAAAGTGGAAAACAAACATTCTACTAACACCACATGCGCAAAGAGATATTGCTGCATATTAATCATGTTATCTCGTTCGCTTCTAATGGATTCCGTTACTTCGAGAACATCGACTACCTGACAATTTTATTTGCAATTTAATTATGACTATTAATACAATCCGTATATTAAAGTGAATATTTGATTTGTTTATATCGAAATAGCGTTACTACAAAAATTATTAAACGAAATTTCATTATTACCTCTTCGGCCTTTGCTCGACGGAGACAAATGTCGCACAAAATAATAATCCCCGTTTTTTCAACGCCACTACAATGAACTACCACGGATCCATCTCTTGGTGATAACGCTAACAATTTCTTGAAATATGTGACAACTGAATGTGTATTTAATGGCACGTCATAGTCAGGCCAAGCCGTGTATTGTAAATGCTCTATCTATATAATATGTATATATTGTTTAATAATAGTTTTGTGTCCAGTTATTTTAAAAAATTGGTACCTTTCGAGTTTCCTCTTCATAAGTCACTTGGAATGTTCTAAAAGAGTAATAAGCGAAAATATTTTGTTTTTCGTTTAATACAGTAATGTTACCGTATTTCATCTTCTTGTCAATATTTGGCCAATATTGTTTGCAGTTTGTCTATAATAATTATTAAGCTTGATATTTATGCAAAAGAATAAGAATTTAATTTCATTTAAGCAAAAGAATTACCTTTCCATTTTCGACTACGTTTGTTAACATACATATAATAAGAACGTTTTCCTGCCAAATCATATGCCAGAAATCGGTGACAGTATTTGATTCGGGTTCTTGTGTCGCTATATAACGTATCTCTTCTTTATAACCCTTTTAGAATAATTAATTATCAATCAAATAAGAAAATTATTGTTTTAACATCAAATTGATGCAAAAGTATAACAACTGGTATTTCAATGTTATGATACTCTTATTAAGACTCAGAACTTACGGTGATGTATGTAGCGTTAATGTAATCGGAAGAAGTGTCATCCGTATATATCTTTATCACCTGTTTTGTCGCCTATATTAATTTAATATTAGTATGTTACTGCATAAGTATAAACCGTTCATGATCAAATTTTTTACGCGCAATGAGATTCTCGTGTGGATTTTTACATTTGTTGAGCGAAAATTTGCTGCTATTACATGGCTGAGTTAGTTTTTTTTTTTAAACGTCTTGATATCGCAACATTTTGTTATCATATTGTTACATAATTATAAACAAGCATAGCCATTTAAAGTAATGAAACTAATTTCATTCTGCTCAAAATTTTAAAATTCTATTCGTTGAAATTTGACGTCATTTAAAATTAATTGTACAATTGTAAAATTTTCCGAATATCTTTGGAAGACAATTTAATTTAATACAACAATTAAAATGAAAGTCAAGAACTTACTTTGTATTGCTTATCCAGTAATTGTGACTGTATCGCTTGTTTGACATATTTCTCAAAATCTTCCACCTTTATCAATGATACTACTTCCGCCTCCTCTTCTTTGTCTTGCGTGGTAGGAGTTACCAACGCTTCTGGATTACTTGCTCGCACCGAAGATATACTTTCATAATGATGCGAATTTTCCATTAATTCTGTTCCATTGTTCATTTGTTCTTCATTTTGTTGCTGTCTTTTTCTGCAAAAATTGTATGTATAATTGTAGCAGACTTAATTTGTGTTTTATTGTAATTTAATATATAATCTCAACAGTTCAAATTTTACATTTTTTGACAAAAGAAAGTTACGCACAAGTATAGAATTGTTGATTTTTAAAATAATACTACTTTGTAAAGGAAATTTGTACAACAATCCTTTCAAGAACCTGCGAATAGCAAAATCGGACTCATAAAGCATTGCAAAGACTAACAGATTGTACACAATCATTTTCAAATTAATTTTAAGGTTTTTATATACATACATAATACGTGGTTTGTTTGTAATTTTATATTCAGTTGCTACATGAGGTGTAATTTGCGACTAGTAGCATGTCATGCTGAGGAAAGACAAGTGAGTCCGTAATGTACATGTAGGGGAAAGTTGCTGAATGTGTACCCGTCTTTTAAAGCGTATCTTTTCAATATTTTACGTTTTTACTACATATCATCAACATTTAATGACAAAAATAAAAAATTAATAAAAAATAAGTAATACCGACCAAAATTTAACAAGTTTTACTTTGTTTTATGCATGCAGCATTTTAGAAAATTAAATATATCTTATAAAAATTTTTAATCAATGTATATAGTTAATAATAACATAATTGTGCAATTTTATTTTAAATTGTTATATTTTCATAATAGAAGACTTGTAGAATATTTGACATTCATTGTATACTCATATATATTTACAATTATTATAAAAATTAAATCGATATTTTTGTAACTCTATCAATTTTCCTAATACGTATCAAATTTTACTATAAAAAAATGATGTTAGTGTAAAAGTGATAAGTGATAATATTAAAATTAGTAATTGTGAATGAAATATGTCATTACAAAAATAAATTTAATCTAGTTTTATTTCAGTGTTTATATCTTTTCATTATTGTTTTTTATTGAATATTATATCTCTTTTTCAATAAATTATTAATAAAATAAGTATTAGTTAACAGTTGCTTATACTTCTAATAACTTTAATTTATATTTTCAAAGACGATGCTTAAAAGACTACAGGGATGCTATAAGTTTTCTAAATCATACTTTTTCCAGCCTGTTACAGAAAAGTTTATAATAATTTAACTTATTAATGCTGAAAAATTTAATATGTTATATAATAGATTACTTATTAACATGAATCTACAATTTCGAACTTTGTTTAACATCCTAAATACACTCAAATTCGAATATTAAAAAAAAATAAATTCAGTGGTACGCATTGCATAATTTTCGCACATAAGTGTTTTTCTCGTTATGTATGCTATAAAGAAATTAGGTGTTTGACATATACATATAAAATTTTCATTTCTAACTACATTTTGCTTACGTTTGTTTTATGATTATTTCGTATAATGCTTATGTATATATTGACCTATAAAGAATTTTCAATTATCTTATAATTATTTAAAGTGGAAAAGTTTTACTTTCATCATCCAAAGTTCATTTTCCTTGAAAATCTATAATAAAAAGTAAAATACAAAATTTATAAAGGACTATGTGTGTGCGTAACTCTTTGTCAAAGAGTGTATGTAAAACGCTTACATTAGATATTAATAAACAAAGATAAGAACAATATTACTAAGTTCCAAAAAAATAAATCTTAAGACGTTATACCTTCGGTACAAGTAAAATGCTATTACTATCACGACGAAGAATAAAGTAATGGCCGTAATAGATATTAGCCACGCTTCATACAGTGATGAAACATTATTGATGCTGATCGAATTTGAAAATAACACGAGATGTTCGTGAGATATAGTCACGTTAAGAGAAGTGTATGATGATAAAAGTTGAAACTTATATGGAAAAGATGGAACTAATGTAGAAACGACCTCTTCATTCGTATCTTCATTGTGAATTACAAGATAATACCACCTTGCCGGGCATGAATGTAATTGCTGTAGTAGAAAGAAAAAAGACAAATTTTTTTCTCGAAATATTACTAAATATAAAAACAAGATTATACCAATGTTAAAAGAAATCTAATCAAATGTAACATAAAACGTCTACATACTTTTGGGTTGAAACGTAAATCAATTATCATGCCGCTTTCTTCTAGTGTTACGTCGAAGTTTTCAGCCGCTACATCATTAAACATAAATATTATAATTAGATAAAAAATTAAAATATTTTATTTATAATTTGATATGAATAAAATTATGATAGCTTTTTAACGCGCTCTTAAATAATTTATAGTTATTATATTACTTTTTTGAAATATTTTGTATTATACTGTGTAAAACTAAAATTGCTTCTGCATACCAAACATGTAAAATAATAATAATTTTGTATAATAATTTCAATATGTTTTATTAAAAATAATAAAATTGTTAATTATGTAATAGATTGTGTCATTAATTGTCCCAACAAACATGATGATAATGCTTTGTTATGTTTATCCAATCAGAAACGTATGATGTAACGTCGAAAATCGAATTGTGATATTCTGGTCGATTTGACGTCGAGAGAGTTATAAAATATCTATAAAAATATTATTTTTTTTTTCTATTCAATTGTTGTTTCCTCGCTGATTCAACGTCGAAGTAAAGTTGAAATTTGGTTGAAATAGTATATCCCAACGAGAAATGGCAATGAAATCGTAGTGATGTTAAATCGATATCAATTTGATATATTAAATACTTTTGAGGCTTCAATACTATTAAATTGACTAGCAATTTAATTTGTGAAGTTACATTTCTTGTTCTACTTAATGGCTGCGTCTTAAAGTCCAGTAAACACATATGGCGCGAAGTTCGGGAAACTTGTAACATAAATTCTTCTCAAAAGTTATTATTTTGAGCACTTTTAAGATCTGCTCTAAATCAAATAGCCGTTTATCTCAATTTAAATATAAATTATGTTATGCAAACTACGTTACTATATATGTCATTTTAAGATAACATGTAAATGTAATAATAAAGGATAATAGTTAATTATAGAGATTTAGACAATATTAAGATCATGTAAAAATATAATTAAGACGATATTAAGATCATGTAAAAAAGACATCACTTTACGTCAATGGCCATAAATATTTTTAACATCATTAATATGTTATTATATTTGCTGGAATTATTTGTTAGTTATTGATAAATTATTAATAATTAAATTGTAAATAAATATAAACATTGTATAAAATAAAATAATATTAACTCACGATTGCATTTAGTCTCAACTACTTTCCAATCGCTGTGTATTTGTACACCTGAAATATTTAAGTTTAGACGAATATGATAAGTAAAACCAGGTTCCATGTTTTCAAAATATTTCATCACTTGTGTCATATTTCGAAATAACTTGTTCCATGATTGTTGAACGTTTTTATTAAGTTCCTGTAAAAAAATTATGAAATTTATTCCTCTTTTTTATTGATTTACCTAATATTAGATGATATCGATTGGAAATTTTATTAAATTATACTGGGCAACATGCGTTTCTGTAGTTTAAGAATTGAATGGTGATTCTTATGTATTTTTGCCTGCTAAATACGAATTTGTTGTACAAATTGTACAATTTGATAATTGGTTCACAATTTTGAGAAGATTAGCATAAAAAAATATTTTTTTGACGGTGTTTATGGCGTTGTAGAATCAATGGGAAATTTTTTTTTCAAACTTTGTTAAACCAAAAAGTATCGACTTTTAAATTGTACTTTGATTTATTTTTTTTTGTTTCTGAATTATAGTAATTTAAAGACGGTTTTTTTTCCATGTAATACACGTTGTGCAAAAATGCTTGTTCTTTTTTTTTAAGTGTAAATGGGTATTTTCGGTGTACTTTTGTCCACTGAGCACAAAGGACCACGCACGATTTATATGAAAAAAATGTATTTGGTCGATTTGCTTGAATTTTTTATATGTTATTGTACTTGCATTTCTAATGAAGAACCTCAATTTTTAGAACATTTCTATGTCTAGTGTCAGAATTAAAAATATTTGAAGGTCTCTTTCATGACGTCGGCTCATATGTCTACACTAGTTTGAACTTGTATGCTTGCTCATAAATGTATATTGGTACGTATAAATTTTTTTGGATGCTGCGTGTGCGCTCACGCGCGTATATATTTGTGCCAGCAAAGATAAGGAACTCATGGTTCGTCATTCACATAGTATTTACTGACTCCAAACCCTTTTTACTGCGTGCGCGTGTGCGTCCTTGCGCGCGTGTGCGCGCGCGCACGGCCATTCGTACGTATATACCAATGTAAGTTGAAATTTAAAGAGGTTATATAGGATTATAAAAGCTATTTACTGATCTTATCAGTTTGACCTTGGATGGCGTCGTCAAGGTCACATCAAAATCACATTAACTTTTTTAAATGGAATACTCTATTTTTGATTCTAGAATCTAATAGCTGCTGTCAAGAGCTTT
Organism: Solenopsis invicta; assembly: GCF_016802725.1. Classification (NCBI taxonomy): domain Eukaryota; kingdom Metazoa; phylum Arthropoda; class Insecta; order Hymenoptera; family Formicidae; genus Solenopsis; species Solenopsis invicta. The sequence goes on from NC_052673.1 coordinate 6,974,541, forward strand.
CCAAAACCCTATAAATAAGTTTATTTTTGTTGAGTACTTTCCGAGTTGTGAGGCTTGAAAGCTACAGTGTACTATAACTTTCAAGCATCATAACTCGGAAAGTACTTAACGAAAATAAACCTTTTTATAGTATTTTAAAAAGTTCTCGAAATCGACTACAAGAAAATGCAATAAAAGATATAATGTTAGAGTATCGGTAATTCCCTAATTAAAGGGTATTGGTACTTCCGTAACATTCTATATTTTTTATACCCCGTATATGAGCAAGTATACAAGTTCAAACTAGTATAGATGTACATATAAACCGATGTCATGAAAGAGAGCTTCAAATATTTTTAATTCCGAAACTGGACAGAAATGATCTAAAAATTGAGGTTTTTCATTAGGAATGCAAGTACTACAACATATAAAAAATTCAAGCAAATCGTCCTAACACGTTTTTTTCGTATGTGGTTCTTTGTTGTTCAAAGATCACATCACAATGTTGAGGTAAAGTCTGGTGAAGTCCGATGAAATTCAATGAATTCTATCGTGATTACTTGGAGTTTTTAGCTCTTGTAATGAATTTTCGATTGAAATCAATTGTCAGAGATCATACGATGCTGTCTCTAAAAAAAAGTCATCAAAAATGTTGATTGCAACGTTTTGCAAAGATAAAATTACGTAAAATATTTAAAAAAAATAGTATAATTAAAATTACTTATGATGACCTGTTTTTAAGAAAAATCTTTTATAAAACATAATAAATTCCGATGAAGTCTATGTTGTCCAGTGAAGTCCAGGAAAGTCTAGAAATCAGGTTTACATCTATTTTCTGGTTATCGCCTAGGAAAAATGGCATTATGAGACCAAGTACAACTCTCAAAATTGTCGTTTCTCTTAAAATTTTGATGTTATAGCGAAGTTTAGTCGATGTCTTCGTATTCAGTGGGCAAAAATACGTCGGAAATTATTTTCACATTTACGATTATACATAGAAATCAAGCGCAATGACGACGCAGTTGGATAAGGTTTGCTTGCTTTGTAGGAATCCCTTTTGCGCGTGATTTGCTGGACGTTTACCCGCAAAATGTTTTCTGGGAAGCGCAACAGTATTTTTAATTTTTAATTATTGCGTTCTGACTTTTAGAACGTTGATTACGCAATGATACCGCTAACAATAAAACTAGTTGACTGCTCGCTCGTAAAGCAAAGAGGATATCACCTAACCTTTTTGTTGTAAACACGTGTCGTGTGTTTGTTGTGTAAACACGTGTTTCTTTTTTTTAGTAATTCTCACGCGTGATTAGTAGTGACTAATAGTAATTGACAATAGTGATTTGTATAAAGTGATGCGTTAGTAATTTTTAATCAAGAGAATGATTGCAATGAATGTGACAAGTGATGTGATTTAAGAAGAAAAGAGGAAAATCTTAAGTTTAATATAGATATTTTGTCTTTGTGGAGATAAAGCTGATTGTTATACAAGATAATAAGTGATTATACACGTTCAATTTTGATCGAACTCGTCTCTCTATCTCTCTCTTTCTCTTTCAGTCTGAATTTTTATTTTTCAATCACGTATTTTAAATATGCTATTTTTGACTTAAAAAGAATATTTTTTTACTTGTACAAAATTATTAAAAAAAAGACGTCAAATAATTAAATATCGTTTTTAATTCTAGCATTATTTTAGTGTCAGTGCATGAATTGTTAAATAAATAAAAAAAAAATGAGAATGAGAATGGGATAAAGATTTTGAGAAAGCGGGAGAGAGAGGGGGGAGGAATGGAAAGCAGTGTTCGAGCTGTCAACTGATTATTGCGATCGCCTCACATAATCGCCCATATCGAACGGTGAATTGTACCGGCCCTGTCTCACCGCTATACGTGCCCGGTTATTTGATAACTATTTCTTTTTATAATTTAAAAACTAAGCTTTGGACAAATTTTTGACATAGGAAAAGTTGTTTCAGAATAACCTCAGGAATATGTCTTTTCAAGGACATAAGGTTATTCTGAATCACCCTGTATGTGTAAAATCTACGAAAGATCATTAATTAATATGTTTTAGAAATAAAGGTTTTTTTCATGACTTTATTGTAGTTGTTAGTCAACGATCCCTTTGCTATTCCACACAAACGAATTCTTTTGTCCCTTTTTAGCAGGCTTGGGAAAGTTACTTTGTAAAAATAACTAGTTACAGTTACAGTTTCTGTCTTCCAAAAAATAACTAGTTACCGTTACAAGTTACTGACTTTAAAAAATAACTCGTTACAGTTACAGTTATTGAAAAAGTAACTTAAAGTTACTTTTCAGTTACTTTTCTGTTTTTTTTTTTGGTAATATTATAAAACATTAATAATTTAAATACGAGACTTTTACTGAAGAGCATCCACGTAAAGTCTTTTCTATCTTTAATTGTGTAAAGCGTTATCTACAATAGAGACTTAAGCCTTTAATCTTAAGAAATTAACCAATAATAATTGATTTATAGAAGAATAATCGATTGTGTTTGGCCAATTTCTTAAGGCTAAAGGCTTAAGTCTTTATTATAGTCTTTATTGACGACGCATAAGATGCATGTGACATGTTTACATATATTAAATATTAATTACCTATATGTACAGATGAAAACTATGTGAATTATGTTCTAAATTTTTTGAGGATAAAGGTTGGTTTATAATAGCCGTAATCGTAAGAAATTGGTCAATCATAGTTGATTTATAAAAGAATAATTGACTATGATTGATCAATTTCTTATGGTAACGGCTATTATAAACTAACTTTAAGACTAAGTATAGAATTTAGACTCAAAGGCATTCTTAGTAACCAATTCTCTGCTGGCTGATTATCACACGTATGTACACGATAGACCAGCCAGACGATCACACAACACGCAGTGATTCTTCGCGAGCATCCCCCCAATCGTACTTGAATATCCGGGCCCTACAAGTACAGTCGTGAGCTAAAAGGTTGCAACACGTTTTCTTGGATGGTTTTTAGAATGTAGACTTGCTCCTCGATCGGCGAACATAATTGGTTGAATCCACAAGTAAGAACCAATTACGTTCGCCGTTCGATGAGCAAGTCTATATTTTAAAAACCATCGAAGAAAATGTGTTTCAATCTTTTAGCTCACGACTGTATGTACATACAATCGTGTATCTACATGTAAATAACTTGTAACCTATGACTACTGGTACGGGGCTGCCAAATGTATAACATATAACCGTTCATTGTCACGTGTATCTTTCTAGACAGAACTTTCTCTCGGATCACATCATCTCTCATCACATCATCTCTCTCGGATCACATAAGAAGCATAGAACGTAGAATTGTCACTGCATCGAGCAACAGTGGCTGCGTTCAGCAAACTCAGTGGTTGAGTGAGCGCTTACTGCTATTAGTGTATTCTTTTAGGTCTAACCAATCACCAATCACATTAAAACTGCGTTCGAAAACATCACTTGAGTACCCTCATATATATCATTTTATCCTTGTTGTTTACCGATTGTTAAATAAAGATAAAATGATACACGACGCCACTCGGGTGATGTTTGCAAATGCTATCTAAATTGGCAAATGAGTTTGAAATATATAAAGTAACTATAAAAATAACTATTAATTTAGTTACTAGTTACACAAATAATGTAACTAAGTTAAGTTTATAGTTACAGTTGAAAAAAAGTAACGAAGTTAAGTTACAGTTACCAAAAACAGGTAACTCTAACTGTAACTTCGTTACAAGTAACGAGTTACTTCCCATCCCTGCTTTTTAGTTATGTTCCGTATTCGTATTAACGCGGTTGAAATTTTTGCGTTATATTGGAGAATCTCCGCGGTCACTTAGTAAACCGTTTGCGAGAATCTTGTATCAATCATGCAAAGCCGAATTTGAAGGAATTGGTGCAGAGCCTCTAATTCAAGTATTTGCGCAAATTCTCGCGCCGTTGCGCTTACTCGCTCCTGACTGTGCTCCGGAAATAAAGTTCGCATATCAGTACTCGTACTACACTCTTGATTATTGTAACGAACTCAAGAACTCCTTAATACATTACAAAATATAACGTTGTAAAACATAAATATAGAGCTACATAAACTGCAAAAGATTAATAACCGTCATATGATAGTTATTAATCAAAAAAAGCAGTAATTTTCCCACGAAATATTTTGATTATGAGAAACACAGTTAAGAAAATTCTACTTTTGACTTCACTATCAACAACAAAATACCCAAATTGAGTAGTCAATTGTTGCAAACAAGTCGCGCTTATAGCCTGTATAACATACAAACAGTCATTTTGAAACTGATAATGACGTAATCCAAGAGGTTATACGTTGGCTGCGACAGCAACCAAAAGACTTTTTTGCCGTCGGCTTTCAAGGATTTGTAAAGAGATGGGATAAATATCTAAATGTACAGGGTGAATATGTCGAAAAGTGAAATAAATGTCAGGAAATTATTTTGATTATTATTGCCTCTATCCAGTTTTGCGACTTACATATTGACTTACCCCAGTACTTAAAACAACAAATAATCCATATTGAATACTAGGATACACTTTACATGTGTACATTAAATACATGCCAAAATTATTATGTTCTTAATATACATCACTTTTTACTGATTGTCAGATTATATAATCGACACATTTTTAATATTTTTATATGCAAAATAATTAGAGAATTCATATTATTTAAAATATTATATAATTTTATTTTTGATTAATAATGATCGTTATATGACTTTAAAAAATAATTCTTTCAAATATCAATCATTATTTGTCCTTTCTTAGAACATAATTTTTATCATTTTTCGCAAAAATGCTTTTCTACGAAATAATTAACTGTATCACTTAAAGTGAAACATTCTGTATCCATAAAATCACAGCAAGATTAGTTGCACACAATATAAAAAGAAAAAAAACAGAAAACAATAAATTTGAAAAAAAAACTGGTTTTTAAGTTACGATAACAGTAAATGGATGTATAAAAGAAACCGAACTTATGTCTCGCGTCATTTGGTACGTCTGTTGTTCATATATATACGTGCAGGACCAGGATTATTCTGATTCGTGAACTCGCCAAATCGCAGAATTAAACGAAAAGGTAGAGTACTCTTTCTCCCGCTTATCAATAAATTAAATCAAAAGATAATTATGAATGTAATGTACATTCAATATTTTTCGTATAGTTTAGGCATTTCATTAAATTAACGCTAGACTATTTGCGATTCATAGTGATTTACGTTCTTTGATTTTATAGAAAAAAAATACTTTATTGGTGATATGATATGAATGGTAAACAACAAATATCCCAGATAACAAAATGCGCGCGCAATGATCGCACTGTGCGCGCACACGTGCGAGTACTCACATGCGCGTGACCCTCACAACGCACGCAGATGTGTCCTTATTTGCGACTCATATCGCTCGCACGCATGATTGTCTCACGCGTGCGAGCGATATGAGTCTCAATTTCAGAAGATACGTGTTCGCACACTGATGTCACAGTGTGCGCACGCGTGCGGGTTACAGCAAAATAAAAATATAAGGAAACAGGTTTAGACCAGTGCCATTAATATTGTTTGACGAAAAAATTAATAACAGGACAGCTCTTGGTGGAAATGGTAGATAATTTTGCACTGATTACGGGGAAAAAAAATGCAATTCGATCATATGTATTTTATGGTGTTCTGGGGTGACTTTTAGAGGTGGCAAACGGTTTTTTGTGATTTCCGCCAAAAGTTGACCTCGGATCAAAAAGTGTTCTAAGAAAAAGTTGTAGCTATTAAAAAGATCTAAAACTTTTGTATACATCATTTTTCACATAACCTCAAAATTTTCGAGAAAAATTTGAAAAACTGTTTTTCGTTTTTATTTTTTTTCTCGGACAAAAAAAATTTTCTTTTACCAAATTTGGTGGAAACTTACTTTTTCATGTCCCAAATAATCTGTAATTTGTTGGAATAAAAATATTTATTTTTTAAAGTTTTGTTGACGTAAAACCGAAAAATTACCCTTAACTTCAATCGAAAAATCTCGTGTTAAAATTTTAGATTTTAGATTTTTTCAGGGGGGATTTTATTTATTGAAATCTTTATTTTCAGATAGTTAAAAAAAATTAGACTTTGCACAAAATTGCCAGAAACTGCAAAAAACTGAAAAAACGTGTTTTCAAAAAGTAATATTTTCAGTTATTGCTTGAAATGTGATATTATTTATTAAAATTTTTAGTTGAAATGTATAAAAATAGTATCATTTAATGTTGCATTTATAAATAAAGTAATTGCAAATTGTTGAAGAAAGAGATGTGAAAAAAATGAGGTTTTGACTGGTTTCAGTCAGAAAAAAATGATTACTGCAATATCTTCATTATAAAAATGTAAATTTATTGACATTGTTGGATGTAGAGATATTATTAACATTGATTTTAAAATATTATTTCAACACAGAAAAGAAATTTCAGGAAATGCCCATGAAAATTATAAATAAATCGTTTTCATTAACCGACGCTAATAATAATTATAATTAAATTTATCAGATGTCACACAAATTTTCTCTTTTTCGCTGACAGTTCTTTGTCGTCAGATTGTATAAAACTTGCGGATTCGGTTGGACCTTCATTGATGTTATCGTCTTCTTCAATTTCGATGTTCCGTCTAAGAACTGATTCATCGTCGATAGCTTCTTCTGAGTCGCTTATTTCCTGAATATTTTGTTGTTCCATATTGCAGCATTTCTCGGAAGCGTGGCAGTTTAAATACAAATTTGTGCATTTCAATCCATGTTTGCGACATCCACATTTTTTGCTGTTACATCCGGTTTCACAGTTGCAGCAAATAGTTTTCAGTAATATTTCCGGAATCAATTCTTGTTCTATGAATATCGGCATAATTCCATCCTGAAATTTTTACCACCCCCAATCCGTTGCGGTTTGTGTATTACCGAGCCAAGTCTGAAGTTGATAGTATGCCCAACAATGTTGTTTCGCAGCGTCTTCACTTGGTGGAACTTTTTCTAATTTGAATGATGACTTCACTGTTGCTGCTTGATAGTTGCGGAATCTCAATTGATTTAAAGTGGCATTTTCTTGTTTGCATTTATAAATTGCCTTGATTAGTTGTAAACCGTTTTCGGAGATGTCTTTTTTGTCTGCGTCTCTGTTATAAAAAATGCTGGTCAATGATGATAAATTTTGATCGGACAATAGTGATTTCACTGTTGTTTTTTTTTCTTTTCCAGCAAATGCAGAAGTTGTATCGCAACCAGAAAAACAATGTAAAAATGCAACAAGATTGGTTAATGATTTGTGTTTGAAACTGTTTGAGGTGTAAAAAGAATCTTTGACATTACCGGAACTTGGCTTGTGAAAATAAATAGTACTATTCTTTGAACTTAATTGATTTAAAAGAACAAGAAGATCAATATCTTGTCCCACAACTATGACGGTCTTCGCATTGTCCTTAGAAACTTGTATCGAGGTTCTAATTATCAGCATCAGCATCTTCTTTAGCTTGTTGGTAGAAAAATCCTTCCGATGTTAATTTTTTCAGTAAAGGTTTTATCATTTTATTCTTGTTTTCTTCATTACATAGAAACTTTTGTTGTGAAAACGGTAAAAAAAATGGTCTTAAATGATACGATTTTTATACATTTCAACTAAAAATTTTAATAAATAATATCACATTTCAAGCAATAACTGAAAATATTACTTTTTGAACACACGTTTTTTCAGTTTTTCGCAATTTCTGCCAATTTTGTGCAAAGGGAGGTCTAATTTTTTTTAACCATCTAAAAATAGACATTTCAACGAATAAAATCCCCCCCCCTGAAAAAATCTAAAATTTAAAATTTTAACACGAGATTTTTCGATTGAAGTTAGGGGTAATTTTTCGGTTTTACCTCAACAAAACTTTGAAAAATAAATATTTTTATTCCAACAAATTACAGCTTATTTGGGATATGAAAAGGTAAGTTTCTACCAAATTTGGTGAAAAAAAATTTTTTTTGTTCGAGAAAAAAAATAAATCCAAAAAACAGTTTTTTAAATTTTTCTCGAAAATTTTGAGGTTATGTGAAAAATAATGTATACAAAAATTTTAGATCGTTTTAATATCTACAACTTTTTCTTAGAACATTTTTTGATCCGAGGTCAACTTTTGGCGGAAATTACAAAAAACCGCTTGCCACCCCTAAAAGTCACCCCAGAACACCATAAAATACATCTGATCAAATTGCATTTTTTTCTCCGTAATCAGTGCAAAATTATCTACCAATTCCATCAAAAGCCGTCCTGTTATTAATTTTTTCCGTTTCTGGTCTCTTTAACATCTAATTGCACTGGTCTAGTTTACAGAAAAATTGAAGTACAACTAAGGACAAATTATTTATTTTATTTTACATTAAAATAAAGTTCTACAAAAAAGTTATGTACTATTTTATATGTAGTATAATCTAATTTTTTAAAAAAACTTAAATACTATAAAATATATAAAAAAAGTATAAAATATAAAGTAAAAAAGAAACTTATATACTATGTTATTTAATAGTATAATATAATATATACTATAACTTATATACTATAAACAAAGTTATAGCTATAACTCATCATCATTATCAGTCATTTTACATTTGTTCTGGAAGTCTGATGAATCTTCATCCACTTCGTTCTCTTGATTAAGCTGCTCTTGATGGAGAAGCGGCTGGTTTTTTTTCAAATTTTTTTGGTACCTCTGTTTTATGGCCCGGAAAACTTCCTGTACTTCAACTTTACAAGAAGCCTTATCCTGTGGGCCATGAAACAAAGTGCATTTCTGTGCTGCCACTGAAAGGAGTAAATGCATGGCAATATTATGTGATAATATTTTGGCAGAATCTTGAATGACCTCCGCAATATTACATGGAGGATCATCTTGAACATTTTTACGAGTACATATAAACCACGCTTATTTAACATTATGAAATAACATTTTTACATATAAGTTACACTTATTTAATTTTAATCATTTTAATCATTAAACAGAAGAAGCGCAACCGGCTTTTGTTCTGTTTCGGGACGCGAAGCTGTCAAGGGATATTTTGAATAATTCCGCCACGATTTGATTGTACAAAGTTCCACGATTAAAGTCAGAGTTTCTTTCGTAAAAGAGTATCTTTTCCTTTCATGTCGCGTGAATAAGTGTATTTACACGAATAAACTGTGTGCTCGTGTCGTCGAGTATAACAATATATGTATATATATATATATATATATATGTATATATATATATATATATAAAATATTTATAAATATAAATGTATATAATAATATATAAATGGATGTGATCATATATAATCATATGTAAATAAATATATAATTATATATGTATAATTTTTCGCGAAATTCTTGATTTCTTGTAGAATAGAAGATAAAAATCCGAAAGACATTCACTAAAAGTAGCGCTAGACAATGCACAATGTGCGTTTATATAATACATAAAATAAGTCAAGATTTCGCAATTCTCTATTTATACAAAATTCGCAAATAGAGCAAATGAGCATATTCATCAAAGTCACCCAGATAACATTTCGTGCAATCTCATATAGCCCTCACGCATGAATATCACATTATGAGTGCAATATCACCATCATATTGTCATCATACGTGATAAAGCACGCATGTGCGAGGCATTATGCTATCACGCGTGATAAAGGCACACATGTATGGAGGTATTAGAAGCAAAAAATTAAAGGCAAAAGTTTTGAGAAAAATCATACTTATTTGTGAGCATTTAAGATAATTATCACAAAGTATAAAAACAGATAGAGGAATATTTCTTAAAAATTAAAAAGAGTCTAAAAAATTTTTTTTTACTTAATTATTTTTTTTTATTGTATGATTTAAATAATTCTTGATAATTCAGATAACATAAAAATTTTAAATGTATAATTAATTAATTATCGTTATTGCGTTAAGTTTTCCTTCATTTAAAAAGTTGATCAATCGATGTCGTTTTAACTTAAATCGTTATATCACGTATGCCATAAGCGAGGCCATAAACCTATTATCATTACCATTCAAAACGAATTCGCACAACTACCATATTATATCTGTATAGAAACAATTTAAACAGAATAAATCAGAAATCGCGTTACAACGGTGACGCGTCTCTGATTGGGTAATATTGCGGAGGTCATTCAAGATTCTGCCAAAATATTATCACATAATATTGCCATGCATTTCTTCTGTTTAATGATTATCTCAACGTTTTAGTGCATAAAAACAATGTAATAAAAAAGTAAAATATATACTGCGCCTTCCAATTTATGTTGATCTACGTCGTAGATCTAAAACATTGAGATATCGAAATGCGATATGTGTTCTTTTGCATACACAATTAAATCAACATATAACCTGTATATAATCTTGATCTGCAAATTGTGTAGAGATGCATACATTATTTGCATGATTTAACAACTTTTTAATAGCAATAAATGGATCTTAAAAATTGTTACATCTGTTATAAAAGAATGACACTCGAGAAAAATTTTTTTATATATAATTATTATATAATTATAATGTATACTTATATGTAAAATATGTCCGTATATATAATTATATTATATGTAATTATATACAATTTTATATAATTATATGTATATTTATTTACATATAAATATACATAATACAAATATAAATTACATGTAAATATATATAATCATATATATTTATGTTTGGACATATTTTATATATAAAATATTTTTTCTCGGGCATTTACAATGAATACATCACTAAGCTGCACTAACATTTTTCATACACATGTATATTTATAATAATTTTCATATCTTATAACATTTATAATTATTATAAGAATTCATCATATTTGAAATTTTTCTAAAAGAATTTTTAAAAACCTTAAATATTGTCAAATTTTATAAGCTTTCTATGAAAATGTAAAATGAGAAATGTAGAAAAAAGTTTCTTTTATTATTTTTTTATTATTATATTATTATATTATTATTAAATATATTCTCGAAATGCGCCCACATTGATCATTATCGTGCAAACAAGGTTGATAAATTACGACTATTACTATTATCGAACGGCAGTGTACGGTAATATAAGTATGCATCACTTACGCTACGCTTTTAGACTTGGCGCGAATTGCAATTGTGTCTCTTGAATGGTTGCGTCTTACAGTTAAGTGAGCGCTCACTGTTATTGGTGTATTTTTCAAGAGTTAAAGGTCTATTTGAATATTTTACTATGTTGATTTGATTTTATGTTTTAATTGTGAAATAGTTTGTTCTAGTTAAATAATGTTTTTTTTTATTTACATTATTATATTAGGTACATTATTTTTCACAAATGAAAGTAAAAGCCAAAGAAGAATTTAAAGTGAATGATAGTGAAGTATTGTATTCAGTTATGGCTGCAACTATTAATAATTCTCTTGCATGTAAATACAATTTTCGAAGCGATGGCAATCAAAAGAGACCTTTTTGCAAATTACTGTTCTGGGAAGTGATTATTGGTGAATACATATTACTTTATAAATTTTATTTGTATTTTTTATAATAGTAGGAAAATACTTTGCCTCCAAATATTTCTTATTTGTGTCTAGTAATTTTACACAAAACATTTTACTTCTAGGCGCAATTCATAACAAGTGACTTAATGTATCTGTTACGGATTTATCATTATACGAGGTGTGATCAAAAAGTAAGGTGACTTTTTGAATTTCGCGCGCTCTGTACACTCTAATTTCAAATTTTTTTTTTTGCGTTGGTACACTCGTCACGATCATATGTTCACAGTTTTGACTATATAGCATGTGTTGTTTTTATGTGAGAGGCATAAAGGTTAGACTCGTGTTTGCGTGCTCGGCGATTTTTTGCTGTTGAAAATAATGCAGCAGAGAGTTTGTATTAATTTTTGTGTAAAAAATGGTATTGAGTGTTCAAAAACTCTTGAAATATTGACAGTGGCGTACGGTGAGTCAACTTTGAGCAAAAAAAATGTTTATAAATGGTATAAGTTACTCCAAGAGGACCGAGAAAATATTAACGATGAACCTCGCTCTGGACGCCCCAGCACATCAAAAACCGACGAAAATGTTGAGGAAGTGAAAGAAATTGTGTTGAAAAATCGTCGAATCACGATTAGAGAAATAGCTGATGATCTTAACATATCGTTTGGCTCATGCCAATCAATTTTAACGGATGTTTTGGGTATGACACGTGTGTCAGCGAAAGTCGTCGTTACTAGTGAGTACTTTTTTGGCCAAAAACAATACTATCATCATGCCTCAGCCACCGTATTCACCAGACTTGGCCCCCTGCGACTTTTTCCTCTTCCTAAAATTGAAAAGGCCTATGAAAGGACGAAGATTTGCGACAATTGAGGAGGTTGAGGCTGCATCGCTGGAGGAGCTCAAGGCAATACCCAAAAATGCATTTCAGAAATGTTTTGACGACTGGAAAAAGCGCTAGCACAAATGCATTGTATCAGAGGGGGATTATTTTGAAGGGGATAACATAATTTTGGATGAATAAATGAATATTTTTTTATAAAAATGAAAAGTCACCTTACTTTGTGATCACACCTCGTACATAGGACAATGGTTAAAGAATGCTCTGTATCAAAAACAAGATGATGAAAGTTTTGGAAGACGTGATAAAAAGTTCAAAGAAACAGATAAGCATTTCTAATTATATTTTGTTTGGCAAATACACATATGCATTTATATTTTCACTCAACATTTTATTCACTTATTAAAGTAATATATTACAGTAATAAATAGCAATTCGATATTGCTCAAGTTCACGTTAATATTACCTGTTATAATCTCATCTCTAGATATTCCCAGTGAGAAATAATGACAAAATCGACGTCAATTTGACATCGATTCGACATCAAAATCATCAAAATGATATTATTTCGATGTCGATTCGATAGATCATTTCTCGCTGGGAATTAGTATTAATTCGATATCAAATCGACATCAAATCGACTTGTCGATGACTGGTCGAAATTTAAGCCCATTTTTAAGTCGAATCGACTACACATTTCGACCGTCGATCGACCAGTGTTATTGACGTCGAATCGACATCAATTCGACTAATCATTTCTGGCTGGGTTATAGGCCATAGGACGAATAGAGGTTAGAAACTTCGGTTAGACTTGGAAATATTCGGCACGTTTACGCAAAGCCGAGTTCGCCCCTTTTTTCCCATTACCGCGTTTATCACTATCCCCGCAAGCTTACGCTGTGTGCAGTATCGACGTTGAGAAAGTTTTATTACTTTAGCATCCTCTTAAAAGCATCCTCATATGCATGTGGTAAAAGCACATCAGCATATCTTTTTGTTAGGCGTTTAGTCATAATTTGACATGGTAAGTATTATTCGTGCATGTTTTCTGAACGGCGCTCTACTATCATTTTGTACGTACAAGCTACGTACTTTGTAGGTAATGTTAACCTTAAGTAACAGCTATACGAGTAAATTTTTAATGATTTATTAAATTTTTGTTCGATTTTCTTGTAAAATTGACCTGAGCACCTCTACTTTTTACGTGTATTTCAATTCTAAAAAAAAGTTTTTGTGATTCTGTAACGCCAATTCAAAGATATTTTATGCACTGTAAATGTCGATAATTCGCGGTACTTCAGCATCCTCTTCAGTCAAGTCACGCAGCCGATTTTGATGTAAATTAAACCTATAATGGAAGCATATGAGCATTATTGATTAGATTCAGATAGCCAACTAATTTCAAGTTATGCTCTTGTATCTCGTCCGGATGGAAATTAATAAAGCGTCGAATGTAGTCGTGCCCCTGCACGCGCCTGGACAACAGCGTTTAAAGATTACCTCCAAAACAAAATGGGTGGCGCACCTAGTGCGCTCTAGGCGCTGCGCGCGCCTTGCCATCTCATTGTGTTCTGTTTGTTTGCCGAAGACAACAGCTTGTGTTTTCTTCTTCAAATTGATAATGTGTAAGCTTAAAAAAAAAAGCTCGAGACATCACAGGGATAAGAGCAGGTCTCGAGGTTCTTATCCGAGTTTGGAATAATCCCAGCATCGCTCGCAGAATCGCAAGAGATTGCGCTTGCGACCAACGACGGAAGAAAAGATCGCGCGTCAAAGAAAGCGATAGAAACCTGCTAGTTCAGGTGCGCAAATTCTTTTCCCGCCGAGGAAGGACTGAGTCCGCATTCGCTCGATCGACCTTTTGAGGTTAGATCAAAAAGCTTCGCCAGCGTCGGGCCACTTGTGTCTCGCGTACGTCTTTCTTCCGTGAAGAGAGTGCTACGACAAAAATGCGCCGCGTTTACGTAATCCGCGGTAACGCGTTGCCACGCCGGTACTGGTAAGCACACGGGCAAGTACGGTACGGGAAGAAGAGTTTCGTGTGTGTGAAGTAGCATAAACTCGCGGGCGCAGCGAGTACAAAGACAACGGAAACCGCAGTGAGGAATCAACGACTTGCGAGTGCTCGCCACCTGCCTGCTCGCTGCTGAGTGCTCGCGTATGTTTCGGGAGTGCGCACCGACGGCGACGTCTGTCCGCGGTGCCGTTCAGGCTGCTTCGAGCGCAAAGAGTGTACGATAGCGTGCACGCGCGCACGCCGGTGGACCCGAACCGCTTGGTATCTCCGAAAGCCCCGGGTCAGCGCGACCAAGAGTATATACGAAGCCGCGTGAGCGTGTTTCCGGCTGCACGCGATTGAGCGACATTAATGTCGCGCGCCGGGTGCACGTTTTGGCGTGAGTGGCTGCCACATCTGTTTTGTTCCGTACCGCGGCCGTCAGCGTGGCATGCGTGCGTGTCTCGCGACAGCTTTCCGTCTGCGATGTGTACCGGCTCGCGAGATTAGCTTCATTTTTTCCGCTTCGTGCTTGGTCACGCTCCTTTTGTCGAGAAGGGTAGTCGCGTGCGAAAGACGGAACGAGTTTTCTTTGCTTAGGATAAGGATTGGTCATACAAAGTGTGGAGACGCGCGCTAGGTTATAGTTTGCCTCAATCTATGAGAAAAAGAAAAAGAGAGGGAGAGAGTGACAAAAAGAGTAAGTGAGAAAGAAATCGTTATTGTCGGCGTGATCGTCGGGAGTTCTTCCCCCTCCCCTGCACTCCCTCCGCCGCGAGTCATAGTCGTCGTTCGATAGCTTCCGCGTGAGCGACGTCGTCGATGGCAGCGACGACGGTGAATTCGCGGACCGCACCTCTGCCATGGTCCGCGAATCTTCTGTTCTTGTCCTCTGTGACGGCGTGCGCAGCAAAATGGCGACCAAGCTAACCAATCAAGCGCTTGCGGCGAGGAGCGGCAGGAGGCGGGGCCCTGCCAGTCCTACGCCAGTGTACTGAATCCGAAAGGATTGCTTCCCAAAGTCGCACGAGCTCGTTCAAGAGCAACAATAAAGAGAACAAAGTCGATCAAGTGACAGGATCGCATCAGCAGTAACAGCATCAACAAAAACTGCAGCAGTAGCACTACCACTAATATAACAATAGCAGCAGTAGCAGCATCAAACGACGAGTGCAAAGGAGAAAACAGTGCTAAGCGTGAAAGAAGGTAAGTCCTAACAAAGGGTCACCCGCTGTGTTCAGACTGTCCCGGAGAAGCGCAATTGCCACGATGGCCCGTCGTTGTCATCAAACATGCTAGTCGTTCTCGTCCACGTGGCATTGACGTCGACGGCGGCGCCTGGTCTGTCGTTACACGAGGACGACCCCAGCCAGCTCGATTCCGCACGGTTAAATAACATCGGCGGCGACTGCCGTCACAGAGGACAAGAATTTTAAACGGTCGCCAATTAGAGTGCCCGGCGCAAGAAGAAACTACGCGAGCAGCGTCGCGAAAATCATTGGGAGCGTCACCAGCTGCGCGACAACAACAATCGCCTACATCAGCCGCCGCCGCCACCACGTGATGCCAAAGGCGTCGGAGGCGGCAGCGCCAATAAACACGGCAGCAACAACAAGTTGTACAGAGAGCGCGTTAACTGCAGTGGCGTCCCCGACCGCGGCTCGAAAGAAGCTCATCATTACAAGGATGAACAGAGCGTCGAGTCTAAGGTGCAATCCATGCCTTTGCTACCGCCGCCGCCAGTCAAGTACCTCAAGGCGCCTTTACCCGTGATGAGTCCCTGGGCGAGAAACCGAGGGTCGGTACTACAGCCCACAAAGACCATGCCCTTGCAGCCACTGCAGCTGCAGCTATAGCCATCTCAGCGGAAATAGCCTCTCAATCTTTTGAGGATTTGACAGCGGTCTCAAGGGCTTCGCCTTTTGCCTCAGAGCACGGCGACAAAAAACCGACAGTAGCACAAGCGACCGGGACGTCGTACCAGGTATGTCCTCTTGTTGACCCAGATTTTGAGGCTATCTCTGGCAAAGAGAGGACATAACCGACGGTTTCTTCCGCCTTTTGTTGTATCCTCAGTCTCACCAAAGGCCATAAAGATACGGCAGGATGCAATCCCGCCTACCATTAGCATACCCGAGGAATCATCTCTCAACGGCCTCTCAGAAGCACAAGACGCTAGTCTAGCTTCTGAATCGCATTCCTTTGCCAGCAAGTTATTTAGAGGGGCCCAGGCTCCTGCGGCTTTGTCTTTCTGGAACCCAAATGTTTTGAATTTAATTCAAACGGAAGCTCAGAAGGGTTTGGGCGAGGACTTACGCATTACTTTCTAACCAAGTTTGAAGCAAGGAACGATTTAACAGCATTGGCGCCACCTAGGCTTAACCGGGAGCTAGCAGCGGCATTGACTCCCTCGGTCATTAATTGTGATGAGTACCAGGCGCTGTCCCAAGTGCAGGTGGGTGCCTGTTTTAATGCTTTTGGCGTATCACTTTTATTAAAGCCAGAGGTCATACGTGACCTCAGCAACGAAACAGAATCAGCATTGACGCTCTTCGCAGAGCGGATCCATCTGCTGTCTGGTCACCATTTTCGTCTTTTGCTAGTCAGACGGGCTTTTACTAAGACGTCTCTGAATATTGTTGGAAAAAGCGCAGCGGACGCGGCCCCGATCGTCGAATTTTTATTTGGCCAGAACTTTGCGGTAATACTTAAGGCAGCATAGTCCTGTGAGAGAGTAGGTTGAGAAGTGGCGAAATCCACATCGCAGGTAGGGAAAGAGACTCTGCAACCAATTTACCAGGTACCTCAGCAGCAAAAGTAGCCTCGTTTGTCCGGGCCTTCTCCGGAAAACTCGGGCTCCTGTTCGGCCCGTCGACCAGGAGCTCCTTACTACAAGAGCCGCCACAGCCGCCACTACCACTCCCAGTTTAGATTTTGGCCTCGACACCACCACTGAATCATCATCCAACAGGAGAAACACTTTCCCTAGAGGTCGGAAAGTTATCCGGGAGGCATTTAAGAATCGTTTTGCACCCCCAGCAGCACTTCCACCTCTACTTGCTTTCCTATCAAATGCGACAATCAAACAATACTCTGGCTCTCTATGCTCTTGGTAGAACTTCTGCCAGCATCACCAGCTACTTCTATACTCTTCATCCGCTCCACAAATGTTGGATTTTTTAGTACAAGAATTGCCTAGGATTTTGTCTTATTTGAGCCTAAATACCACAAGAACGCAGTTTCATTAATCTCTAACAACGATATCGGCATTTATCCCATGGTTGGACGCTTTTACAAAGAAAACGCAGCACTCAAATTACCGCGACCGCAGTACGTCTATGTATGGGACCCAGCACCAGTGATAACTGGACTGGTAGCCATCTATCCATACAATTCAGCTTCTCTACAGATTATCTCCAAAAAATTGGTTCTTTCTCTAGCCCTCGCGATGAGCCACAGAGCTCACACGCTCGCTTTCCTAACGGTGTCACAGATTTTGTTGAAGGAAGGGTTGTTTATCCGGATCCCAGACCGGTTTAGGACTTCTATTCCAGGTCGTTGCCAGCTTCTTTTCTGTTTCTCTCGACCCAATGATCATATGGATCTCTGCAGGGTTTGGCTCATAGAATGCTATATGGAGAAAGCAAAAGATTTGCGACCATCTACATGCGATTCTTTGTTTATCACCTTGGCGAAACTCTTTAAAGCAGTTGCGTCACAAGCAGTAGGACGCTGGATTGAACGGCGCTTAGAAAAATGTGATATTGACGCTTCAACGTTTTCAGCTCACAGCACCAAGCATGCTTCAACATCCCGAGCTGCGGTAAAAGAAATATCATTAGATATAATTAAGCGTGCCGCAAGCTGGACCGGAGAATCTCGAGTATTTGTCAGCTTTTATAAGAAACCCATGGTAGACTCCGAAGTGTTTAACAACGCAGTCCTTTCTCTATAGAGTGAATTTTTTATCTAGATTGAGGCGCATTTTACCTGTTTATGTTTTATCTTGCTTATCTTACATTTTATGTATCACTAATGTTTTTGATATTCGATTTCACATTCCAACCTTTAACATCTTTTTATGTTATGTATAAGTTCAGACCAAGTTTAAAAGTGCAGCTAGTTCCTTCACCAGGTTTAATTCCGGGGTCAGAAAGGTTCTTTCTAAGGCAAATCACCGCTTTAAACAACTACATAGTTATTAATTTCCATCCGGACGAGACATAAGGGCATAATTGTTAGATTGAACGAACTCACCTGTGAAGTTCGATCCTAATTAGGCCCGTTGTCTCGTCCGGATGGACTCCTCACCCTTAGATCTCCCTTCTCTAGGTCTAGTAATTTGCCTCATTATTTGAACTCATGAGAGAGCAAGGCGCGCGCAGCGCCTAGAGCGCACTAAGCGCGCCATTTTGTTTTGGAGGTAATTTTTAAACGCTGTTGTTCAGGGGCGTGCAGGGGCACGACTACATAGTTATTAATTTCCATCCGGACGAGACAACGGGCATAATTAAAATTGAACTTCACAGGTAAGTTCGTTCAATCTAATAATTATCGGCAACTTACCACAAATATTCTCATAGTTGTTTCCCGCGGGAAAAAATTTTTATATATGATTATATATAATTAAAGTAAGTGTGGCCAATAAGAACAAGTAATGATTTGTGTGTTGATATAAATAATATCTCTTTAATTTAAAACTGAACATATAATTCAATTAATAAATACAAACGTTTCGACTCTACAAAACCGATTATTATTAATTGAATGCGTGTTCAAATTAAAGTTATATTATTTATACCAACATCCAATTCTTTGCTCATTCTTATCAGCCTCACTTACTTTAATTAAATTGTTTTGCAATTTAGACCTGACTTCATATTAACACTAGAATTACGGTAAAATCTTTCTACCTAAAATCGCGGCAGCGGTCAAGTTGACCGCTCATTAAAAATTAGCGTTTGAATTATTATAATTTTAACAATAATTTATCAGGTACATACCCAGGTATTAAGCGGACATTTAAGTAAATAAATTGCCTTTATTTAACCGTTTATGCAACTACAAAACATGTTATAGCCTTAAGGGCGATCGGTGGCTCGGCCGTCGAATCTCGAGCAGTAACGGGGAGATAGTAGGCGTTGCCTCAGAAATTGGCCCGAAATATGCATTTTATTGCGAGCACTGCCTAGTACATATACGTGCCAAATGAGGGTAAACCGTGGAAGAAGAGGAATAACTACTCCCCCTAACGACTCAATTTCTATTGGCTGACAAACGCTCAAGGTTAATGTGTTCAGTAGGGGAGCAATCTCTGACGACCTTGACCTAGACATATGTTATCAATGGGAAGGTACTGAGTAATATACAAAAATAATGTTCTGTTTTGAGTAATGTTTACTTCTTATTAAAAAAATATTATTAGAAAAAAAACAGTTTTTCTTAATTATTTCAAAAAATATTCATTTTACAAAAAAATGTGTCAAACAAAAAATAAAGCTCGTGATAAGCTCTATAAGAAAGGTTATATACATATTTTACCTAACTTCAATGCTTTAGTCGTTATAATAGAAAAACTGTTTTGCGTGGAAAATCAAAAACCCATATGGTACGGAGAACGCGTGGGCAGGGAAAGAACTCATATATTTATGTATATAACCTGTTTCATAAAGCTTATTTTTTGTTTGAAACATTTTTTCATAAAATGGATATTTTCTGAAATAATTAAGAAAAACTGTTTTTTCTTTCCCTAATATTTTTTTAATAAAAAGTGAGCATTACTTAAAACCTTTTGTACGTCACTCAGTATCTTTCCATTGATAACATATGTCAAAGTCAAGGTTGTCAGAGGCTGCTCCCCTGTTGTACACGTCTATCACGCTTAATTTTCAGTATCGACCGCAACCGTCGTTATAGATATATCTCTATAGAAAAAATATTTAGTTACATAAATTAATTTGTTCCTTTTTTTCAATTTTTATAAAAGCAAAATTCATGCACAATCACAAAATTACAAGACTCTACAAGCAATAGATTAATTATAAAGTTAATAGAAAACACTGAAACAGTCATTTTGACCGCGGCCGCAATTCTAGTATTAACGTGTATGATTATACATATACAGGGTGCTCGCAACAGCCGGCACGTACATACGTATTTCTCATAAAAAATTGAGTTGAAAATGTTAATAGCAAAATGTTGTGGGGTCAATAGTTTTTAAATGGTGAGCGTTTGAAAATATCCAACCACAAAGAGTGATGTTTGCCCTGTCAAGGACGGCGCAACCAAACGGCCGGCCGGGCGCTTTGACGGATACCGTTAAACGGCACGGTAGGGTAAAGTCGCCTATTATAGGATAGGTTCCTAATATGAGGTAGCAAAGTTTCTGCTACATTAATAAACGCATATGGTTGATACCATCATAAACTTATTACTCTTGGGATGTAATTTATTTAGTAGAAAATTCATTATTAGATCATGCGTGCAATCGTTAAAAAAAATTTTGAAATTGGATATTGTTAAGTTTTATTGAGTCTTTACACTTTGTTTATTATAAAATAAATAAATATTTGATAATAAATTCTGCATGTAGAGATAGAGTAAAGTCGTATTAATAGAAAAATACGGAATGTGATGATTTGCTTAATTATAAATATTAGATCTGGTGATCATAAAACTGCAAAGTGTGGAACTTGTAATATGAGACACTCACAAAATCCCTATTTATTATTGCATATTCTGACTTCGAAAGCTTTTCAAAACGCTATAACCAAGTTTTTTATTGAAGACTTTTAAATTATGAGGCTTGAAGGTCATGGTTTTCAGTATTAGCACTGATATTTTAAAATATCTCTAATAGAATTGATTTTAGAGAAAAATATTACGTACAAAAATTTTTAAGTATCGAAAGAGCTATTCGATTAGTCAACTAGATTTTGAGTCTGAAGCCTAATTTGAACCTAGTAATATCTAAGTCGATAAGACCAATTTCATATAAAAAAAACCTTTGTGTCTCATATTGGGAATCCTTGTTTTTGAATTAGCAAAATCAACAATTTTGATAAAAAATTTCATATACAACAAACTATAACTATTATCGATTACTTACTTTGGAGATAAAACTTAAATATATTTACTTTAATTTGGTTATAAAAACAGAAGTTAATTATATAAATTAAATAAATTGTAAGCCTTTAAAAAAAGGTATCTCATAATAGGCAACTTTACCCTACCAAACTTCAAGTATTGTAAAGGTTCCGTAAAATCTCTATTAACATCTTGAATTCAATTTAATTGATAAAAAATAATGTCAATTGCAAATTAAAACATCATTTAAACGAGTAAAAAATGTATGTGTTTTAAAATACATTTTATATGTGAAAAAATAAATTAATAAATAAAATCAATTAATTAAGTTATTTGATCAAATAATACTAAAACCTTCAGTCGACAAATATTTCTAAAACTTCTTTGTCAAAAGTTCTCAAAAACAATTTTAGAAAAAATTTACATTTGAAATTTGTATTTAATATAAATAAATATTCCATATTTAGGAAATAAAATGAACGAAAATCCAAATTACAATACGACAAAGAAGGTGAAGAATACAGTGAAAAAATCGCTTGATTACACCGCCCTTGACGGCGCAAACATTACACCCTGCGGATGGATATTTTCAAACGCTCACCATTCAAAAACTGTTGACATTTTGTTATTAGCAATTACTTTCAACTCAATTTTTCATGAGGAATACGTACGTGCCGGCTGTCGCAAGCAACCTGAATCACCCTGTATAATTACATATCAAATATCTTGATATATTGTTACGACCGGAAAGGTCGTCTCGTTATCACACACTCACGCTGTGACAATAACACGCAAACTCCCGAAATAAGAAGACAGACTTTTAAAAAGATAACTTTAATATAAGAACGTGACAATTCGTAAAAAATATCAAGACGACGACAAACATAACAACCGTTGACAGAGAACAATTTTCTTCTGTCGCGCACATCAATCGCCTCGCGCAAATCGATATTATAGCGTTTTCGACTGCAGTGGGTTTTAACCCAGGTTTGTCGCTATTTGCCGGAATCGTCCAATTAGAACGGATGATCGTCCGTTGTAATTGGATGATTCCGGCAACTGGTGATGAACCTGGGTTAAAACCCGCTGCAGTCAAAAACGCTATTAGTCGCTTCCAGAGCGAGCGCACAACAATATTAAAATACATTTTTTATAATTATGTCTGATTTTTATATATAGATATGATTTATCATATCTATATATGATTTATCATATATGTATAATTATCATATAATCGCACCAGCTCCTAAATCATACCACCTTGCGTATAAATTCAACTACAGTATTTGTACACTTTTTGCAGGATTAATTGCTAATTGTATAATATTATTATTATCCTCTATTAAACTCAACACGTTAAGAACAATATAAATTTTGTAATTAATATTTTTTTTTAATGGTAACTTTGTTGTTATTTTTCAACACATTTTGTAGCTTGATTGCAAAAAAGGTAAAATAAATAATCAATATTTCTATAATTTGTAATGTTTACAATATTATTAAAATTAGATTAGCAAAGTTTAAATAACTTTGTACTTTTATTTGTAAATTAAATAAATAAAGTTTTACAAAACGCTTTAGTCTCTTAAATCGTACCATGTCTTAGTTTTTAAAATCGCACCATTGCTTTGATTGTGATTATATTGGGAGTATAAATTAGTTCAGTCCGTTTTCAAAAGATGGCTCGGGCTGTTACAAATGTGTGATAGTGACAGCTGATTTCGGTGGTTCAGAGAGATTAGACATCTGTCAATAATATTCAGTACATATCGCTTTGAGTTTCATATAAAACTCTTATTTTTTATTGTGTTGAATATGCCCATACAGCACAGAAAATTCCAGCAACATTGCAGCAATGTTCATCATAATTTTTTAATAAAGTAGTGACAATAAAGAGCCAAAGCGGAATATTTGCGTATAATAATATATTAGTTTAACTTATCCATAATTATTTATCCGCATTTAGCTAACTAAAGTCGGGCGACGTTACTAAATTTTCCGCTTAATCTCTACATTCCCTAACAGTACACCGTCCATATATCGACAGTAAGTCGATTCATCCAAGTCAGGCTTTCAAAGTTAACAGCAAATCGACTTTGCATAGACGTCTGCAGACATCCTTCAAATGTTAACTCTAAGACGTCTAGAAAATGCATGCGGTCCCGTGGTGCTGTGTGCGTCATAGTATTGTTAAGAAACATAAATATTTATATCAATAGACGAAATAGGTTCATATATGAAGAAACCTCGATCTACAGCCCAATGAACAAACAATATTTTTTAATTGTTTTTTTAATACAAATTTTTTCATATTTAATTTAATTATTGTATTATATTGATTTATATTTTCTAATTACATTTTTATTTAAACAAATAATAGAGAAGTTATTCTAAATGCTATTCTGCATTTGCAAAATCGGTAAAAAAAACTATAATTTTATATTTGTTTATATAAATATTGTGCTTTAATTATACATATTTCATTTTTTCGATAACATCTACTGACCTGATCTACCAGTTATATACACTTATCAGCATAAAGTATTCACAGCTCATCATGAGGAATCAGTTCGCAGCGATCACGGAGGTCAAGCAACGTTCACCGGAGTTGCTTCAACCACGTTCGCGACTTGGATGGGTGACCGCTTGGAAATTTCCGAAAAAATATTCCCGAGATTTTTTTTGCGAAAAATGTTTTTTAAAATGTTACACAAATATTGTTTTGTTCATTCGAATTATGTGATGTAATAATATAATATTTATGTGAATATTTTGGAAAAATGGGATGTTTCAATGCAATATTTCAAAAAGCGGACATCTTAATGTTGCTGCAATCTTCCAGCAATGTTGCAGCAATGTTTCGCAATCAAAATGCAATATTACAATGTTTCAATAAAATCATTCTGCAATGTTCCTACAATCTCTCTGTGTTGTATGGGTGTCAACTTTTGTATTAACCAAGCAGCATTTGCGGGAGGTTTTAGTTTTCTGTTTTAGTTGGAAGAAAAGCGCAGCTGAAGCGCATTGAATGCTGGTAGAAGTTTATGGTAACAATGCTCCAACTGATAAATCCCTAAATGTAGGGAATAGTTTCGACGTTTCAAGAATGGTAATTTCAGCGTTAAAGACAAGCCTCGCTCTGGACAGCCAAAAAAATTCGAAGACAAAGAATTGGAGGCATTACTCGATGAAGATGGTGAATCCATTACGGGCGATCGGTATAGGCTACAATTGATTCGTTTGAGCCGTGCATTACGAGAAAAACGGCCGGAATACGAGAAACGACATGTCAAAGTTATTCTGCTACATGATAACGCTCGACCTCATGTCGCAAAAGTCGTTAAAATTTATTTGGAAACGTTCAAGTGGGATATTTTACCGCACCCGCCGTATTCGCCGGACATTGCTTCATCTGATTACTGGTTATTCCGACGGATACAACACGATTTGGCAGGACACCGATTCACTTCTTTTGCAGAAATCGAAAATTGGCTCCTAACTTGGATTGTTTCAAAAGATGAAACATTTTTTCGAGATGGAATTCGAAAAATGCCTGAGAGGTGAAACAAAGTAGTAGCCAGTGATGGACAATACTTTGATTAATCTGTTCATTCAATTTGTTCTGAAATAAATGCATTTTTGACTACAAAAAAACGGACCGAATTAATTTATACTCCCAATATATATAAAATCAAATATAATAATCAAGCATACATTGTAACAATATTGCCATAATGTAACAATATTATTGAAAATTACAATATTATTGAAAAATTATCGAAATGATGACATTGACTGAAATTATTTAGTTTACGGTATTTATCGCCAACATTAATAAAATTATGCTTATCTAACGCATTTTTACTTGAGAAGAAAGAATCTAGCAGAAAAAGTGTCGTTTTACTCCAGGAAGATTAATATTAATCTATGGTGCGATTTAGGAGACCAATTGCCTAAATCGCACTATTTAAAGGTTTTTTAAAAATCGTCATTTAAAAATTTATGACAATACATCAAATTCTGAAAAAATATATACTGAAAGGAGAAATGTTGTACTTCATTATGATGTAAAAAAATTAAAGATATTCCTCATAATTCCTTAGTTATAAGCTTTTATGTCAAAAGTGGTGCGATTTTGGCAACTTTACCCTAATTATATATATACAGGGTGTCAGGTAACGATCGCCCGTGGTTTCGTGGATTGATAGATCAAGTAAAACTGAGCAGAAAAGTCCTTTACCATTTTTTAATATTTGCCATAGTTAACAAAAAAAAATTAATAAAGTCTGCGAATAAGCGCGTATCACCGCGCGCAAGGACCGCCCGCCAGTCGCCGAGACGTAGGCAGCCGCGGCTGTAGGCGCGGCGCTGTGCGGTGAGGAGGGAAAAGCAGCAGTAGCTGCGTCCTGCGAGCGGCGCGGCAAGGAGGGAGCTGCTTTTCCCTCCTCACCGCACAGCGCCGCGCCTACACGGCTACCTACATCTCGGCGACCGGCGGGCGGTCCTTGCGCGCGGTGATACGTGCTTATTCGTAGCGGTGATACGCGCTTTATTATTTTTTTTCGTTAACTATGGCAAATATTAAAAAATGGTAAAGGACTTTTCTGCTCAGTTTTACTTGATCTATCAGTCCACGAAACCACGGGCGGTAGTTACCTGACACCCTGTATATATATAAAATTTGTCTATATGTGTTAAAATATATATAATTATATATAAAAAATTTTTCCTGAATTAGTAAAGCAACAGAAAGGTTTATCCTTTTGTCAGTATAACATTCTTGCCAACAACAGTTTTCAAAATATACTAGTAAGTTTTCAACAACCATATCAACATGCTTATTACAATTTATAAATAGGCCTTATTGCTGACATGTTGCTGATATGTCGATCATAAATTGATGTAAACAGTTTTCAAAATATAATAATGTTAAGTTTTCAACAACTTATCGGCATATACTTATCGTAGATTGGCTGCAATAATTGTTTCACATTTGCTTAACAATAGAATTCAGAGTATGGATACTGAATTGACTAAAATATTTTCGATGAATTAAATAAAAGGTAATGTAATAGCACGTACATTGAAGAGCAATTTAATCTGTGCAATGATTTGCTTTAGATTGAATTTTCATGTTTTGTTATTTGGAGATGAATTAACATCACAATAAAAAAGTTTCTCTTATAAAACTATTACTACATCACCTAATTTAATCTACTGAACTATTTAAGAGGATGCTATACTGACGGAAATTACCGACCATTACAGTGTTCATTAATTTTTGAATTGGCTTTACAGATCACAAAATCCTTTTGCAAAATAAAAGTACGCACCAAAACAAAGTCTGCTCTGGTAAATTTTATGAGAAAATCGATCAAAAAGTTAAAAATTCATTTATTTTCGACTCGTGGATCTGTCAACCAAGGTTAATTTTTGTTATTTACTGACGTTCTGCAGCTCGTATGTATAAAATGAGACCAGGGCGAACTTCAGAAAACTCTAACACACAACACTGACTGTGTATCGTTTCAGTCAATAACCTAACAAAAAAGTTTAATAGGTGAACAGCTGTATGTGTCCAAATTTCGCTTAGCGCACGTAAACGATGGCAAGAAGAGCAGTGGCTGTAGTTGATAGGTCTTTTCGCAGATGGCGAAATAATCGAAAAACAAAGACAGATCTATGCATTGGACAAAGAGCGATAGCCTGGTCTCCCTCGAAAAATAATCTGCAATGCCGACGTCGAGGAAGTTCTTCGGTCACTATAGCATCCTCTTAACCAGACAGAATTTGACAAAATATTTACCTGTTATAAAGGAAAGTACCTGTTATAAAAGGAAGAACGGAGCACAATGGTTGTGACTGCAGCTTTGATGATCTTAACCATTCTTTTTATTACTGTTGTGTTAACTCGAGAGAGACCAAAAGGCTGTCCACCAGGTAATTAACATATTAATATTTTAGCCTTTTACATGAGAGCAAATTCAAAAATAGTTGTCGCTGATAATTGATAACTATCGCATTATGTATTCCAGAAATTGTATTTAAATTTTTAAACAATATTAATTATAAATCGATCAATGAAGTTATCTAACAAAAAAAGAATCCATTGATCAAAACAGATTTTAATGTCTAATAATAATAATTTTACGTGAATTATACATAAAACGATGTTTTAAAACCGAAAAGTTATTTAAATTATGACTTTTAATTTTTTTTTTTACTTTTGGAACTACATTTTCAAATTTTTACTACTACAAGATGGATTTTATTATGTGAGAGGTTGTATAATATAAACGTTTCTGTTGCAACGTTTCATAACGTTTTGCAGAATTCTTTCAAAATTGTTGCGCATAAAATATGGAAAATTGCAACCTTTCTGAAAACTTTTTGCAACAATATTGTGAGAAAAAAAGAAGATACCTACAATAATAACAAAAAATGTTATTTAATTTCCACATTCAAAAATTCATAATTTTTAGGTCCTTTTCCTTGGCCATTTATTGGAAATCAGTATTATTTACGACGATTACAGAAAAAATACGGTGGACAACACATGGCCTTTCTGCATCTCAGCAAAATATATAATAGCAACGTCATATCTTTACGATTGGGTGGCAAATATACGATCGCTGTTTCAGACAGCAAGCTCATACAACAAATTTGCGTTAACGAAAAGTACGATGGGCGTCCTTGGAATGAATTTATGAAGCTACGAAATTTGGGAATGAAAAAGGGTAACAAATCCTCTATCAAAATTTGTTATACTAAAGTTATACTAAAGTTAGAATATTGTTGAAAACGGTTTTTATATTTTAATAATATATAATAAAAAATTATAATCTTAAACAGATTGATATCAATATTTACGTCGAACGAAAGTAAGAGAAGAATACAATTTTTTCCTGTTTTATTTTTCAATGACTGAGCAAATTATTTAAAGGGAGAGCCAGGTGTAACGCATTAAAAATAAGGTGATTTTTTGAAACTCTTTTTGAAAAAACTATTGGACCAATTTTTTTGAAATTTTCAAGATATCTTATTCTATCATTAAGTTACTAAAAATATATTTTTTGAAAAAAAAATAATATGTGTTAAATAATAATAATAATATTAATGGAATGTATCGGTGTTGATTCACTTGTCGGCGTGCAATGTAGCGCTGCTTGTATTCATTTGAAACAAAAAAATTAAATTGATTTCTTTTTGGTAGGGTTCATGTTATTAATTGCATCTAAAATTAAAGACAATAATGCAAAAATGTAAATGTCGCGACACATAGAAAAAAATACCGATTTTTACGAAAACTTTTCGTGTAAATTATGCAATAAAAATAATTTATTTAAACAATACAATTATAAATAAAGGTTTAAGTTATCTAATTGTGTGCGTAGAGAGAACTCAGCATGCACGAGCTCGTTCTCTCGTTTTCTTATGAGAATAAAATTTTTTAATACAATATTTAAATATGGAAATGTATCTTGTCAGCTACTGCTGTTTTTCCCTCCTCACCGCGCCGCGCCGCCAGCCGCGGCTGCCTACGTCTCGGCAATCGGCGCGCGGTCCTTGCACGCGGTGATACACGCTTATTCGCAGACTTTATTAATTTTTATCTTGTTAACTATGTCAAGTATTAAAAACTGGTATAGGACTTTTCTGCTCAGTTTTACTTAATCTATCAATCCACGAAACCAGGGGCGATATTTACCTGACATTTTGTATACCCATTTGAGCACCTCGCGGGCTCGTCGCGATTCGCGGAGACAATCCGAGCTCCTGTCTTGATTGGCAGATTCGGACCCTTAATTCGCGACAAAAACGCGTAAAACGGCTAAATCAAACAGTGACCGCAGGCGTCGGACCATGGTTACCGTTATTGACTTGATTGTCGCCGTTTCCCCTTTAAGATACCGGCGATTTCAAACCCGCGGTCTACAAAAAAATACGCCGTCTGATGAGACGCAATTATGAAGTTATGCGTCTTCGAAGCCGCGGCGCCGGGACCATGTCGCCCCAAAGGCTACCGCGTTTCTTTGTGAAATTGACGAGTCTGGTGCTCTTGCAAATTCCGCCTTAAGTATCGTTCATTTAATTTTTACGCATGTTTGTGTGCGTGCGTGCGTGCGTGCGTATGTGTGTGTGTGTGTGTGTGTGTGTGTGCTTCGTGCACGACATGTCTTACATGTTATATACGCAACAAGTTATCTTGCACGCTAATTCAAAAAAGTAATTTGGAGAAAACTGCGTTTGGGTTACAGATAACTAACAATTTTCAAGTACTTTCAATTAATCTGCTATGCCAGGCTCATCCTTCTGTTTTCTTATAAAATTTATGTAAGGCCGCTTTCTCTTCTTGACAAGCCGGTTGATCCCCTTTCGTGCTGTAGCAATTCTGCCTTTGTATTCTATGTGCGTCGTATGGATCAGCAAATATTTTGCATTGCTGACCAATAACAATATCAAGGCTCATTATTTGTAAAATTAAATTAACCTTTATTGAAAATACCAACAGCTATAAAAATGGCAATTTCGATTGTTTTTATGCCACAATTAAGATGTTTAGGGACCAAACGCTATACTGTCAAGCTAAAACTTTCATTTGCATTCTGTGTGTGCACGCCTAAACATCTTTTTAAAAGATCTCTTCTGGAAAACTCTTTTATATTGGTAATACATTTTTCTACACATCCGGATGAAATGCAGGCAAGTGCACAAAATTTTGTATAGTACCAGCAGCCTCTGCAACACGCCACTTACACTAACTATCTATTTCTGGTGTATGCTGCGGTTTCTGATTTGTTAAACTTAGATAATAAAAGTTGCCACTATAGTGTTTTCCATTTAATCAACGGATTCTATCAGGATTCCTTCTTATTGCCAATCCATAATATTTTATAAGTTTTTTTTTTTTATTAGCTTGTCCGTCAATTTTCTTCTTTTTCCAAGTTTTGCAGTTTTCTTTATATTTCGAAGTCTACTACCTATTCTTTTTTCTACATAGTCAACGCATTTACTTTTTGTAACTTTGAAATCATCGCCATAAGATTTTAAATCCAAAATTGCCTTAGACCACTGCACGCTCCGCGCTGTATCCGCTGACAGTCGATAATGAAACCGAACGTAGTTAGGTCAAATCTTTGAATTTTGTTTCAAAACTCAAGAAATATACTTTCAATAGGTTAAAATATTAAATTAAGCAAAAGAATCGATTTTTTTTACCTATTACACCAGGTTCCCTCCTTAAATAAGCATGCACACTTATTATTATACAGCCTCCCCTTTTCTTGATATTGTTTTCTTTTAATAGTTTTATTTTCCGCAAATATGAGAATGTATTTTAATAAACATAAGCGGTAACATTCTAACATTGACAATGCCTTAAAAATTTTATAACTTGTTTCTATTTATTATCTGAACACGTGTTTAAAATCTGAAGTTGAATCTCTAACTGGTTCACGAGTTAATCAACTTTTGCATGTATTTTTATGGTGTAGCAATACATTTCCACTTATGTCAACAAAATTATAAAGAAACATTATTGCCAATATTCTGAAACTTAAATAAAATACTGAGCAATATTTCTAAAAAGACTTTATATTGACTTACTAACTCGTTATTAAAATATCAATGATAAAACAACGTGAAGCAAATGTCAAATTTCCGAATGGGTTATATAACCACGTTACATAACCACATTTTATTTTGACTTGTATAAAGTGCTAGAAGGGCAAATATTATGTTAATGATACTTATTTAAGTATTATATGGATTTTTAAGTACCATTTGATATCTGATATACATTAAATGTTATGAATATGCATCTAGTTCTTTCATTTTTTACAATTGATTTCAAGTAAAATTTATGTCTAAAAGTTTTTTGCCGACAATTGCAAAAGTTGCAAAATATACAAATATATTTATTTGTAGTGTAGTAATATCATGTTAACTGGCATTAAGTCCTATACATAATACGAGCACATATGGTGCACGTCAAGGGGGTCATCCCGTGTGACGACCATTTTTTTTAAGGTTCTTTTGCATTTTTTTGCGGCGAAATGAAAAAATACAGAGCTTTCAAATTTTTACTATATATTTATTACATCTTAAACTATATGTGTAAATTTTTTTATTTAAAAATATGGCGTCGTTAATGAGTTACATCACTGGAATGGCACCCATGTAAAAAAAAAGCAGATAAACGGTGCCCACGATTCCGGCAGACTGGTTTATTTAAAATCAAAAAATCAAATTGCATTTTAATCTATAGGTGAATGGCTATTGTGGGAACTAGGATTTTTTGAAAATATTAAAAATTCAATTTTTTGCATGCTTTTAAAAATTATAACTCAAAATAGCATGACTACTTGCGACTATTTTTTTATGCGGACAGAAAACGATTCAATATTTTAAAAAAATTCTAGTTCCCACGATAGTCACACATGTGCTGAATCTACCATCAAAATTTTATTTAAATCCATTGAACCGTTTTCGAAAAATCATGGGCACCAGTTAAAAAAATCCAGTTTTGAGAAAAACGCAGTTTTGAAAGTTCACGTGTGAATTACATCATGAAATTGTTACTTACCACTAATCTGCTATTCCTGGAGCATAGAGTATCCCTTCCTTTTTTTCTTGAAAATTTCGAAAGGCCGACTGCTCCTCCCTTGCTGAAATTCTAGCCTCTCTTGCCGTGTTGCTCATGCGCTGCTCGGAACGGCTGATCCGGGCTTCGTCGCAGCGCTCTACATAAGCGTGCGCTGATCGTCCAATTGAACAGCCCATCGTATGCATTATCTTAATAATGCCTTGGAAGCTTTCATTAAAGATGACGAAGGCCAAAAAAGTTCCAATCTAAACTATCTGAGCGCCTAAATGTAGATGTTTCGGAGCGAACGTCCAAATGAGTGAATTTAACGACTCATTATTATTCTGCGTCTCTGGTCCTAAACATTGGGTCAAAAGATCGTCCTTAGATAAATCTTTATAGATAGATTTAACTACTGCTTGTACTTCCGTGGATAATAGGGCCTTCTCGTGGTGGAATTGGTCGAGCGTGCTCTTAGCTTCAGCCTGCCGCCATTTACACCAGCTACCTACGTATAATCCAGATCATTTTTCAACGAATAACGGTTTCTTTGAAATTTTCTCTTCTTTCTTCGCTCAGCACGAGCGCGAGTTTCCCTTGTTCCTTTTCTGTCACTCATCGCAAACTTGAAGCACTTGCACGGTACAATATTACTGTTTACGACAACTCAAGAGCTGTTACACCGCTGACTGCGGAGCCAAAATTAAGCAACCGTTATATTCAATTTGAGTTTCAGGACAGCAGCACCACTCTAAATATGTGTGCGTATACGTGCGTGTAAATAGAATCGGCTTCAGGTTAGAATCCGAAGGTATACAATAGCTCTTGTTCCCCGCCCCACCGAGTGCTCAGCTGCGTGCTTATGGTAAACACCTTACCTACTCACTGCTGTAACTTTTCAATGACTTCGAATTTTGGAAAATTACTTTGCCAGTATATTCTATGCATGCTCTAGATTAGATTTATGCAAAAAAAATAATCGATTTTTTGAAGCCGTCACACGGGATGACCTCCTTTATAAAAACATAGAATTTCATCAATTTCAAATTTAAGTAACTTTTGTCTGCAATTGTATAGCCAGAACATCTTCATATAAAATTTCAATTTCAATTTTTCCTGAAAAATTTGAAAAAAAACCAATTTACGATCAGTGTCCCAAAGAAAAAAGTCTCAAAAAATGACAATTAAAAGGAATCCTGTAAAAACTTAACAAATACTTTTCTTTAAATCTAGGATATGTCACCAAACTATTTTCTATTAGTAACGTTCCATCATAAAGAATTTTGACTTGTAAGAATTAATTAGAAAATAGAAAATATAAATAGTAAATTTTTTACAATAACCAAACAAATCTGAAAGTTTTTTTGTTTTCCCTTAAATATGACATTATCAAATAAAAAAATCTGAAGTACTGTTCTTATACCTATTGTATGTTCAGAGAAACATCAAATTTAAAAAGAAAATAGAAAAAAAAATGTGTCTGATAAGCGCAGTTTCTAAAATTTTAACAAGATTACTGCTTTGTACTTTGAATAATATATCTATTTTTATTTTTGTTATTGTTAATGTTATAAAAAAAAATATATATAATATATTATAGGATAAGTACCTAGATAGCACAGAGAATTCAAAAAGAATTAAAAAATAATTCAGGTTTATGTCATTATAATGCTGAAGTCAGAAAAACAATTTTTTTTCCGGCTTAAAATAAATTCAGAATTGACGGCATAAATTTAAATTCTTTTTTAATTATGTGTGCTATCTGGGTAAATCATAAATCAAAATTCTCACAACAACAAAATAAGTCCAATAACTTTATTTTTCTCTTTTAAATAAATTCTTAAAACATTAATCAAACAGCTTCGTTTCTTATATTTATTGTATATGTCCGAAGAAAATTGCCATATTTATCATAATCAACGAGTTGAAAAAAAGATATTTTTTGTTTCCTAAAAACTCAATATTTAAGTATGTAAATACAGAAAATAAAGCGGCGAATATAGGTAAATCGAGCGCTCGGTAAACGGTACACGATGAGAGGCAATCTCTACCATTTACCGCGTTCGACTCGTATTTGCCGCTTTATTTTCTGTATTGATATTTTTACGAATCTTAACTTTTTTATTCCATATTTAAAGTTATTCGAATTTTATAAAAAACCCTTTAATTAAATTCGACTCTCGTGAAAGTCAGAAAGTAATTACAAATGCCATTAATTATTATCAATTAATAAAAAATTATTGGTGTCAGGACTTACGGCGAACGATGGCCCGGAGTGGAAAGAATTGCATAATTGGTCCGCACGCGCACTAAGACAGGTCGGTTTTGCTAAGCCAGCGATGGTCGACCTGCTCAATAACGAGATGACGCTCATTGCAAAAAGACTAAGGGACGGTGGCGTACAACCTATACGGCCCGCGTTTGCGCCCGCCGTAATGAATGTTCTTTGGTTTTTGGTCACAAGATCGAATCCATCCGAGAATCCCAAGAGGTATGTAAAATTGTCGGAACGATTAAAAAAAATACTCCTTATTCTCAACAACGCTGCACTTCCGCGGATTCATTTCCGGAGAAAGGAAAGAAATCCGTAATTATTTCATTGTCTCTCTGATTCTGCGATTGCTTGTAGATTACAGAATTTCATAAATATGATGGATCATCGATCGCAACAGTTTGATGCGACCGGCGGAATTCTATCCGCTATACCTTGGATACGTTACATCGCACCGGAAATGTCAGGCTACAATACCGTCGTAACGCTAAACAAAGAACTGAAAACTTTTCTAATGGTACGTAATCTCGATGATCTCAAACTCAAATTTTAGCTTTTCACTTGCTAATACTTATTGATGCGCCACGCATCATATTTTGTGTCTTTTGCAGGACACTATCAACGAGCATAAAAAACGATATATTAAGGGAAATGAGTCGGATTTTATCGATTTGTTTCTCCAGGAGATGTACGAAAGCGAAGGACAGGGAGAGAGAGCCCATGTGTTTGATGGTAAAAGTTGCTTTTTATTATCGAGCAAAGTCCAGAAAACGTCGCTACAATTTTCTCGGCTATTCGCATGGAAATTAACGCTTTGTTTCGCATGCTTAATAAATGCACATTAATGAAAGTATTAATAAAAGTGTACGTAAGAAAACAAACCAGCTCGCCTGTAGTACACACGAACGTATCTTTTTTGTTTTTTTTTTTTTCAGATGGTAATCTGATTGTGACATTGATCGACTTCTTCATCGCCGGCATTAGCACTACAACAGCGACATTAGATATTCTCTTCATGCAAATAACAAATCATCCAGACGTACAACGCAAGTTGCACGAGGAGATCGACGCCGTGATCGGAAACAGGACTCCCAGTTTGGAGGACAGAAAAAAGTAATTTTATATCTTTAAGACGAGTATAATTTCTTTTTCTAATTATTATTTTTGAAAGAGAGAAGGAAACAGAATTGTTTTTTTTTTATGAACCCTTCTGTACAAAAAATTACTCAAACGTTCAATTTATGTTAAATTCCAAATTAATCACAGAATGCCTTACACGGAAGCGATATTAAACGAAAGTCAACGCTTAACGAGTGTAGTAGTTCTATTAGCACCACATCGCACCATCGAAGATACAATCCTTGATGGTTACAAAATACCAAAGGATACTATTGTCCTCTTAAATGTGCATTGCAACAACATGGATCCGGATGTATACCCTGACCCGAATTCGTTTAGGCCGGAGAGATTTATAAACAAGGATGGAAATTATCAAACACAAGAAAATCTTATACAATTTGGAAAAGGTCAGTAAATTATTATAGAGTTAAAAAAAAACAAATTTTATACAAAATTTTCATAAAAGGAATAACATCCTTGGTAAACTCAAACATTGTGGAAACTCTTTTACAAAATAGAAATCATTGTTTCGTTTATGTACTTAATTTTGAACTTGAATTAAGCCTGGTTTATGCAGGCCGTAACCGTAAAAAGTTGACCAATCGTAGTCGATTATTCGGTAATTGTGCACAATAGGGAAGCCAGCTCCAATCATGTTGACCTTGAAATATGTTATAGAGGCAAGGATACTGAACAACTTATCCATATAAATTAATCGGCGCTCTCGTCTAGTTTTCAAGATATACTTAGAGAAAGAAAAAACAGTTTTTCTTAATTATTTCAAAAAATATTTATTTTACAAAAATATGTGTTAAACAAAAAATGAAGCTCGTAATAAGCTCTATAAAAAAGGTTATTTACAATTTTACCTAACTTCAATACTGTAGTTGTTATAGTAGAAAAACTGTTTTAAAATAATTTTTCTTTTATTTTGAGTAGTTTTGCGTGAAATCTAGATACTTGGGCGGGTGGAGGAGCTCCACCTTTCCTGCATTTTCTCCCCATTTTTTTTCTAACCTAACTTAACCTAATACTATTTTAGTTGTAATTTGGCCAAGAATATCTAATTGATCATGTTGCGGTATTAGATTTGAAATTATAGCTCACCCTCTCCCGCACCCACCACGTTATTAGTAGACCGACTGACAAGGAAATACAGGGAAGTGTCCGCCTCAGATTAAAACGAGTTTTTAATATGTTGTAGTACAGATAAAAATAAGGGACACGTATTTTTTTATACGTGCCCATACGCACTTTAAGGGGGTAAAACACCCCTTTGAAGAAAATCGGTTTTTTTCTTTCGAAGCGTATGCCGTCGAAACTATAAGAGATAGGAAAAAATGTTTTAAATAAAAGTTGAATGGCTTGAAGAGTAATTTATAACAGCGGAAAAAAAATTTTTTTTTAATCTTTTTTATTACTTTTTCCCACAACTTACCTATTTTTGTCAAAATTTTTATTTTTTTTATAAGCAAAATAAAGCTTTATTTTATTACGAATTCAACGGTATATGATAAAGTTACGGTACAACATTCCTATTTTCCAAAAATAATTAAAAACCTCTCTATACGCACGGTACGCGCACCCGTCCGCGCGTTCGTGCGCTACGGAAGTGACTCCCTCCGATTTCGACGTGCTCTTAATATGTTGTACAAATTAAAATAAGGGACACGTATTTTTTACACGTGTCCTAATACACTTTTAAGGGTGAAACACCCCTTTAAAAAAAATTTTTTCTTTCGAAGCGTGTATCGTCGAAACTATAAGAGATAAAAAAAAAATGTTCTCAATGAAAGTTGAATGCATGTTTTTCTCGCATAAGATAACAAAAACATTTTGAGGACAGTCTGTGTCTAACATGAAAACGTAGACATTGAGAAAAACATTTACTACAAAATAAAACGACACTACACTAAAGAATAACAACAATTACGGTGTTGTAAGACATTAATTTCTTGTTTAGAAAATAATATGTAATTAATATAAGTTAAACATTTATTTACTGGTCCACATGATTCGACTAGAATAGTTGTTTTTTTCAACATTTTACAGATAAGGAGACTTGAATTACAAAAAATTATTATTCACACATTCCATATCTTCAGTATCTAACGCCAGCTCATCAACTAACAACAAGAGAACTAACATAAAACTAATTAAAAAATTAGTTAGAAATTTCATCTTTTATACTGTATTTATACAATTCAATTAATGTTGTCAACAAATTTATTAAATTCGATTAGTGTAGAAATATGCATAACCACGCTACTGGCGCGTGCACTTTGGGTCATTTCCTTACATACGTAACTCTTGAATCTATACATGTCAATACTGCCGAGACGTAAACATTCTATTTCAAGATAGGAAATTCTAGTCGAATCATGTAAACCAGTAAATAAATGTTTAACTTATATTAATTACATATTATTTTCTAAACTAGAAATTAATGTCTTACAACACCGTAATTGTTGTTATTCTTTAGTGTAGTGTCGTTTTATTTTGTAGTAAATGTTTTTCTCAATGTTTGCGTTTTCATGTTAGACACAGACTGTCCTCGAAATGTTTTTGTCATCTTATGCGAGAAAAACATGCATTCAACTTTCATTGAGAACATTTTTTTTATCTCTTATAGTTTCGACGATACACGCTTCGAAAGAAAAAACCCGATTTTCTTTAAAGGGGTGTTTCACCCTTAAAAGTGTATTAGGACACGTGTAAAAAATCGTGTCCCTTATTTGTACAACATATTAAAGGCACGTCAAAATCGGAGGGAGTCACTTCCGTAGCGCACGAACGCGCGGACGGGTGCGCGTACCGTGCGTATAGAGAGGTTTTTAATTATTTTTGGAAAATAGGAATGTTGTATCGTAATTTTATCATATACCGTTGAATTCGTAATAAAATAAGCTTTATTTTGCTTATAAAAAAAATAAAAATTAAAAAAATAAATAAATAAGTGGTGGGGGGAAAGTATTAAAAAAAATTTTTTTTTTTAATTTTTTTTCCGCTGTTATAAATTACTCTTTGAGCCATTCAACTTTCATTTAAAACATTTTTTTCTATCTCTTATAGTTTCGACGGTATACGCTTTGAAAGAAAAAAACCGATTTTCTTCAAAGGGGTGTTTCACCCCCTTAAAGTGCGTATGGGTACGTATAAAAAAATACGTGTCCCTTATTTTTATCTATACTACAACATACTAAAAACTTTTAATCTGAGGCGGACACTTCCCTGTGTTTTCTTGTGAGACGGGGTGGGCTAAGTTAGAAAAAATACCGCGAGGGAGTGCAGGAGGCGAAGCCCTTCCCCCGCCCACGTGTTCTCTGTACAACATGTAAAAATTTGTTTTTGTCAGAGTTTTTTTTAAATGCTTTTTGATTGTACCTCTTAAAGTATTGGAGTTAGATAAAATATGTATTGAACTTTATTTGTAGAGTTTTTTATAAGCTTCATTTTTGATATGACACATTTTTTTCTAAAATGAATATTTTTTGAAATAATTAAAAAAAACTATGTTTTTCTTTTTCCTAAGTTATACCTCGAAAACTAGACGAAAGCGCCAATTTATAAGGAAAAGTTGTTCAGTATCCTTGCCTCTATAACATATGTCAAGGTCAACATGATCGGAGCTGGGTTTCCTATTGTGCACAATTACCGATTAATCTTCTATAAATCAATTATGATTAGCTCATTTCTTATGGTTACGGCATGCATAAGCCAAACTTCTTGTATCGCATCGTAACGCATGTACACAATTATAAATTCTTCTTTACTGTTTTTTCGCATGCTCTATCGCGCGATCGGAAGGTCGAAAATGCTTTTCGTGCTAGAGAAAAAGCTACAAATATTTGTCCTAGTTTAGTTCACTAACTTGCGACCTTTGTACGTATTCTTGTGCATGTGTGCGTGTGCGCGCGCGTGCCTGTGTGTACATAAATCAGATTTTAATCGTTTTGTAGTCAAGAAAATAGCGATGACAGTAAAGGAGAAGATATTGTGAGCACCTATTTATATTTTATTCAATAACTTTATTATAATCAATATTTTACATTGAAACTCATAATGATTATATTCATCAAAATGTTGTTTAATAAATTCTAGACTTAAAGTTATGAAATATTTACGACGTGACTTATGAAAATGTGATGTCAAAGAGGAACAGGGGTGATAATATAGACTACCGCAAAAATAAATTAAAAATTTTTCTATAAACAAGTTACTACATTATAAAATTATATATTTTTCATTGTCTTTGGTTTAGAATTTCTCTGTATTTAGAAACATTATGTAGAGCTATCATTTTATCCTTGTTATTTAATATTAGGATAAAGTGATATCTAATATTTCTGAACGCAGTCTTGTAAAGTGTGACAATCAATTTATTGCAGAATTATTTTAATATGAAAATCTGGATATTACCCATATTATCAGCACGCTTTTAGGTCTATGTTAACAATATGCTATTAAAT
This sequence comes from Solenopsis invicta, assembly GCF_016802725.1. Lineage (NCBI taxonomy): Eukaryota > Metazoa > Arthropoda > Insecta > Hymenoptera > Formicidae > Solenopsis > Solenopsis invicta. The sequence goes on from NC_052673.1 coordinate 7,014,402, forward strand.
AATTTTGCGTAAATCTAGATAAATTATAAAGTTAAATAAAAAAAAAAAAACATTTGAGTGTATCATACATATGAGTGTACATTCGTGTGATAATATGCTCATTGGGAATAATAGTAGAGTCACTCAAAAAATTTAACTAATTAATGAACATATAAATAACATTTTAATATAATTACATTTTAAACAAAAAATGATATTTTAATAAAACCTTTATGAAAATTATATCATAAATAAAATACAATTGAAAATTTATTATTTTCAAATATTATTATTCCAATACTTTTCTAAAATAGTCATTTACTGGTGATTGTTCAGCGACTATTGCACTGATCTATATGTAATTAAGGGTCTAGTCTAGTGTTCGGGTTCATTTCGGAAGCTTATTTTATGATTTTTTTTTTTACAACAAAATAAAATACAATCAAGTCCGCTTTTCGCACACGTATTTATTATAATATTAAGATACTAAAATAATTTTTTTTTCTGATTTTTTGTGTAATTAGTATATTTTATTAATAATTAAATTTGGCGACTTTAAATTGATGCAGGTCGCTGGCGCAGGTAAAATCTCCAGTTGTGCTTATCTGAAACAAAAAAATCAAATTGATTATTGTTCTGTAGGCTATTGGCTATCGCCCGTAGTAAAATTAAACATTTTTATTAATAAATAACAAAATGGCTACTTATAAAAAAAAGTGTAAAAAATCATGACTTTTTTCCATAGAAAATCGGTTAAAAAAATAGAAATTTATTATTAAAAATAAGTAATTTTACTACCGGCGATAGCCATTGTTGTGTAGAATAACATATTAAAAATTTGAAGCAATCGGTTGGATAGATTTTTTTAAATCACCTGCGCCGCTTACAAAAACGTTGTTTTGAGAAATCGCGTGAGAAGTTTTGATTACATCTTTCTTATAAAAAAATTATACTCACATTAATCCGCTATGCCTGGTGCGTACAACAATCCTTCGGTTTCCTCAAAGACTTCGTTTTTTTTTTTTTTTTTTTTTTTTTGCCTGTCGAGACAAGAATGGACGGGTAAGATTGCCGCGGTGCAGCTGCCGCGTCGCGCGCCGTTCGCAGCGGGCAGTCTTCGGGCGCTCACGTTTTTGACCTGTAACTTCCTAAATATTTCGAATTTCGGTCTGAAATTTTTACAGGATACTCTCAAGAGTTTGTACTTTCGAAAAATGTAAGAAAAAAAAAGCGATTTTTTGAAGCCCGAACACTAGACTAGACCCTTAAATGTCAAAATATACCTTGTAAAAGTTTCAAAATGCTCAACAGTAAAAATGCTTTATAACAATTGTCAGCTATTGTGTATTGGCATTCATGTACTTTAGATACATCAGTCATATCGCAACACGAAAACGTCAATCAACGTTTAGTTAACTTAACATTTATTGGATCACAATATTTACGACATTGTTGCAATGCAACAAATGCAGAGCTTTAATGCTACTACATAACGGCAGGTTACTCAACAAACAAAAGTGAATTGAAATGGATAGAAACGATTTCATTTTGACATTTTTATATTCGCGCTTCGGATATTTAGAATCCATTTGAATCCAGAAATAATATAAATTCAACATGATGAATAGCTCACTTCGTATTTTAATTTATTTAAACCAAAAAATTTATAGGTCATGGGGACATGAATCCATCTCAATTCAAAACAATGAATAGCTCATTTTGTATTTCAATCCATTTAAATCCAAAAATACTCGAAAACTCGTTTCTTGGTTATTTTTATTGATCTAGAATAGCAAAAGTTTGTGAAAAACTGTTACTTTTTTAGTTTTAACGCGTACGTGTTTAAATCTAGCAAATAATTTCAAACTGAATACTTGTAAATTGATTTCTTCGATCTATATGTCACAACTCAAAGAAAAAGTATATATGTATTTTTTTAGGAAAGAGAAGATGTATTGGAGAAGTTTTGGCAAGATCGGCTATATTCCTACTGTTTGTCGGGGTGATGCAGAAATATCGTTTACTTCCTTTGCCTGGTAAAGGATCCGTTAATGCAGAATTCACCATCGGGATAATAAGGGAATTGAAGCATTATGAATTGTTAATCGTTCCCAGATAAGATAATATTATATTCTCTTAGATAAATAAGTTTCTTGTTTAAAAAACATATTTCGAATTAATTTTATCATATTGACAAATGTTAATTTCCCAATTAGACTACAATTCTATTTAATTATGTTTTGTTACACTTTCTGTCCAAGATATATGTATATGTAAGCATTAAAAGAAAAAAGAAGACAAAAAATTTAAAAGTATAATATAAAAAACTCATGTATAAATTTGAATTTCTTGTTCTAAAAATTTTTAAAGAATAGTAGAAGAGAAGATGATAATATGGCACACATTTTCATTTTATGGAATAACTTTGTTTATAATCACCCACACAACACGCGTGACTGTTAGTCGACTGGTAGCCGACTTTTCTCATTGTCAGTTGACTTAAAAGCGACTTTCAACAGTCGACTATAACTCGACAGCAATTGACTATTTGTTGACTGTTTGTCGATTTTTGAAAGTCGACAAATGGTTAATAAATAGTCGACTGAAATATGACTCAAAGTCGACGAAAACTCTGTTCTTTTTGTGACAAAAGATCTTATACTCTCTTAAGTTATTTATATCTTTTTGACAAAGCGAAAAGATATAAATGATAGATATTTTATCTTGCCAAAAAGATAATTAACATAAAAAAAAATCTTAGTTTTAATTCGCTCGTAGCTCGTTAGCGTCCCTTACAGAAATGAACTATTGGAAAGCCAATAATCACTATTGACTTACAATAGTTATTATTAATTCTCTAATAGTGATTATGTAGCATCTAATAATTGGGTTATTTGCAATAATCATTTCCTAATAGTTCTTGAATGAGTTTTATTATTGATTTCATAATGAGATTATTTGCAATAATCATTCCCCAATAGTTCTTTTATGAAATGATTATTGATTTCATATTTCATAATCAGGTTATTTGCAATAATCACCAGAACACTACTTTTAATAGTTAATATATAAATGATTGTTAGTCGACTATTCACAATAAACCCAATAAAAACTGGATCGTTTTATATACGTTTATTAAACGCAAGTATGGTATAAAACAGATATAGATATGTGGCAGATATGTATATAAGTAAAATGGTTTTTATACGTTAGTGCAATGTACGTTTATAATAATCGTTCTTATTACGTATATATAATACGGAACGTATTTTATACGTTGAAAAATGGTTTATAAAATGCCAGAAATATATTTACGTTTATAACACGTATAAAAATACTATCAAATACAATTATATACTAATTAAATAAATATTTCTTAAATGCGTTTATGATTTGTAAAAGTTGTCCCTTTAAATAACCTATCAAAAATAGGATTTAATATCCAGGTATGATATACTTTTTAAATATGTTAATAAAAGTTTAAACGTAAATTATATTTATATGTTTTTATTGCAGCAATATTTAAACAAATAATAAACGTATTTTATACACATTTGGTATAGCTAATTAAAGGTTTATTGAAAACGTATATTATTTATGAAATGAAAAACATTTATAAATTATTTCAGAAATATTGAATATGATTAAAATCCAAGACATTCAATTATTACATTAATAATAGTTATTTTACACGTAAAAACATATTACGGTGCTCTCAAAAATTGAGCGATTTGCTTTGATTTTGAGTCTCAAACATAGACTTTGTACTATGTCTATGGTCTCAAAGCTTTTGCGCGACACCAGTCTTCGCGCCTTCGCAACTTGGGCGGCTTCCACTAGGTGGCCACGCCGTAGAGGATTTTCTCGTGAGTCGAGTGCGGCCACAAGCATTTTATCTAGGCGCCACCGCGACTGTTTTTCTAAATCGCATTTCAGTGAAACTTTTGGGAATTAATTGTTGTAACCTCAAGACGAAATTCGCTCTCGTTTTTTTCAAATGTGATGTGTATGTGGTTTGCTGTTCCACATAAAATTTTATATTTTTACATGTAAATAACAATTTGTATTGTTATTAAATCTTGTACATAAATGTTTAATTTAAATTTAATCTTTATTTAATCCTTTTGAACGAAAAGGAAGAAAAATATTTTTTTGGAAACTATAATTTATTACGTCTAAATTATTAATTTATCAAAACGTATTTTATACGACTATATAAATTGTAGTGATTAATAGTCGACTCACAGTCGACTGATAGATTGACTTAAAAGTCAACTCTTGCCTTTTACAGTCAGCTTAAAGTTGGCTCATAGTTGACTTCGTGTTGTGTGGGCAACATTTTATATTGGAAGTGAAACGATTCTATTTGTCAAAATGTTGTTTAACAGATTCTAAATTCAAAGTAACAAATATATTTATTACTTAGGACGTGATTTAAAAAAATGTAACGCATTGCATAATCGGTAGAAAAAAAGAATGATGGTAATGTGGCTAGCCCAACAACAATTTTAAAAAATTGTTTTAGTTTTAAAGAAAAGATTATTTTGTTCAAAATTTATATATTTTAAATTTTTTATTGTTCAGAATTTTCCTGATTTAAAATTTTCTTGCGTTTAAAGACTATAGAAATATTATTAGAAATATTCTTTTTTCCCTGTTTAACATTAAACAATAAACATAAAATGACATCTCAGTCTGATGTTTTTGAACACTGACTTTTAGAATAACAATCTATTTATCCAAAAAATATTTTAATATAAAAATTTTGTATAAAAAACCATATTACAAAAAATCCCATATTATTGTTTAACTTTACACAACTCGAAGTGTGTACAGCCAAATCAAAAATTAAATAACGAAGAAACATTTAAGTGTATATACATTGTGTGATAATACGATCAAGTTTAAAAACAATGAGGAAGTTTGTGTAATTAAATATACTTTAAAAAAGTTTAGAAGTATTCAAAAGTACAAATGCCTTATAACAACTGTTAGCTATTGTGTATTGGCGCCACTAAAAAGCGGCGGCCTGCTAAATAAATAATTTCAACAGTAATTGTTAGACTTTGTCACCTAATAACTGAGATAACAAAAGTAACCATCATGACCATAGAAACCATAATATCTTTTTCTTCTCAACTGAAAAAAAAAGTTTAAAAAAATAAATATAAATAAAAAAATAATTATTTTGTATAATATATTTGCAAGAAAATTGTTTAAAACATTTTTGTAAATAAAAAAAGTTGATGTATAAAATAGTTAATGAAAAAATTGTTTTTTTAAATTAAGTTAATTTACTTTCAAAAAGTAAAGGAGGGTGGTTAAATTGGATCTTTAATATTTGCAGTTTTTGCTCTGTATAAGGCCGATCGTAAAAATCAATATAAATTTTTTTTTAATTTTTGTAAATAAAAAAAGTTGATGTATAAAATAGTTAATGAAAAAATTGTTTTTTTAAATTAAGTTAATTTACTTTCAAAAAGTAAAGGAGGGTGGTTAAATTGGATCTTTAATATTTGCAGTTTTTGCTCTGTATAAGGCCGATCGTAAAAATCAATATAAATTTTTTTTTAATTTTTGCACAATGGCTGAAAATACATATTTGTGTCTATTCTATGAATGTTATGGGAACTGTCAAACTACTGTTTTATGTTCCGTGTCTTATAAGGACCTTACATTATAAATAGCACGTAAATCTGCTTAATTGTATTCATTTAAATTGAAAAGGTTCCATTTGGAACACAGTCCGATTTACCCATCGACAATGTCGATAGATTTACTCTACTTTCTCTTGTATATGTTTCATTTTTAAAAAATAATATGTTTCGTATTATTATTTCAAGAGTTCTTACTTTCGTGTTAAATTATTATGATATTGACAATTCTGTGTTTATACTGTTTTGCTCGTCTTATATTATCTTTCCAACAATCATTTTAAGTACGAATTGATTGGTCATTTCCGTGCATTTTGAGACTCTCCGCGTTTGCCTCTCCTGACAATTTAGGAGACAAAGGATCTCGCTACTGCACGGAGCGCGGACTTCTCTATAAATCTCGAATAGATATTAACAAGACATAGACACTGCTCACCTTGGGCTCAGAACCAGAGTGATTGATCAGAATAAAGTCACAAAATTTTACGAAGAAGCAGTCGATACATTGATACTGTATCCATCCTTCAGAAAGTCGTTAATTGAATAAAGAGCATCTCGTCGTTGCGTAGCCCGTTTAGAACTTAACCCAAAATTGTATGCACATAGACAATACATTTGCACTAACAAAGTATGTATACTTATTTAAAAAATATATTTTAAACTATAAAATGCATTACAAAATAAAGAAATCTTTTTAGAAATATATATATATATAAACTTTTAAATATGTAATAAATTTTTTTTAAATAAATTGAAAGATTTATTTTCTACGCAATAAATATTAAGAAAATGTACCTTATTATTTAACAAAAAAAAACCTTTTTTTTTGGAACAACAAAAAAGATATCAAAGTATGAAAGTTACTTTTTAAGTAAATTTGTAATTAATATAACAATAGTAATTTAAACTAGACTGTTTAAGAGTAATTACACGTATAAGTAAGTAAAAAATTATTAACTACAGTCAAGTCTAGATTTCAGTATTATAATATTATTTTACATATAAACCTTAAATGTATTTTTAATTTTTATAAACTAACATTTAGATTGTTTTCTTTTCTCTAAAGTCCTGGCCGAGGTCCTGGCTTTATTTGTTCTTATGGATCAGTGTTAGAATGAGCAAATATTGCTCGTAATTCCATTATCGCACGATTTTTCCTTTTATGCTTTTATTTAACAACTTATTGCTCCGGATGTAATATTTGAGAATTATCTTTCAGGAACAATGTTTAAGTTTTTCTTATAATAACCAAGAGATTATTTGTAAAAAGGGAAATCATGGAATTATAAACTTCAGGAACAATCTCCTCCCTTTGTTTTATATTTCATTTATTAAATGGGAGATGCGAAAAGAGAAATTGTGGAATCTTCCGGCTGTAACAATAAATATATCATTTATTATTGCAGAGAAAATTAGTGGCTGTATATTTGCATCATGATAACAGGATATATGTATATTAGCAAATGTGCTTCAATTATTCAACTTCAAAACTGTTCAATAATTTTCTTCAGCTAATTTTATAGAAGTCTCGGAATATATATATGGATTTAATAAATAAAAGTAAATATAATACCTTGCATTAAGATTATATTAAGAATAAAGATTTGAATATAACTAGAAAGATTATATTAGTAGAAACAGTTTAATTTTATTGTGTTTTTTATTGTAGCAGTATGCCAAAAAAAATTTCAAGAATAAGACATTTTAATCCCAAATGGGAAAAAAAGTCTGATCACAGAGTAAGCATTTCTCTTAAAATTAACAGTGTTAATTTGTTTAAATAATTTTTACAATTTTATAATTCCTTGAAATTAAAAAAAGCTATTGACAATATCAGTTGGACGTGTGTATACATTAATTTATCCACAAAATGTAAACATTTTGGTGCCAAATTTGGACCATAAATTAATGTATACATTCGTCTAACTGATGCTGACTCTTGGAACGCGTTCCACTGAACGCTCGCAACGCTCATGGAATCGTTTTATTCTTGTTATTTGCCAAATATTAAACAAGGACAAATGATGCTTGCGATCGTTGCGAGCGTTAAGTAAAACGCGCCTGTGGTAGCTTATTTAGTTTCATGATCTTAGTCTTCAGAGTTTTATTATATTTTGTTTATTACTTATAAATTTTTATTTTTTATTTCAGGTTGGATGGTCGACGCCACTCAAGATAAAAATAATTTTTACGATGCTTATTGCAAAGTATGTAAATTATGCATAAAATCACATAAAAGTGATCTTATAAGACATATTGAAAGCGTAATGTATAAAAATAATATGAAGAGTCTTAATTCGGATAAAGATCAACAGAAATTAACATCAAGAGGGCATGTTGTTATTCATTCAAGTAAAAGAAAAAGAAATGAATTGCTGCTAGCTCTCGATATTGAACTTTATTCATCGGTACGAAATATTAATCATCTTTCAGAATTGTATAGTCGTATATCCAATAATTCTGTTAAACTTCATAAAACTAAGTGTTCACTTTTAGTAAAAAAAAAAGTAATTGCTCCATCTTTATTAGAAAATCTGTTAAATGATTTTTAAGATAATTGTGGCCGTGTGAATTCGGCCTTTCATATCCCCGGCGTTCGCCGACGCGGCCCACTCATGTCTGGTGCTAGAAATCACCGTGTTTTCAAGAAGACTCATAATTTAATTTTAATATTCATTGGGTTGACGAAAGCGACCGGCCCGGCAAACCTCGGAGACAATCTTTTCGTTCAATTACGGTACCACGCGCGCCGATTTTTATGTTTACTGAGAGCACAAGTGGCCTTCATTCTTATCTCTAATTCTTTCTTGCAAAGCTTGCACGTGTCCGGTGCCGAGCAACTACGTTAAGTGGAGGACCAGTTCCCCTTTACTTCCCCGGCTAAAGTAGATGACTTGATCTGTAGAAGATCATTGTTTAACATTTCTTTTTGTTTATGTAAAAATCTTAACAGCCGCTTTGCTTAACCGGTCGTCTGCTTCTTCAGATTTTCCTCACCCCGTTTTTGAAAGTTTATAGCACACTCAGTGTGCTACCGTGCGGTGGAAAACTTGAATCGAGTTTCTTCTGGAGAGGGGATGAATTTTCGTTGCTCGTTTCCCATGCATCGCTCTTGAAAGAAAAGAATTGTTGGTAAAAGTGCACATTAGGGGAGCAGTCTCTGACGACCTTGATCTTGACATACGTTATCATATGTATGGGAAGATACTGAGTGACATACAAAAGATATTAAGTAATGCTCACTTTTTATTAAAAAAATATTACAGAAAGAAAAAACAGTTTTTCTTACTCATTTCAGAAAATATTTATTTTACGAAAAAATGTGTCAAACAAAAAATGAAGGAAATAATAAGCTCTATAAAAAAGGTCATATACATATTTTACCTAATTTCAATACTTTAGTTGTTATTGTAGAAAAACTGTTTTGCGTCGAAAACCCATATAGAGAACGCGTGGGCAGGGGAGGGGCGGAGCCCCTCCCCCTGCATCCCCACCCCGTATTTTTCCTAACCCAGCCTAACCCTATTTTAGTTGTAATTTGGTCAAGGATATCTAATTGATGTTGCGATATTAGATTTGAAATTATGGCCCGCCCCCTCCCGCACCCACCCCGTCTTAGTAAACCGACTGAGACAAGCTGGGTTAGGTTAGAAAAAATATGGGAAGGGGGTGCGGGGGAGGGGCTTTGCCTTTCACGCAAAACTACTAGAAATAAAAAAATTATTTTAAAACACTCTTTCTACTATAACGACTAAAGTATTAAAGTTAGATAAAAAATGTATAGGGGAAACCGGGGTAAATCGTTAGACGGGGTAATTCGATAATTGGAAATATCTTTTTATGGGTACATATTAAAAATTTACTTTAAACGCTGTAAACACGTCCTAATGTAACAATGTTGCTAACAAAGTTTTGTTGGTAACGGCATCATATTAATGTCGTAGTAGTGAAAAATGTGTTTTGCGACAGTCGAAGTAATTTCTGATAGTCAATATTTTTTCGAAATTTAAATAAGATAATAAGGTTTTTTTTGAAAACTTTGAATGTATCGTGTCCAGTTGAATGTATTTGAAACATAATGGGTGCTTTCCAACAAGAGACACAAGCGACACTGTCTTTACAGTGTCTACATTGGTGCTTTCCAACTATGACACAGAGAGACACAGAGTGACACTGCAAAACACAGCTCGATCTTAAATTTGGCCATGTCAGCCATCAATAGACTCAACACATTAGGCAAAAAAATTATTTTTTCAAGTGTGTTACTGATACACTTTAATCATGTTTAGTTTTGCTTAACATACAAAAAATAGTTTAAATCTTTCATTTATGTTCGTTTCTTTACATGTTACATCTTGAAGAATTAGCACGCTGGACTTATATTTTTACAATGTCTTCGTGTTCGAATTACGTACCGGACCCAGAACTCTTAGATGGTAATCAATATTCATAATTTTTATTCAAGGAATTGTATAAGACTAAGAAACAATGCATTCGTATCCATTATTTGTATTTCATCGAATTAATTTGCAGGTTTATTCTTTTGTCGGCATTGTAAAGAAGTTATTCCTACGTTGGATAATGTAAAATTCCACGCCTGTTTCGATGGAAAAGAAATTCTTCTTGAAATAATTTATCATTGAAGTCAGAGATCATTTTCCTTGGTTAATTGAAATAGCGGATTCATCGGAGTTGAATAATAAAATCTGGCATTAATTCCGTTCGTGTTCTTTGAAATTGGTAAAAATAAAACATTTTTTTAAAAGAATAACTTTTATGCTCAAAACATGCTAAAAACAGAAACCTATACAATTCAATTTATTTAACATTGCCCTAAGTCTTTAACATTCGTCTACTATATTGGCCAACATGTGCATCTCGGGTAATAAAAAAATGTAGCCGGGAATGAAATAACCAGTCTTAGATATAATTTACTTTAATTTATTGCAGTGTATAATGATGACTCTTCAGAAAAAGGTTTCATGATAGATTCCATCGGCATAGAAGAGCTTGGGAGCATCACTTAGGCTCTTCTAAAGAGCCACCTACGTGGAATCAATTGAACGAATTTTTAATTTCACGACTTCTCTCGCTCCAAGCATTTGAAAAATCTAGATCAGGAAAATCCTCCACCGTTTTACATCCGGTTACCACCAAGTCTCACTTTCAAGAAAAAGCTAAAAACTCTCATTCTAATAAATCAAGCTTATGTACTCTTTGTTCTGCTGAGCACTATATAGCAAACTGCCCGAAATATATCTCAAAAACAGTTCCACAGCGACTTTCTCTTATCAAACAGCAACAGCTCTGTTACAATTGTCTCGGATCTCATAAGGCATCAGCCTGTCGAATTACTAAACGCTGCATTAAGTGCGGACAAAAGCATCATACGACAATTCATCAAAATAATAATTCTACAATTAACACTGCTAAAATCACACCGTCAGATACTGTAAAATCTGCCACCGAAACCAAATCCTCAGAAACAAAATCTACTGAAGCTCACGTACTTCATGCATCTATTGAGAATGAATCACTTGATTCAATTGCATTACTAGCTACCGCTCAAGTTTTGGTTACAACTGCTAGTGGAGAAACTGTAAAGGCTCGAGCATTGATTGATCCCGGTTCTGAAATTTCGTTAATTTCAGAGCGTCTTACAAAACTACTTCACATTCCCAGAAGTCACTCTTCGATCTCATTAATCGGAGCAGGTGGCAAAAGGATAGGTCGAACTAAAGGTTCAATCAAATTTGCAATAAAGGCTCATTTTGATCCCCAATCTGAGATCCCAGTTTCAGCGTATATTTTACCAAAAGTAACGACAAAGCTGCCATCCGTTCCTATTCCTCAGTCTAATTGGCCACATTTGGAAGGACTTACATTAGCAGATTACCATTACGCTACTCCTGGACCCGTTGACCTTATCTTAGGAATTAAAGTTTACGCTCGCATTATTCAAGATGGCGTCGTTACAGGAGACGAAACCTCGCCAATTGCACAACGCTCCAAACTTGGGTGGATTATTTCAGGTTCCGTTAATTCCGACGAAGAAACAACAGTCGCTCATGGATATCACATATCTGTTGATACTGAACTTCATGATCTTCTGCAATGTTTTTGGAAATTAGAAGAAATATCAACATCTACTTCATCGCCTTTATCAATCGACGAGCAAAAATGTGAAGAACATTTTAAACAAACTCATTCTCGAGATCCCCTAGGACGATATATTGTTAGACTACCATTCAAGCGATCCCCAATCGAATTAGGAGACTCTAAGACTCGAGCTCTTCGAATCATTATCAATCTATCAAGAAAACTATCAAATGATTCCAAACTCGCGAAAGCCTATTCAGAATTTCTAGACGAATACGAAAAATTAGATCACATGAGACTTGTAACATCTCATCATTCAGAGCCCTGCTATTATCTACCTCATCACGGAGTTATTAGAGAGACTAGCTTAACAACTAAACTGAGAGTCGTATTTAATGGATCAAGTCGTACTTCTACGGGTATATCCTTAAATGATCTTCTTTACATCGGAGCTAAACTACAAACGGATGTATTTTGATGTTCTTTTCTGGTTTAGACAATTCCGATACGTTTTCTCTTGTGATATGGAGAAAATGTATCGACAGATTCGAGTTCATCAAGATGACTTAAACTTTCAACGTATTTTTTGGATTAATCAAAATAAGGATGTCATCACTTATCAATTAACTACGGTAACATACGGACTAGCCTGTGCCCCATTTTTAGCTTTACGTACTATTACTCAACTTATCGATGACGAAGGCACTAAATTCCCTCTTGCTGTTCCTGCCCTTACCAAAGGAAGGTACGTTGACGATATATTCGGCGGTTCAGATTCTATTTCTCATGTTAAAGAAATAGTTGATCAAGTAAACTCATTATGCGAGGCTGGCGGTTTTCCACTCCAAAAATGGATTAGCAATCATCCGGAAATTCTCAGTTCTATTCCATTAGAAAAACAAGCAAATTCTCTACTTGTGCAATTTGACAAGTCTACTACGATTCACGTTCTAGGACTTAATTGGAATCCATCTCTTGATACCTTCTATTTCTCCGTTACTACATCCTTACCAACCATTTTTACTAAACGGAATATTTTGTCAACCATTGCCAAAATTTTTGATCCACTCGGATTGCTTTCTCCCATCATCATCACAGCAAAAATTTTTATTCAAGAGCTTTGGTCTATCAAACTTGGATGGGATGATCCTTTGCCTCAACAGATCTCAACAAAATGGAGTACATTTATCAAGTTGTTTCAAGACATACCCAAGTTAAATTTCCCTCGATGGATTAATTTCAATTCTACTCATCCTTTTGAACTTCATGGATTTTGTGACGCTTCACAAAAGGCTATGTGTGCTACAGTCTACATTCGGTCAACTAATCAAGATGGAGAAATTATTACAGAATTGATCTGCTCAAAGACGAAAGTTGCACCACTGAAGAAAATGACCATTCCTCGTTTAGAACTTTCAGGAGCGGTCCTTCTTACTAAACTAATCTCTCGTGTTTTACAAACTTTGAAGCCTCACCATCGCACTATATTTCTCTGGACCGACTCTATTGTTGTCTACACCTGGATAAATAATCATTCTTCTCGATGGAAGGAATTTGTACACAATCGCGTCTGCTACATCCACGAAGCTTTACCTCAGGCAATTTGGAAATTCATTCCTGGAATTGACAACCCAGCTGATTGTGCCACTAGAGGTTTATCACCTTGTCAATTAATTAAACATATGATTTGGTGGTCAGGGCCGACTTGGCTCCGTCAAGATCCTGCTGCATGGCCCCAAGCACCGCAAACCGTATCTCACAAAGAAAATCTAGAAGAACGAGCTAGTTGCAAAACACAGCTCGATCTTAAATTTGGCCATGTCAGCCATCAATAGAGTCAACACATTAGGCAAAAAAATTATTTTTTCAAGTGTGTTACTGATACACTTTAATCATGTTTAGTTTTGCTTAACATACAAAAAATAGTTTAAATCTTTCATTTATGTTCGTTTCTTTACATGTTACATCTTGAAGAATTAGCACGCTGGACTTATATTTTTACAATGTCTTCGTGTTCGAATTACGTACCGGACCCAGAACTCTTAGATGGTAATCAATATTCATAATTTTTATTCAAGGAATTGTATAAGACTAAGAAACAATGCATTCGTATCCATTATTTGTATTTCATCGAATTAATTTGCAGGTTTATTCTTTTGTCGGCATTGTAAAGAAGTTATTCCTACGTTGGATAATGTAAAATTCCACGCCTGTTTCGATGGAAAAGAAATTCTTCTTGAAATAATTTATCATTGAAGTCAGAGATCATTTTCCTTGGTTAATTGAAATAGCGGATTCATCGGAGTTGAATAATAAAATCTGGCATTAATTCCGTTCGTGTTCTTTGAAATTGGTAAAAATAAAACATTTTTTTAAAAGAATAACTTTTATGCTCAAAACATGCTAAAAACAGAAACCTATACAATTCAATTTATTTAACATTGCCCTAAGTCTTTAACATTCGTCTACTATATTGGCCAACATGTGCATCTCGGGTAATAAAAAAATGTAGCCGGGAATGAAATAACCAGTCTTAGATATAATTTACTTTAATTTATTGCAGTGTATAGTGATGACTCTTCAGAAAAAGGTTTCATGATAGATTCCATCGGCATAGAAGAGAACATGAATGAAGAGCAGGATTTAAATTATATAAAACAACCTACAGTAAAGAATAAGGAAGCAGGTAAAACCATTATGATTAACTCAAATAGAAAGTGTTTTGCCATATGATGGAAATTTTATAAGCATATATGTATATATTTATGTATTGTTATATATTAAATGTATACAGCTGTGATTTGGACGAACGAAGCTGCATTAGCGTTGCTGGCATTGTATGAGTCGAAAATGGGCATGTTGGATCATCCCAAAAAGAAAACGAAAATATGGATAGCTATCGCAGATGGTCTAAAAGATTTCCAAATTGAGGTAAGATTGAAAAATTTATTTTATATATATAAATGTGTGTGTGTGTGTGTGTGTGTGTGTGTGTCGCGCGCGCGCGCGCGTGCGTGTGTGTGCGTAACATATATAATTCAAGCACGACATATTTATCTTTTCCAAGTCTAATTATAACCATCTAAAATAAATGTTCAGTTATCTTTAATTATATATAGTTCGTTTTTATTATAAATTGAGATCGCCAAGTGATACCAATATTATTATAAAATTATGTATTAAAATTTCTTAATGTATGTAAATTTCTAAATGTATTTTAAAATAACAGTGTTCAAAAAGAGCGCTAAAACGCTCAGCAATGTGTGAATGATTAAGGAGACGCTTAGTTCACTCCGACGACGGTGTAGATAACTCGCCTAGCAACCCTCACTTAGCAACTTTGTTTGTTTACAATCTTCTCTTTCGATCGATGATTCTCATGGCCGGCGGATCAAATACGATCCTTTTTCGTTACTTTCATAGTGAGATTCTTTCTTGCGTGCACGCTATTCTCAAATAGGAAGGGAAATTCTCGTAGTACTACGAAGAAGCTTTTGTTACGATTCTTGAGTCAGGTCAGTCGTTCGTCTGAGGACCACATAAGTCCGACAGACATTTTCTTCATCTTATTCGTTCGTCTGAAGATAACGATCTTACAGACACATTGAAGTATACAATTGTTCGTTAGAAGAGTTTTAAAAATCTTACTAACATTTATTGTTTAAAGAGTTCGTCTGAAAATTAATAATATCTTACAGACATTTTCAACTATTATTTAAATTGTTTTTAAATCATTCAGATAGTTTCTTTTCACTTAACGAAATCTCTATCTCTCATTTTATCTTTTATTTATTGTCTCTGTCTCTCTGTTTCTCATTCGTTTTTTTTTGTGTCTTTCATTATTTTTTTACTTTACATTCCATGTGTCTATCTCTCTTTCCTTCTTTTTAATTTATTGTAAACGTTATGCGAAGAAAGCTAAAGATTGTTCTATCCTTTTCTTATTCATTATTATTATTAAATATTATAATAAAATTTTTTATATTGTGATTATTTCTCATCTTTTCCTGCGTTCCATTTCCGAAAAATAGTTATAATATTTATTCGCTTGTTTCTAACAAACAGCTACTTTTGAAAGAGTTTATTTTCAAAATGTGTACATTAGTTAATTGTTATAATTTTTAAATTGTTGTTACTTCATATTACAGATGTCACCACAGCAAGTAAGATGGAAAATAAACGCCTTAACAAAACGGTACAAAGAATGTGTCGATAGCAATAATAAGACTGGAAGAGGTACTACTGAATTTCAGTGGTTTGACCAACTCGACAAAATTTTGAGAAATAATAAAAATACTGCTGAGCCGGCTTACACTGTTTCATCAAAATTATGTTCCGTTTCTACATCCAAGAATAAAAAAAATAGCATGACTGCTACTAAGGAACCAACTGAAGATAGAGGAAAAAAAAGGAGCTACCTGAATCTCATTTTAAAATAAAAAATGTACAAAATAAAGTTCTTCAAAAGATATACCCGTCTAATATAGCAGCAAATGAGCAGGTTACTAAAAGCTTCAACAGTGCAGGCAGAGACGTTAGAAAAGTTACGAGACGAAAAACGCTTAAAACATGGAACTGGTTCAAACCTCGCTAAAAGTAAAATTGAACTCGGAAAGCAGTGGCAGCAGCATTTGCAAGATAAAGTCAAAAAAGAAATTGAAAAAGAGAAACGGTATGGACACGATTAAAAAAAAAAGAAGAATTGTTTACAATTAAGGAAAAGGCAAATTAAACTGAAAGAAAAAGAACTACAACAGAAAAAAACTATCGCGAATAATAAAATAAAGGATAAAGAAAAGAGACATACTGAAATATTAAACCTTGAAAAGGAAAAGTATAAACTTTTACGTGCATACTTTAAAAAAAACGCGGGTAATACATCTTCAAACAAGTATTCCGAATCTGATTCATCAGATTAATTGAGAATCCAGTTGAAGGAGTATCGATACCTCAATTAGAAGTCTTTTTAAACATTTTTTAGAAACCTTTTTAAATAAACATTTTTTAAATATAGGTTAAAACCACTGGATTAAGTTCTTTTTATGTTATTAAGAAATTATTATATTTCAAATATTTAAAAGATGTTTTAATTTGAAAAACCAAACTGTGTTAGCCAAAGAAAAAGTGTTGGAAATATTATATAAATTTTAATGTTAAATGCGTTTAATTGTTAGATTGAACGAACTTACCTGTGAAGTTCGATCCTAATTATGCCCGTTGTCTTGTCCGGATGAAAATTAATAACTGGTGTAGTCGTGCCCCTGCACGCGCCCGGACAACAGCATTCAAAAAACACTTTGAAAACAAAATGGGTGGCGCGCCTAGTACGTCCTAAGCGCTGCGCGCGCCTTGCCATCTCATGAGTTCAAATAATGAGGCAAATCACTAGATCTAGGGAAGGGAGATTTAAGGGTGGGAAGTCCATCCGGACGAGGCAACGGGCATAATTAGGATCGAACTTCACAGGTAAGTTCGTTCAATCTAACAGTTATGCCTTATGTCTCGTCCGGATGAAAATTAATAACTGTGTAGTTGTTTAAAGCGGTGATTTGCCTTAGAAAGAATTTGTCTCTGACGCCGGAATTAAATCTGGTGAAGAAACTAGCTGTATTTTTAAATTTTTCTAAACTTATATAAAACATAAAAAGATGTTACAAGTTAGAATGTAAAATCAAATATTGAAAACCAATAGTGATATATATATCATGAGATAAGCAAAAAAAGTACATATATAAGGAAAATGCACTATAATCTAGATAAAAAAACTCACTCTATAGAGAGAGGACTGCGTTGCTAAACGCTTCGAAGTCTACCATAGGTCTCTTATAAAAGTTAACAAATACTCGGGATTCTCCAGTCCAGCCCGCGGCACGCTTAATTAAATCTAATGATATTCCTTTTTCCGCGGCTCGGGACGTTGAAGCGTGTCTGGTGCTATGAGCTGAGAAAATTGAGGTATCAATATCACATTCTTCTAAGCTCTGTTTAATCCAGCGTCCTATTGTTTGCGACGTAACTGCCCTGAAGGGTTTCGTTAAGGTGATAAACAAAGAATCGCATGTAGATGGTCGTAATTTTTTTGTTCTCTCCATATAGCATTCCATGGCCGAACTATGCAGAGATTTTCATGATCATTGAGAGAAAGAGAAAAGTGGCTAAAGGCGACCTGGAGCCGATGTCTTAATCCGGTCTGGGATCCGGATAATTAACTTTTCCTTCACCGAAATCTGTGACACTCTTAGGGAAGCGAGCGTTTGAGCTCTGTGGCCCGTTGCAAAAGCTAAAAGAAGAACCAACTTCTTGGAGATGACCTTTAGACAAGCTGAATCATATGGATAGATGGCTGCCAACTTAGATATTACTGGTGCCGGGTCCCATACATAGTCATACCGCGGTCGCGGTGGTTTCAGTGCTGCAATCCCTTTGCAGAAGCGTCTAATCATAGGATGATTGCGGATCTCGTTGTTAGAGATCAATGAAACTGCAGATCTCATGGTATTTAAGCTCGAATAGGACGAAACTCTAGCTGTGTGCTAAAAAATCCAACATTTGTGGGACGGTTGCAGAGTATAAAGGTAGCTGGTGATGCTGGCAAAAGTTCCACCAAGAGCGTAGAGAACCCGAGTATTGCTTAATTGTCGCATTTGATAGAGAAGCAAGTAGAGCTGGAAGAGCTGCTGGGGGTGCTAAGCGATTCTTGAATGCTTCCCAGATAACCTCCCGACCCCCAAGGAAAGTGTTTCCCACGCTGGATAGTGATCCCTGAAAGAAGATGAGAGAAGAGCGCGATTAGGAGCGAGAATCAAGGGCTCTGATATCAGGAGACGATTGAACAGCGGGAACCAGGCCTGCGAAGGCCACCAGGGCACCACTATGGTGCCCGTTGCTCCATCGTCTACTATCTTCCTCAAGACTCGAGGCAACATAAACGGAGGAAACGCATAAAAATCTAACTCCTCCTCTGGGAGGGTAAAAGCATCTATGGCAATTAAACTGGGATCTGGAAACCAAGATACGTAAACATCGCACTTGTTATTGATCGAAGATGCAAAAAGGTCTATTTGAAAAGGCCCGAAGATCTTAGAAATGCGGCTAAATGCCGTCTGGGACAAAGACCACTCCGTGTTCGGGTCTACGGTTCGAGATTCAGCGTCTGCGATAATATTATCCAAAGACGCTATGTAGGAGACGAAAATAAAGATATTTCGCTCTTCACACCAGTGCCATATTTGTCTTAATATAGCTGAAAGGTGGAGAAATTGGATGGATCCGAACCTATTAATATAGGCTAAGGCGGTTATATTGTCTATCCTCAGGAGGATATCACAATCACGGAAATCAGCTGCAAAGCATCGTAAGCCGTTAAAAGCTGCCTTGAGCTCTAGAGTGTTGATATGTACGGATTTATCCGAGTCGGACCACCATCCATGCGTACGTTTCTCACCGCAGTATGCGCCCCAACCGCTCATTGAAGCGTCTGAAAAGATCTCACGACTGAAATTACCTGAACGAATTTTATTAGACTAATGTAAGTTAGAAAAAATATTAATCCACCAGGCAAAGTCTTCCTGAAGAAATAGAGGAATATCCATGCGCGCTGAATAGTCGCCTCCACTCTCTATAAGGGCCAAAAATTTTACTCTTTCCATCGCTTCTGTATACAGAAGACCGTATTGAACTGCTGGACAGACCGTGTTGAACTGCTGGACAGACCGAGATGAGTGAGCCAATTAAACTGGCGAATTCTCTTATAGAACATTTTGATTTGCGAGCCAGGATTTTTGTCAGGCTTAATAATTTTGCTCGACTGTCCGGAGGAATCGAGATAGATTGTTCGTTAGAGTCAAACATAAATCCTAAGTATTTGCGTCTCGAAGATGATTCTAGGAAAGATTTAGAGAAATCGATTACAAATCCTAAAGATTGAAGGAAATTTATAGAAAAGATAACATTAGATCGACATTCAACACTGGATAAACCTAGAAGAAGAAAATCGTCTAAGTAGACAACAGACTGATAGCCTTTATTACACAAAAAAAGAGATCACCGGCCGGAGAATCTTGGTAAAAATATAGGGCGCAGTAGAAAGGCCAAAAGGTAATGCCGTGAATTCATAAGTTGTGTCACACCATTGAAACCTAAGAAATTTTCTATGTTCCTTGCAAATTGGAACTATTAAATAGGCGTCTTCAAGGTCAATAGTGGCCACCCACATAGCACGTAATATTGCAGTGATATCATAGCAATATCACTTTTACATTGCAATATTACAAATGAAATATTGCAGAAATATCACGAAATATTACTGTGATATCACAGTAATATCAAAATGTCCGCGAAAACGCATCACAGTAATATTACTGTGATATTTCATAGTAATATTACTGTGATATTTCACAATATTTCTGTGATGTTTATGTGATATTTAAATAATATTGCAAAAAATTAAATAAATAAATTATTTCAATTTATTTTATTTTTATTGTTATTCTTAATATTATTTTCATATTGTTACATGTAATATATATTAAACATAAAAAAATTAATTATATTTATTAAAATAAAATACAATAATGTAAACGTAATAAATGTTTAATTTACAAAAAGAGTCTCTTGTATCCTTTTTCATTTTTGTTAAAAAAGATTCAATTTGAATTATAATTTTAATTTATGTTCAAGATTAAATAACAATACAAAATATTATTTACATGTAAAAATATAAAATTTTATATGAAACAGCGTTCCACACGTACCCCTTAAAAAAAAATTGATAAACTTGTTTCAATAAACTGATTACTGATCAGTAACTGGTTATATTTCGTCAGTTAACTGATAAAACATCATCAGTTACTGATCAGTAATCAGTTTATTGAAACAAGTTTATCAACTTTTTTTTCAAGGGACGTTACATTGGAAAAAAATTAGAACAAGTATTCGTTTCCAAATTACAAGAAGCAACAATTTTCTTCAAAATCTCACTGAAGTGTGAGCTAGTGAGTCGTGGTGAGTCGGCCCGGTCGGCCGCAGTGGCGTCTAGATATAACACCTGAGGCTGCACTTGACTCACGAGAAGGTCTCCAGCGGCGCGGCCACCTAGCGGTGGTGCCAGCACTCACTTGTTTGCGTGGAGTCTTATACACACGGCGGGACCGCATAGCGGCTGTGTACGCGCTCGGTTGTTTCGTCGTATGTTGTGACGGTCGGTGACCGAGCCGCAACATTATATACATACATATAATTAATGAACATTGTAAAATACCTAATTAATGATAGAATATATATAATCATATTTTTTAATAGAGTTGAAAAAAAAGTGAAATCTAAAGAAAAATTTGTTGGAAATTTAATATTTTAATTAACTTGAAAAACCTTTTACTGTGGTGTATAATAGTCTAATCAATATTAATGAATAAACTATTTCACAAAATAATGTACCGAGCAGTAAATATTAAATGACGTAAAAATGTATATTTTTTTAAAAACTTCTTAATATACTTTGAAATATTTATTGCCAAGTGAATAATAAATGTGTATTAACAAAACTTTTTGTAAACATTTCTTTTTTAAATTCCTCATGATAAAAATTTTTAAAAATTAAAATCAATTTTGTGCTCCTGTAAAAATTATAAATGACAATAAGATAAATACAAAGGTTTTTCTGTAATTTTTTAATAAAATCATTATTGATCGAATTGTAAAGCAACAATTAAATTGATAGATTACATAGAAGAGCGTACATTATAGTTTATACATATATACAGTTTAAGGAATAAACTAAGTAAATATCTAAACTAATAATAAAGTTAATTAATTTTTTTTCTTAACATTTACTTTTATTCCACGAAAGAGCAAAGACATAATTATTTTATTTGTAAGTTGATTTCTTCTATATGATACCGAAATTACCAAGAATATTAAGGATACTAAAAATATCGAAATTAATCAAAGAGATACTGACGTTGCATTAATAAGACATAATAAAAACGTGGTTTGACATTACCTTGTTCTTTGAAATTAAATATTGCAACAATATATTGCAATGATATCATTGGAATATTTTAATGTTATTATCACTGTATAATATCACAATAATATTTCTGTGATATTTCTGTGATATCAGTGGAATATTTCAATGTCATTATCACTGTGTAATATCACAGTAATATTTCTGTGATATTTCACAGTAATATGTAATATTTCTGTAATATTGCAATGATTCTGTGATATCACAGAAATATTACGTGCTATGTGGGCATCTGCATACCTGAGAGCATAAGTCTAATTACAGTCCGCCAATCCTCTAGTTTAAAGTGTGGTGGTTTTATGTACTTATTTAAATCTCGTAAATTTAAAATAAATCTTTTACCACTTGATGGCTTTTCTATAAGAAAAAAGGAATTTAAAAATTGATCCTTGCAGGGCTTTACCGGAACTATGGCTCCCTTAAGCCGCAGGCGCTCTATTTCGTTATTGCAACAAATAGTATCGGATTGAGAGAACTCTGGTTGCGTAAAGTGGGCTCTTGCGGGTGGCAGGGAGATAAAAGGAATATTATAGCCTTGTATTGCCTGTAAAACTAGAGGATCATTTGTGATTTCCGACCTTTGAGCATAGTAATTAGATAGGCGACCCGCTGTTCTTACGTCGTTCAATGATGGTGTCGAGGCCGAGATCGAGACTAGGAGCGGTAGTGGCGGCTGTGACGACTGTGGCGGCTCTTGTAGTAAGAAGCTCCTGGTCGACGAGCCGACGACGGACGAACAAGAGCCCGACTGTTTCCCGGAGGAAGTCTGGTCAAACGGGGTTGATTTCACTGCTGAGGTATCTGGCGCATCGGTTGCAGAGTCTTTTTTCCTACCTGCGATGTGGATTTCGCTACTTCTCGACTTGTTTTCTCACAGGTTTGAGCCGCTTTAAGTGTCTCCGCAAAGTTTTAACCGAATAAGAATTCGTCGATCGGGGCTGCGTCCGCCGCGTTTTTACCAACAATATTTAGAGAGGGTTTAGTAAAAGCCCGTCTGGCTAGAGAGAGGCGATAATGGTGATCAGCTAGCAAATGGACCCCTTCTGCGAAAAGCGTTAATACTGATCTTGCCTCGCTGCTGAGGTCACATACGGCCTCTGGCTTTAATAGAAGTGATATGCCAGAGCCGAAAGCATTAAAACAGGCACCCACCTGTGCTTGGGACAGCGCTTGGTACTCGTCACGTTTAATGACCGAAGGAGATAATACCGCTGCCAGCTCCTTGTTGAGCTTAAGTGGGGCCAAAGCTGCTAGATCGTCCTTTGTCTCGAACTTGGTCAGGAGTGTTGCGTAAGTCGTCGCTTAAGCCTTCCGAGCTTCCGTTTGAATTGAATTTAAAACGATTGGGTTCCAAGAGGATGATGCTGCAGGAGCCTGGGCCTCTCCAAATAACTCGTTGGCAAAGGAATGTGATTCAGAAGTTAGAATAGCGTCTTGTGCTTCTGAGAGGTCGTTGAGAGGTGATTCCTCGACTATGTTATTAGTAGGCGGAATTTCATCCTCCCGTATCTGTATGGCCACTGGTGAGGCTGAAAAAATAAGAAGAGGCAGAAGAAAACCGTCGCTTATGTCCTCTCTTTGCCAGAGATAACCTCAAAGCCTGGGTCAACAAGAGGACATACCTGGTACAACGCCCCGGTCAGCTTGTGCGACCGTCGGTTCTGCCGTGCTCTGAGGCAAAAGGCGTAGCCATTGAGATCGCTGACGAATCCTTAAAGGATTGACGGGCTACCTCCGCTGATAATCTAACCTCAAAAGGTTGATTGCGCGAGTGCGGGCTCAATTCGCTTCCTCGGCGAGAAAAAAATTTGCGCACCTGGTCTAGCAGCTCCATCGCTTTCTCTGTAGAACGAGATCTGTAAGCAGGAGATTCCCTCGACAACTGTCTATCCGCCGACGATCCTGAAAACCGCTATCTTTTCTTTCGTCGTTGGTCTCGCGAGTGCGATCTTTTGCGATTTCGCGAGCGATCTTGGGATCGTTCCGAGCATTATCCCTGTGATGCCTCAAACTTTTCTTTTTAAGCTCAGACATCGTCAACTCGAAGAAGAAACCACAAGCTGTTGTCTTCGGTAAGCGAACAGAACACAATGAAATGGCAAAGCGCGCGCAGCGCCTAGGGCGTACTAGGCGCGCCACTCATTTTGTTTTCAAAGTGTTTTTTGAATGCTGTTGTCCGGGCGCGTGCAGGGGCACGACTACACACATGGGCGCCCATGAGGGGGGGCAAAGGGGGGCATATGCCCCCCCCTGGATTTTCATATTTTAATTTTTGAATTTAGAATGATTTTATAATTACCAACCAAATAATTTTTGTTTGTAATTTATAAATTAATTAAAAATAAAAATATACGTAAATATTTGTTTAAAAATAATATATGGTATACAGCAGGCATGGCCCCGTGGGCACCCACGAAGCATGCGAGGAGGAGAACATGCTCCCTCTTCGCACGGTTGCTTCTTCCCGTCTTTCCTTCTGACTCCGCGATCCACCTATCCCCTCCATACGACCGCTCTCGGTTCCTACTATGCTACAGTATGTGCATGTGACTCGCGCGTGTGGAAGGGGAAGCGGAGAAGCTCGAGCTATAGTTTGTGGGCCATGCCTGGTATACAGGGTATTAAAAATTTCAAACGTAACAGGTGGAATATCTCGCAAACAATACATTTTAGAAAAATGTTTCATGTACAAAAGTTGTAAGGTTTGGAGGTGGACAAATAATGGTAAAATTAATTTTTTTTTAAATTCTACTTTTTAAGGTCACATGGAGGACATCGATATTTTTTAAATGGAATTATATAATTTTTTTACATAGTATGAAGTATGATTCTTCTGATTATTCTGCATACAAAAGTATTAAGGTAACAATTAGGTTAGAATTATCGAAAAATCATTAGTTAACAAGATATTTTATACATTATTCTGGCATTGAAACATTTTATATCCACGGGAACTGCTTCCGTTTTAAGAACGAGCGAACTCATTGATATTTTTTCTTCTGGAAGTCGATAGCGTTTCTTTTTACGGAAACCTCGAGCTCGAAACAGTGCAGAGTGTCAAGAGCGATCATCACTTGTTTCATCGTTGCTTCCAGCATTTCGATGAAACATTTTAGTCGTTCCTACACAGTGACAGTGTTCACCTTGATACTTTTAGGAATTCAAATTTGATATTATCCCAGTGCCTCCGTATATATAAATTCGGCCTTGTGCTATTTTACATTAGACTTTCATACTACGTTTTTCATGCAATAAAAATAGTGGCACTCTATGAAACACAAAAGTGTATTTATATGTAAGTATACATAAGTTTATATTATTACCTGTAGACATTTACTTAGAATTTATATATGTTACAGTAAATGTGCTAATTCGGTGGATGTATGCACTTACTAGTCAATCTCAATGTATATACCTATTAATTTGATAAGTAAATGTATTTACAAGCAACGAAATTTAAACTTTTACTGTAAGATTCGCCAAGTTTATTATTTCAAAAAAAGAATTTATTTCTTTTTTCTTTTACAATAATGTCTTAATTGTAGTTTACAATTAAAGATACAGAGTTTTCACTTTGACGAATAACGAGGAACTGCCGCTGCGGTTCCTGATGCCTATATTTATATGGTGATGCTAATACGCATTTCCTTCTTTCGTTGCATTCTTTCGAATGATATCACCTTTTATCAAAAACAAAACTTTGAAACTGAAAGGTTCGATTATCTAAATGGAAGTTTCCTTAGTAATGGAAAATCCGATCATTAGTCATATAACGAAGAATCCCCTTAGTATCTATCTAATCGAAAAAAGAAAATGGTATCTAATCATTGGTAATGTACATTCCAAAAAGGAATACGTGGCCGCTGCCCACATTACCAGTAAAAGCATACATTATATATCTACTATATTGTGTTATAGCAAATGTATACATTGTCTAGTAAATGAATACATTTACTGAGAATAGTAGATATTTTTATACTTACATTAGTTGATACTTTTGCTAAAATCTTACATAAATGCATATATCGACTAGTAAGTGTATACACTTGCTGAATTTTACGCTTTTACTGTAACATATACATATATTCTTAGTTTTTGAGAGAAAAACTTATATACTGTAAAGTAATTCCTATTTGCAGATCAGAAATTATTATGGATATAAGAAAGTTTTTTCAAACAAAAAGGCCAGCAGCAAATAAAAATGAATTACCATCACCCAAAAAATCTCATGGCTGTGACATGAAAAATGATGACAACAGAAGTGATAGACACAAATCACCGAACCAAAATATTATTGTCAAAGAAAAAGAAACCCGGGATACTTTTGTAGCGCCTTGTACAAGCCTTAAATCCGAGCATGTTACATCTGAATCGTCTGAATCTGATAAATTATTGCATGATATTGGTAACTACATTGAACTCAGTAATATTTTAAAACTTAACGACGCAGAAAAATATGATTTGTTGACAAATCCTTGGAATCCTGATAAAACGTATAATTTCAAGGATGATCTAGGGGAAAACCAAAACAGATGTTTTCGTTTGGAATGGTTATACCAATATCCGTGGTTAGCATACTCCAAAAAACTAAAAGGTGCTTTATGCGTACATTGTATACTATTTAGACCTAGCATAAAACGAGGAATTCAGGGAGCATTTATCACTTTCATTAAATATAAAGATTTTCACGATAGTGCTAAAAAACATTCTTAAACGGAATGGCATAAAGAAGCAATAATGAAATCAAAATTATTTAGCGATGTTATTACAAATAAGAAAAAATCAATAGATTTACAACTCAACGACGCAAATAACGAGTTAATTGTGAAAAATAGAGACAAACTGCGTTCAATAATATCGAGTATCGTTTTTTGTGGTACTCACGATCTAGCACTGCGCGGGAAACAGTCAGACTCAGGAAATTTCTAGGATCTATTGAAATTCAGAATTGAGGCAGGTGATAGTGTTTTGGAAGAACATTTTAAAACTTGTACAGTAAGAACAAAATACACTTCGCATCGAGTACAAAATGAATTGCTTAATATCTGTGGACTTGTCATACGTAAAAACATTATTGAAAAGATTAATAACGAAAACACCATTGCATTTTCACTGCTCGCGGATGAAACTGCAGATATTTCAGGAATCGAGCAGCTGTCGATAGAGGTCAGATTTGTAGAAAAGAATAATGATAGCGTTTCAACCAGGATATGCGAAGAGTTTCTCGGTTTTGTTCCTCTAGAGAAACTTAATGCAGAGCATATTGCATTAGAAATTCTCTCATTTTGCAAGAGAAATGATATAAATATGTCAAAATTAGTAGGTTTAGGCTTTGATGGATGTTCAACAATGGCTGGTACTAAAGGCGGCGTTCAAAGACTAATTCGAGATAAACACAATAAAGCATTATTTTTCCATTGTGCTTCTCATAGACTTAATCTCGTGGTGAATGACCTGAATATTGTGCGTGACGTTCAAAATACTGTTGGCACCATAAAAGAAGTAATCAAATTTTTTCGTGAAAGTACTCTTCGAAGGAATTTAATTTGTAACATTCCTATGTTATGTGAGACACGATGGTCCGCAAAATACAAGAGCATTAGAGTGTTTTCTGAAAATTTTATTGAAATTAAAAAGGTTCTCGATTCTTTACCCACAAACGCTGAAGTCAACCGTGCTACTAGAGCTCGAGCACAGCAACTGTCAAGTGCTACATCAGAAACTTCTTTTATAGTATGTATGCAAATTATTGCAAAATACTCTGCAATGCTTGAACCTGTGATTAATGCTCTTCAAGGTATTTCTGTGGATATGATTTCGGTTCAAAAGCATGTAAATATTTTACTAAATACATTCAGGAGACATAGAGAGTCTGATTTAGATAGCACTTTCGACATTATATTTAAAACTGCAACAGCAGTTGCTCAACATTTTGAAGTAGAATTTAAGATTCCAAGGATAGTTGGTAAACAAACATATCGTGCAAATTATGATGCCAAATCTGTTATGGATTATTACAAAAAGTCTATTTTCATACCTTATCTCGATTCTCTCTTAAGTTCATTAAATTTTCTTCTCAGTTCATTAGATTTTCTTCTCAAAATAATGCTGCGTTTTCGCTTTACAATTTGTATCCATATTATCTCAGAAAAAAGAATCAGAAAGAATTTATGGACACAATTAAAATAATTAATGACTTCTATCACATAGAAAACTTTAATGCAGAAGCTGAAATATGGTATAATTATTGGAATAATAATGACATCGTTATAACAGATGAGACATTAATACTCGACTTATTGCAACACTGACAATTTTTTAAAGCAATAGCACAAGCAATGGAAATTTTAATTTGCCTTCCACCTACTACCTGCACAATTGAAAGATCATTTAGCACTTTGAGACGGGTAAAAACTTGGCTCAGATCTACGATGAGTGAAGATCGTTTGGATAGTCTATGCATGTTAAGCATCCATCGGGCATTTGTTTTTAATAATAAGGAAAGTTTTGTAGCAAGTGTATTAGACGTATTTTCAAAAAATTCAAGAAATTTGAAATTTGCTTTTTCTAAATAATTATTTTTCATCGTTTCATTTATATCAAATGAAGTATTTTATTTTTTAACCCTTAGTCCTTCGCACGTGAACAAAAATTGTGTGTGTGTGTGTGTGTGTGTGTATACACCACACACACACACACACGCACGCACACGCACACGCACACACACACACACACACACATATATTTATATCTAAGTATATGTACACTCTGCCCCCCCTTGAAAAAAGTTATATGGGCGCCCATGACTACACAGTTATTAATTTTCATTCGGACGAGACATAAGGGCATAATTATAATTTGCTTAGTTGTATTACAGAAAAGTATTTACAAATAACATAATAAAATAATACTTTTCTTTATTTAATTAATTTGATAGTACATAATTTTCATGATCAACATTTCCGTTGGAAAACCTTAAAACTGTATTGTGCAATAAAGTAATATTACAAACCATTATTAGAATATTATTATTAGAATATTATTATTTACAATTCCATTTGTTCGATGGTACGCAATTTTTGTTCTGAAATTTTGTTATCAGTTAGGAAACAACTCTCGAAAAAGTTGCATTCTACGATCTACTTGTATTCCCCAATCAATATTTTCATTTGGTTCATTATTATTAGCATTTACTACATCATTATCATTATATTTCACAAAATCATATGCATCATTTTCATCAATGCAATAATTGTGCAGGATACAAGCGCAAACAACTGTATTTGTGATAAAAGGCATATGTCGGTATTCATTAAAAAATTTTATTCGGCGAAAACGTCCTTTTAAATATCCAAATGCACGTTTGATTACCATGTACTGGTACTTTCTCGGTGTCGGTTACGGGATTTTAGGTTCAGGGGGTCAATCATGTAATTTCACGTGGAACTTTTCACGTTTCACTTTTCACTTTTCACGTTTCACTTTTCACTTTTCATTTTTCATTTTTCACTCATAGAGAGTTCACGTGAATCTTTTCACGCACAGCGATTATGTATGAATAATGAGCGGAAGTTTAGTTTGCGTTCCAAAATTCATCTTTAGAGGCTCTGTCATCGTAACTGGAATAATAAGCATTTTGCAATATTTATCTGTTTCTAACTAAACGTTTTTAACTAAAGATATTCTTGTCAATAAAATCTAGCAAAGTAAATATGAAAATATTTTACACGAACAGAATTTTCTCTTAAAATTTATTCTCTCAAAATCATAGTAGTTGTGAAACAATATGGATCTCAAAGAATTGTACCATAATTTTAGTAAAAATTAATCCAATTTAGTAAAATTAATAAAGTAATAGTAAAATTTTAACTATTTTATATTAAATTAAATATTGGTTATTGTTTCTCCCACCGTGCCTGCTTTTACAGTATAACTGCGTATAACCTATAAGTTATAGATTATACTTATAACTCATCTAAATTTTTCTAATAATAAAATATTTAATTATGAACGTAACTATAAAACAAAAAGAAATATTATTAAACCATTTAAAACGCAATCCCGAATTAATGAGAGGGAGAATAGAGCGAAAAAATGAGAGCCGTTTAAAATTAGTAAGATTAAGACCCTATTCTATTATAGAAATTATAAAAAATAAATAAATTATTTAACAAATAACATTTTTAGACTAAATTGTGGGATGAAGTTGCACAAGGCATAAATACAAATACTGACGGCCCTCAAAAAAGTGGCAAAGAATGGGCAAAGGTAACATATAAATTTTATTTTAGTATTATAAGATTATTTAGTATTATAAGTTATTTAGTATTATAAGATTAAATATTATTTATTTATTAGTAATTCTATAAAATAATTTTGTTAATACATTTTTATAGACATGGAAAGATATAAAAAGCTATATATTAAAAAAAGAAGTGAAAAGGCGCAGTTATGTGCAAGGGACTGGTGGTGGTCCACCTCCTAAAATAGCTTTTTCAATATTTGAAGAGGAAGTTTTGGAATTTTTAACTCCAGAGGCAGCAGGCTTAGAGAACATACCAGAAGGTGGAATTAATATAGAAGAAAATTCCATTAATATTTTAGAACAAACTGCAATAGAAGAAAATATTACAAGGCAAGATGTGCACATAATTACAGATAACGAAAATGTAGATAACACTAACAGTATAGAAGAGATTGAAAATATACCACCGTGCAATCCAGAAATACGAAAAAGAATTAATACATGCAGAGTAAATAATACAATCCGAGGTAATTTATGTAATAAAATAATCTTACATATTAACTCTTTGCAAACCAATTAATGGGCTTTGAGGATTTCATTGTTTTTTTTTATTTTGACTTATTTGGTAGACGGTGTACAAGTAAAATAAAAAATTGTTTCAAATTATGCAACTATATAATATTTCAAAAGTAGGAAGAGCATATTTTATAGCACAATTTTTTCAGATTTTATAGATTCTAAAAACTCTGTAAAAAAACAATGTTCTTTCAATGATTTTGACCTTACTACGCAGTAAAAAATAAATTTGTTTACAGAGGGTTAATATGTGTCTTTCTAATACATCTAATAATACTTTTTCTAATTGAACATTTTACATTTATAGGAAACTCAATGCAAATTTCACATAATATATTAGAAATTAAGGAAGCAGAACTGAAACTAAAAAGGAAAGAAATTAAATTGAAGAAAAAAGCATTAAAAGTGCAAAAGAATATTTTATCCGAACTATCAAAAATAAAAGAAGCTTTAAAATTATGGTCTGAAACTGAAACTGTAATATGAAAAACAGATTTACCAAAGTATTACTAAAAAGTGATATTAATCTTATTAATAATTTTTTTCAACTTAGTTTATATTTGTTACTATAAATGATTAAGGATTTTTTTTTCAACTTAGTTTATATATTTGTTAGTATAAATAAGAGATTAAGGATTTTTTTTCAACGTAGTTTAAATTTATTATTATAAGTGAAATATAAAGAATTATTTTTTTGTTTAATTTTTTTGTTTTATATATTTTTATTTTTTTTTTTTGTTTTGGGTTACAAGATGCATAAATTGATAAAACTGTGCATAAAATTGTGATATTAGTTTTTATTTTATGCAATGTAATCGTTATGGCGCCAAGTCGTGACCGCGCCTCCTGATGTAAAATATTCAGTATATTAGAAAATATAGAACACAATTTTTATGTAAAATATCTTTCTATTATTGTTTCTCGCACTACATTTCCTCTTCTACGCATATTTGCATTCATATCATCTGCTTCAATATTCACTTCTTCAATATCTTCTCTGTATATTTCAACATCCTCAATGCCATAATGTTTTGCAATATTGTGGAGTACGCAAGTCGCATTTACTATAAGTCCTGAAATAAATAAAATAAATGTATAATATTTTTTATATTTATTTAATTTTAATATTTTTTATAAAATATATAAATAAATTACAGTACCTGCAAATTCTGGAAGATAATGTAAGCCTCTTTCTTTTCGCAAACATCTCCAACGCCCTTTTAATACACCTATTGTTCTCTCTATACAACATCGTGCTCTAACATGAGCCTCTGTATATAACGCACCTGACCTGAAGATCCTGGTGCCTCATTTAATTTTGGAGTCATTAAATATGGCAATAAAGGATAGCCAGAATCTCCTAGAAAAGAAAACACATTTAGAAAATAAAAATATCAATCTTAATAAAATTTAAAGTTATAATTTATACAAAATACTTAAAGATTATATATATATATATATATATATATATATATATATATATATACACAATTTTCTCATATTTTTAAATTTAATACTTTATTGGAAATAATTTTTAAATTTTTAATATAAATTTTAATATAAATATTAATTGTAAAAATTATACCTAATAACCATGCATTTCTTCTTCCATTTTCATATTCGTTTAACATGTGCCTCGATAACCGAGACGAGCTCCAAACTCTAGCATCATGTGTCCGACCTCCATGATTTGCCAATACAGCTAATATTTTGCCATAATAATCACTAACCTAAAATATAAAATGTGTTTTTATGTATGTTCTATTTTATTAAAAATTTTATATTCTATAAAATATTTCTTAGAAATATCAACGTGATTAGAAATAACGGATGATTTTACCGCGAGCGTTCGACATTTTCCATATTTTACTTATGAACGAAATAATATTACGTCCTCGAATAAAATACAAAAAATACTAAATAATTTTTACTTACTATCATAACATTTAATGAATGATATAATTTTCTATTTATATATAAATGCTCTCTTATTTTAGCAGGTGGCGTAATCGCTATATGTGTACCATCTATAGCTTCTATTACACCTGGGAAATTGGTGTTAATCCAGAATCTGAAATATGATAGTTTATTTTAATATCATATTTTATATCATATCATTTTAATATTTTCTCTTACAGAAATGTAATATTGTCAATATTACATTAGTGTAAGGGTTGTATAACATAAGAAATTTTTTATGTTGTAAATGTTCTTATATCTTAATAAAAATCATAATTTAAAAAGTCATAAATAGAAAACTGTTTTTTAATGTTTAAAATTAAAGAAAATAATATTTAATAACTCACTGTTGTTGGATTGCTTCAATTTCATTAGCTTGCACAGGAAATCCATTGCGGCATAATAATATTTATTGCATTTATAATTTCATGTAGTACTACACTAACAGATGCCTGACACATACAGCTTAAAAAGTCTTGTCCAACTCTTTTTTGGTAAGACCCCGAACTCAAGAAACTTAATGTTGCTAAAACCTTAACAATAAAAAAGAAAATAGATATAATAAATATTCTTTTACAATAATTTAAAAAAGTCAAGAAGGTAAATTAGAATTTGTAACATATTACATTTAATATAATAAATTTATTATGTTTAATATAATAAATAATTGTTTGTATTATTTAATCATATTTTACCTTTAATTCAAACGGAATTGCTGTTGGTCTTACAGCTCTTTGCACGTAAGGTTGTATACCTTGACACAATATCATTACAGCATCTTTTGAAAGTCTGTGGATTAAATATGTTAAAAGTTTTTATGTCTTCATATTTATCTCATTAAATAAGACAAAATACATAATATACAAAGTATATAAATTTTAAATTCTATATAAATAATTTTTATTTTAAAACATATATATTTTTACATCTATATAAGTTGTATTTATAATATGTTTTTATTCCAAATTTCTTAACTTTATTATTTTTTGCTAAAGTATTTTGTTACTTACCGATATAAAGAAAGAAACTGCGAGTCCGGAACTTCAAAAGGATTTGATGCATCACGCAGTTGTTTCCTTCGAATTTTTAACAAATTTCTTTCTTCTTCATTGGCAATCTGCAAGACCCACCATGCAGCAGCCATTATAACTACAAAAACACAATATAATTACCATTATAATTACATCCAAAGTAACTACTAGTTAAAATAGTTAAATAATAAATATAAAATATTTTATAAATTTTAAGATATGTAATTGTTATTTTTTTTCCAAATAAAAAATTTAATTATATAAAAAAATTGTAAAAAAATATATTCATAAATAAATAGCAATATTTCTTAGTTAAAATATATTTTTATCTGCATTTGGTGAAGACTCATTCTATATAATTATCAAAATATCAACTTGTCAAATACAAATATCAAACCTAATTATATCACAAAAGCATTATTTTTATTAATGTATGTACATTACCTTTTCCTGTTAACGCAATGCAATATCAAAAAGGTTAACCTCTTCAATAATACCTCTTCAAACTTCAAACTGTTGCCACACTGTTACCACACTTTCATTCTTATTTCAAAATACATACAATTTATTAATTCCCTAAATTTTCATCTTTTTGCCATCACGGCTGATGGCGAAAAAGTTCACGTGAAAAAGTTCATATTTCCGCTCATGAGTGAGTTACATGATTCCGTGGAATCGTACATGATCGTGCAGTTCACGTGAAACTTTTCACTTTTCACGTTTCCGCCCTAGGGAAAATGTTACATGATAGACCCCCAGGATCGGATGCTCGGATGTGCTCGCCGGATGTCCGGGTTTGTGTCGAAATGATAACGCCGTATTTTGGTAGTAAAAATGAAAGAGGTCAAATATATTTAGCTATACTTTAGTACAAAATGAAATTATACAGTTCCGATATCGTTATCGGATAATACTGAGCTCCTTGTACACATTACGGCCCTCAATTGCGCGGTCGTCGGCCCGCGGGAAATCAAGAGAACGATCACGTGGTATTCGAATAGTGTCGCGGCACTTAACTGCGCGGTCGTCGGCCCGCGTGAATTTAAGAGAACAGTCGCAACGTATTTGCGCGGTACTTAATATCTAAACGGAAAGGACTTTAGAAAACTAGGAAACGGACTTAACAATTCGGAAACAGACGGACGGTGACTAGGCGCTTTGCGCTCGTAAGTAGCAAGTGGGGTTGCTCGGTTCGACAACATATATCTATATACATAGTTCGCGGCGGAACGTGCGATGTCGGAACGGACTCGCGGTTATCGCAATGTAACGACTCGGATGAGTCGTGTGATCTACGGACGGCTTCGGTTTACGCTCTATGCGTACGGTATCCGTTTGTTAGAGTGGCCGCGCGGCGGTCCACTCTAATGCCGTGCTCGGGGCCCGATTGGCCCGTGCGGTTGACCGGTTACGGTCTCGGTACTCGACGCCCTCGCGCTGTGCGCGGGCTGTCGACGGGATCGGCCGGTTCGGCCTCATCTCGCGGGGTTAGCCCGGGAGGTACGGTGGCGGACACTGGGACGGTGTCGGCGCGGACGGTCCCCGAGAATTCCCGGGGACACTCGGAACGGTCTGATCGGAGTGGCCGGACGACGAGAATGCCCGTCGTCCGGCTGTACGGAAACGGAATTGCCGTGCGGGGAGAATACCCGCCGTACGGCGCAACGGATTCGGATCGGATTTAGCCGGACGTACGGGAATGCCCGTCGTCCGGGCGGACGGTCCGGATTGGCCGCGTGACAAGAATGCCCGTCACACGGCTGATCGGATTGGATGGCCTGCGCGACGAGAATGCCCGTCGCGCGGCTGAGCGGATCGGATTGGCCGAGCATACCCGGCCTCGGGGACGACGGTTTTACCCGTCGCGGGAAGGTTGGAACGAGAATGCCCGTTCCCGAGGAGGTGCTCGAGAATCCCCGAGCTAGGAGGCGCCGAGTATGCCCAGCGCTGGAAAGGATCCGATGAGATCGGATGTTCGGACGGATCTGTTTCACGTTGCCCACTGCCGGCTTATATATCGTTCCGCGTGGCTAGACGCACCAATCAGCGCGCGCGGACGGGCCGGCTAGAGTGGGAGCGCTTTCGGAACGCGGCGCGTAGCGCGTCGGTCGCGCGCGGTAGCATGCGGACCTTGGTCTTACGTAAGCCGATCATACGCGCGTGGGTCTTACGCAAGACACACGTGCTCGGCTGCGGTGCGTTCGACGGTTGGTCGGTCCGGAGTGGCGGCACGGTGGAGGGGCGTATTGTTACAACCATACGTGTGGAAGAATGCAAAAAGTTAAATTCCTTTTGCTGTAGTGTTAAATGACCGTTGTCTCGAAACGGAGGAACAAGCCATGATAATGAGGCATATGCTGAATCACCAAGTATAAATGTATTCTCAGGAAAAAGTGTTTCTTTATACTGCTGTTTGATATAAAGGCAATCTTGTTAACACACGAGCATCATGCAAAGAACCAGGTTCACCGCAGTAAATATTAGTAAACTTTATATTTGCATCCACAACTCCTTGCAAAGTAATAAAGAAATACTTTTTCCTGTTGCAATAAAATCTTTTTCATTGATGGACGGTTTTTCTATTCTTATTGTTGTTCCATCAATTGCCCCAATTACATTGTTAATACCTTTTTTAGCTCTAAAATCTTCACGTACAGCAATATAATCTTTCTGTGGCCATCTAATTGTATTATTCATCTTTGTTAGTAGTCAATTCTGCACTCTACGTAAAATTCGAAATACGGAAGAGATGGAAATATCAAATCTGTCAGATATTATTCGCAGGGGCTCAGTGTTTGACATAAACCACAAGAAAAGTAAGAAGCTTAGTTTGGCTGAAATTGGTTTCATCCCAAATGTCTGTTTCGGCATATGTTCGGACTGTTCAAATTTATCTAAAACATCATTAATTACATTTGGTTATTATTTAATTTCGTATTAATCATATTATCATACTTTCATATTAATTTATATTAATATGAATATTACTACGTTAAAGTCAAATTATCACTGAATAATTTTTTCTTTTGTTAGTTTTACATCTTACCAATTAAATGTAATGCTGTGCATCTTGATAACCGCAAATGTTCTTTAAATTCTTGTTCAGTCCACGAAACGACAATTTTGGTATAATTATCAATCCGATGTCTTCTATTTCCGCTTGTCAAATATTCTATTAAAGAAAAATATAACATATCAACATCTTCATCACTAGTCGAAAAGGAAATTGAGGTGTCAGTACTAATATTCATGCTTGATTATTCTGAGCTATCGTCCGTAGAGCTGCTATCATTTGCATTTGGTGCAGTTTTGCACAAGTCAAACAGTATTTCTATTCTAATTCTCTGATTCTAAAAATATTTAATTATTGATTTTATTTTAATATATAATAGTCATCCATATTAATACAATATTTTTATTTTATTATGCTTTAACATATCACTATATTGATTTAACTCGTATATGAAATACTACTCTACAACGAACGCAATACATTATTATTTTTGTAATTATTTTTAAAGTCACACAAGTTTGGGTACCGAATACATTTTTTTGATTCACGAAAGCATGGAAAGTCGTGTCTACATTTGGGATACGTAAAACTATGATTACACACACCTTTAATATAGATTACACTTATAAGAATTTATATTACTAATCTTTTAAAGCTGTAAAAATATTTATAATTTGATTAAGACTTAAAAGTTTTTTCGCACAATTTTTAGGTTAACTTCGAAATTTCGGAGTCAAACTGTTAATCGATAAAATTTTCACGATTTATCTAAAATGTATTTCTCCATTGCAAATTTTAAAAAACTTACCATATTTGAAAATATACTTTTGTTTGCAAAATAATAATCCGATTTAACGGGTCTTGATCTGGATTTTCTACGGCTAAATTTCTAATTCAATTTGAATCTGTCTTTTACTAGGTCACAGTCTTTTACGCACTCTAGTGACCGTGTTTGATAACTTATTTGTTTCAATTAGACTACGCAACTGTGTTACACTGTGTCTCTCTATGTGACACTGTGTTACAGTGTGGCACTCTTGTTGGAAAGCACCCTTTGTGTTTACTTTTTGCTGTGTGATGTCTATTTTTGTCGATCATATGCAATAATGCGCACAGTTGATGTTGGGGCTGTTCGTAATACTGAGCACCGGGACGATTCGTTAATACTGATTACAGCGCCTAACCTAAGTTGAGTAATCCTAATCCATTGGCTGTGTTACGAACGTCTGCGTTACGCAGAGTTAAGCATTGAGGTAAAGTTCCCTGGCGAAAATGAAAACGTTTACAAGCGTTTTTTGGGGGTTTACGTGAGCGTTTTGTAAGGATTCGTTAAAACTTCAGAAACGGTCAGTAAAGAGTTTGTAGAGAGGAAATTGCAACGTTAAGCGTTTGAAAAGGTGCTTGTGTAAAGAGTTGGTAGAGCGTTTATACGGCGTTAAGCGTTTGCTACAGAATTGTGAGCGTTTGTCGTTAAGCGCTTGCTACGGAATTGTGAGCGTTTATTACGGAATTGTGAACGTTTGCTACAGAATTGCGAGCGTTTATTCAGTAATTTTTAATTTGTACTTTAATTCATGAATTCATACAAAAAATTTTCAAATATAAAAATGAAGTGACGTGATCCGATTGGCATATATATTTTAATTTAAAAATATGTGTCAATACAATCAGTAATCATGTAGCGTCACTTTTACATACGAAAAATTTCCGTATGAATTCAAGAATCAAGGTTTTAAGAGAAATCATTAAAAAATAAAAGATAAAAATGCAATCGTTATATAGACCAAAAGTCCTTTATTACTTAAAGCACATTGGAGAAAAACAAATACAGTATAAAATTCTTTGTAACAAAATAATATTATTCTCCTAAATAAGAATACATGTTTCTTTTACGATGACGTACATTGTTAAAAATATCATGAAATTTAATCACATTGAATTTTAAAAAGGAAAACAAATTAAATTATAAAAATAATTTTTACGAAAACGTGAACATTTGTTGACGTTATTCTCTTTCAAACATTATTGCAAGTGGAAAGATTCAAAATTTCCTTTCTGTTATGAGAAATACATTATTATAAGAAGCAGGAGAAAACGAACCTAAAACCGAGGATCTTCAATATCCTCTTTGAGAGAGCAGAACAACAGATTCTACTTATTAGAATGCAATGAGAGCTTACGAAAGGAGAGATAAATCACGTACAAATAAGTAGCATTATAAGGGTAACAAAAGCCCTATTTTAAAAATAGCCACGATCGCCATTCCAAACCTTTCCACGAACAAACACTGTTCGATTGAACGAGGACTTTTACTTATTCCTGTTGAAGATTGTACACTGAGAAGACGACAATATATAATATCCATCAAATTTTTTAAAGCAATATTATCTGACATACCTATTCAACATTTATTTTTAGTGGAATGAAAGATATTCCGATATGAGATTTTCTTACACCTAAAAGGATAAAAACAAAACCCCAAATCAAATCAAAATAGAGTACATTTGTTAAAATAGATGGGCCCTTTGTAATGATGCTTGTTTTCTTATGCTTCTCATAACAGAATGTGTAGCTATAATATACATGGAAAGATTGCATATTTTAGAAGTTGTCAATGTGTTACAGCATATTCAAATTATTATACTTAAAATAATAAATGTGAAATATACACAAAAATCTCAAACTATCACTTTTAAGATTAATAAGAACTAAAATTTGTATTTACATATTATTATACCTGTTCGCCAAATAAGAGCAAAATCAGAGAGATATAATTTTTGTACATCTGCAGAATGATTCTAGTACTGTTTCAACAGAAAAATGTCAAGCGAGTGATACGATTAAGTAAACAATACTTGATCTATTTGTATTTTGTTACGGAAGTATGTTTCTTGTTAAACTAATTTTGGTAAAAATAAACGAGTAACATTAGAATAAATTACAAAATAAATTACTAAGTAAATTTGTTACAATACAAGGTTCTTCGATGACTGACAGTTTAATGCACATCATTTTGTAATTTCTTTTAATTTTGAGGATGTCTTAGAGCCACGTAATCGTTATGAACTAATAAACGTTCAAAACATTTAACTACTTGTATAAGAAGTAAAATTTCCCCTAATGCTGATAGGGCAATATATTTTATTTTCACAACTTTTCCATCTCTTACGATAGCACAAGAATCATCTGTCGACATGTTTCAAACCATCAAATATTTTGCCACGAGAATCATAATAACTTAGCTCCAAAACAATTTGCATGTATACTTCCTCATAGTATCTTTCGGCGGCATAAACGGCTTGTTTCTGGGCGGTTCGTTGCTCAGCGCTGTCGAACTGGTTTATGTAATATGGTTTGCATAAATATCTTCATAAATTCTTTTGGCCCTCTTTACTACGTACGCCAACAGTCTCAAATTATTTAAAGGCTGCTGTATGTTGCAAAAGGCCTGAAAACAAAAGAAAAATATTAAGAACCAATCGATAAAATATTTGACAAAATCATTGAAATATAATATTACATACGAAAAATTTTCCAATGTCTCTGGTTCTGATGCTGTTGGCGGAAGATCGAAACGAAATGGTTGGTATTGCTGCGGTGGCTGATGCTGCAGTGGCTCTTGCTGCAGTGACTGTTGTTGCGATGGATGATGTTGAGGTATCTGTTGCCGCGGTGACTGGTGCTGCAGTGGTTCTTGCTGCAGTGGTTCTTGCTGCAGTGACTGTTGTTGCGATGAATACTGTTGAGGTATTTGTTGCCGCGGTGACTGGTGCTGCAGTGGTTCTTGCTGCAGTGACTGTTGTTGCGATGAATGCTGTTGAGGTATCTGTTGCCACGGTGTCTGATACTGCAGTGGCTCTTGCTGCAGTGGCTCTTGCTGCAGTGGCTCTTGCTGCAGTGACTGGTGCTGCAGTGACTGGTGCTGCATTGGCTCTTGCTGCAATGGCTGTTGTAGTTCAACCAGTGGCTGGCCCCTTCTTGTATATTTACGCTTTTTAGTCAGATTATTTTGTCTGCGTTCAACATTTTCTCCATTTTTTCTTTTTGCGTTAATGCCTCGTGGGCCCAACATATCATATGCCCGATCGGCAAGATAAGCAGGCAGCGCATTCACGTATCTCTCTATTTCCGTACTTGAGTATTTTGAACTCAACTGCCCATTTTCATTTCTAATGTTTTGTTGCGCTAACCAATCGCGGTGCATGGCTGCAAAGGAAAAGAAAAACTGAACTTTCATACAATCTAAGGCCGGTATTCATAGTCGATTCTTATTTCAAGACTATCTTAAGTAATGTGTTAAGATGCTGATACGACCTTCTGATTGGTCGATGGTGTCTTAAGATAATACTTAAAACTATCTTAAATATAAGAACGGACTATGAATACCGGTCTAAAATTATCGCATAATTTTTAAAAATCATTGTAAGACATTACCTTTGGCCACCATGAGAAAGTTGGAAGAAAACCGTTCGTTTGCGGTATTTTTGTTTTTGATTCGCATTCTCATAAGATGCGCTTTCTCGCCAAAAACTCCTTTTAGCAGAGCGTATGCCCAGTCAACATGGCTCTCTTCCACACTTATCAGCTCTTTATAAGCTGCTTTAGAGCAAAAAACTTCATCTCCAAGAGGTATCTGATAGGAAAAAATGCATGAAATTAATGAGACAAATTAGATAGGAAGTAAATTAAAAGTATTAGATTCTTTTAACTTCATTCATTCAGAAATACATTCAATTCACCTTTTCTTCTGTATTTGATAAAACTGTGGGAGTTGAATTAGCTGCGGAACTGAGTGGTCTCATTCCTATAATATGAATTGATACGATAATATCCACCCAACAAACACAAAGTTACAGTTATAAAATTATTAATTATAATTTTTCACTCAACAATTTAACTATTATATATAACGAGTGTCTTATTTCATATTTTTTTAACAGTCTTATAATTGTAATGGTTATTTTCACCAATACAGATTAACTTTGATCTCGGTGTAACTAACTCTTTATCTTTTTCTAGTTCTAAGAATTAGAAAAAGACAAAAACCAAGATCAAAGTTAATTTACATTGGTAGAGAAATGAACATAAGGAAAAATTCATACCTTAACAGAAAACCAGGAAGCAGAAAAGTAGAAGTCAATCAGAACTCGCGCTCCAGTCCTCGAATGTTTTCAGATAGATACAAGTAAAAAAAAAACTAAACATGTGTTACTATATATAGTAACAATCATAAACACCTTCCCTGTGGATTTCCATATGCACATGCTTTCATATAAGATATGCGAGAGGTTAGTAACGAGCGGTTATGGTGTACAAAAATTAGCCTTGATACGGATTACCTTTAAATTATCTTGGATTACTTAAGATTACTCAATACAAGGTTTTTTAATACTAAAAACAATATCCAATCGAATATAAATATTAAACCTCTGTGAGGTTAACACATAATAAATATTAATAGGTATTTTATAAAATAAAAGATATTAAAACAAAACACCAATAGCAATACAGACTCTTTGTTAAACAATATCACAACCTAATGTTAAATTAAAAATTTTGCGACTAATCAAGTTAAGTATAAATAAAAAGGTACATTTATGAAACAAATATCTTGAAACTTTTATGTGTATATAATTAAAAATTAATTTAAGTATGTACTTAGAAATGCTAAAGATTATTTAGATTTGTCAAAAATTACATTGGATTACCCAAAATTTTGTTTGGATTACCTAGCCCTTGTACAAAAATTACCTCCGTTACCAATCCCTCAAAAATATGCTACGTACATTATGTAAAAAGACAACGGAAAAGGTATCGAAAAGACATTTATAATTGCTACTGTATCAGCGCAATTTTTGAATGACTTCTGCTTTTCTTCATTCTGCTGTTAAGTGGGATCTACCGTGAGGTCGTAGAGTCGTAACTTCAGTCGCAATCATAAAGTCGCAAAGTAAAAAAAAAATCGAAACTTGCCAAAACCGAAATTTGCTTTTGCATTTCTGTCCACCATGAGGTTTTGTTAGTGATTGGTCAGTCGTAGTGACGGTAGTCTCTGGAATTGGAATTGAATCAACTCCGAGCGACTACGATTACGACCGCTCCTGCGACTCTACGACCCTATTGTAGACTTTACCCGCTTTAATTAAAGATGTAAATTCCATCTCAGTGCTAGGCATATATATTTCAAGAGAATACATTTTTATAATTACTTTATGTGCAAAGTCACAAATAAAAATTCTGACTTGATTTTAATGTAAAAAATCGTTTCAAATCTTTGTTTTCTTATAAAACATGCAGGCCTCGATTTTTCAATTTATATGAAAAAATTTTTATATGTAAAAGTGATCGTTACGTGATTACTGATTGGTATATACTTTTCGATTTAAAAATATATACTAACATTATTTTCTTATATGAAAATTATTCACATGTATTTAAAAAATGAGACCTAAAAAGAAATGCGTCAGACAGCATTTTAACACCAATCAAAAAACTTATGCCTATTTCCATCAAAAAACTTATACCTATTTCCATTTGATCTCAGTTTAACTTGCTCTTTACTTTTGTTTAATTCTAAGAATTGGAAAAAGATAAAAAATAATTTCAAATAAGAAGGTCTATTCGGTCATAGCTAGATCTTAGTGCTTTATATATACGTGTGATTTTATATACTTTCTCAGACTCAACCAAACTGCGCGCCGTTACTTTCGGTTATATAACACAGCTATGATCGAATAAGAGTTAGTAATATCACTTTTATTAAATTAAAATTCAGGGGAGAAAGGGTTAATATAGATGCTAGTAAGCATCAAGTATTATTAAATTAATTTTAATTTAATAAAAGTGATATTACTAACTTTTATTCGATCATAGCTGTGTTATATGACCGAAAGTAACGGCGCGCAGTTTGGTTGAGTCTGAGAAAGTATATAAAATCACATGTATATA
This sequence comes from Solenopsis invicta, assembly GCF_016802725.1. Lineage (NCBI taxonomy): Eukaryota > Metazoa > Arthropoda > Insecta > Hymenoptera > Formicidae > Solenopsis > Solenopsis invicta. The sequence goes on from NC_052673.1 coordinate 7,057,930, forward strand.
TAAAGCACTAAGATCTAGCTATGACTGAATAGGCCTTCTTATTTGAAATTGTATGTTACATGTATCGGTCGAATATCTCTCTAATTTGATAAAAACTAAGTTAAACTAAGATCAAAGTTGATTTACAATGAAAAATGGGCATTAGAGTGGTGCATCAGTGTGCTGTATGTGAAAAAATAAATGTTATATAGAGGAAACTTTAACATATCCATTGCGTGTATGTACATATATATCTTAGTTACATATATACAGGCTTGGGTAGTAAGTAGTTAAAAAGTTAAAAGTTAAACAAAAAGTTAACAAGTTAATAAGTTATTTAATTAAAAAAATGTATTAACTTACTCAAGCCTCCATATATATATACATACATATATATATATATATATATATATATATATATATATATATATATATATATATATATATATATATATATATATATAACAATTATAAATGTGTTTGCTGGGCAATAGTTTTCATTTTCAAATTAATGTTACACATACTACAATATCCATATAAGATTTTAGAAACTTACTTGTCAAATTCTCTATATTTGTTATTTTATTCTCCAATCCTGCAAATTTGTCTTCGTTTACTTTTCCAGCACTATGCAATGTTTCTTGCATTTTGTCAATTTTCTCGTTAAATTCTTGCAGATAATTTTCGAGAATGTTAATATAATCCGTCACTTCTCCAGGTGAGTTACTTCGTTCCCTTTCTTTTTGCAGTGCAAATCTTAACTCTTCATTCTCTCGCAGCAAACGTGTAACTGTGTCTCTATCTGTATCGCTTACTGATGTAGAAGGTTCAGTAGTAACTAGTTAAAATTAAAAGTTACATAATATTAACATAATAAAATTAAAAAAATTAACAAAAAAACGTTATTTTAATTTTTTTTATTGTGTCCCATTTTTTGAAAAAAATCTGAAAAAAATATATTTTGTAGAAGTTGGGAACAAGATTTACATGTAATTTTTTCAAGATGGTAAATTAACGAAATCAGAGTAGAAAAATTGTTTAAATGTTATTTTCATTTTTTTATAATCAAAATTCGCAACAAGAAAAATGTAAAAAGTATTTTTATTGATGTCAAAGTGTAATAGATTTTTCAAAATTTTTTCAAAATTTTGTTTGATTTTTTACCAAGTAAAATTGTGAAAATATAAAAAAATCGTTTTTTGCTCTATCTTGGTCACGTCTCTATATAAAAATCTAAAATTTGACATGTAAGCGTTTTTTGATATAAGTTATCTTAGAAAAAAGCCAACTCAAAAAGCTGTGGGGGCACTTTCACCATACTAATTTCGCTAGGAATAAGTACGGTGAGTTCCCTTTACTTTAGAAAACTTTATTTTATATCACTTATTTATTTAGTTATATAATATGTAAATAATTAGATGACAACTTATCTATTCCACCTGATTCATAAAATTCAAGATTTTTATTGAATAGTGTTTCATCAAATAAATATATTGTTACTGAATCCAAAATTACACATATTTGTATCAGAAAATATTTTGACTTGTAACCAATTATGGAATTCTCCGAAATTCAGAAGATTCAAATTTTATTGTGTTTTATACAGAGTAGTTTGTTATATCTAAGTGCTATTACTTAAAACTTAAATAATTTACATTTATTACTTAAATAATTTACATTTACAAGAAAAAGTTTTGAAAAGCTTTGAAAAGTGTTGACAACGTTTAATATTTTTTAATGTACCAGTTTGAAATATCTGTTACATTACATTAAATTTTACTGATAATTTTTGACACTGTATGTAGCATAAACCACATGTTAAAAGTGCATTTATCGATAAAGGTGAGTTGAGAATGTGAGCTATAATGTTTTGTGAATTTAAGTGTCATTTCACATATTTATGTTTAATCACTCTTTTTCATATGAAAAGGAAAAAGAGACTAGAGAATATTTTTGTTGATTAAAGAATACAAATGCAAGCACAATAAATGGATATAATTGTAGTAATATGATACGCACGGGTACAGGAATGCCTACCCATTTGAGGTTTAAAGCGTTCTGATTTCCATATAGAATATGTTATGTAAACTATAGAAAACTTGAAACGCAGGTAACTCCAGATGGGTAAGCATTCATGTCCTCGTGTATATCATATTACTACAATTATATCCATTTATTGTGCTTTCATTTGTATTCTTTAATCAATAAAAATATTCTGTAGTCCCTTTTTCAATAAATATAGTCAAAACTTTTCAAAACTGTTTCTTGTAAATGTGAATTATTTAAGTTTTAAATAATAGCAACCTATTCTGTATAGATATAGCAAACTATTTTGTGAAACACTATAAAATTTGAATCTTCTGAATTTCGGAGAATTCTATAATTGGTTCCAAGTCAAAATATATTTATTACATATATAATTTTGGATTCAGTAACGATATATTTATTTGATGAAGCACTATTCAATAAAAATCTTAAATTTTATGAATTGAGCGTAACTATAGCTAAATACATCTCATGAACATAAGAGAGAATTACAAATTTTATTCTTACATTCATGTAAAAATAAGGAGTATCTTTTTGGCTCGAAAAAATTCTACACTACTTAAGTCAGAAATGAATACAGAATAGAATATAAAAATACTAACAAAGAATTGCGTCAGCAATCTAAAATTAGTCGATTATAAGTTTATGACACTGGCTAATTTTAATCCCTATTCTTAATATTTAATATTCCTCTATTATGCGCAGGGCTTAAACAACAAAGATAAAATAAATAAAGAACTTTGAAATTTCATTTTTTTAACTGTTTAAAAAAATTGTTTTTAAACTTTATCTTTTTTTATAATAAATTTTTCCATGATTTACATTAAAAATGTATCAATGTAAAAATAAAAAATTATGTAAAAAATACATTCCCACGTAAAAATATTTCTTTGTTATTTCATATACATTATTTATATACAAATAAAATATTTAATTTATTTGATGATCCAAATTTAAATTGTTTTAAATAATCTAACTTTAAAAATTTATAGATTTCTAATTTAATATGAATAATACAAAAACATACGATAAACATTTAATTTAAGTTAAAATAATATGAAAATTATTTTAACTTAAATCAAATATTAATTTTACAAAATTAACATTTAATTTAAGTTAAAATAATTTTAGAAGCTACTAACTTTTAATTTAATTTTAAAAATATGAACTTACCTAATCTTGGTGATGTACTCAAACTCCTAGAAGACAGTAATTTTGCATGGATTGCATTAATAGCATCTGTCTTTGATTTTTTTTATTTCTCTAAAGAAGAAAGATATTTACGCAATTAAATTTCAGTAACAAATTACCATACAGTTAAACTGTCAAATATTTACGAAAATTTCATTACATGTATTGTACTTACAATGGAATCACGATTACTAGCAATAATAAAATTACATGGTCTTGCTCGCTCTAATGCATCATCAGTTGTGTTTGGTTCTGATGATTCATCATGTTAATACATGTTAGGCCAACTAATTCTCTTAACATTCATGGTATGTTCTAATGCCTCTCGAGAATTTGTAAAACAAAAATTAATTAAAAAATTGTTAATTAACTTTTTTATAATTTCTTACATGCATGTCTTTATATAATCATTTTTAGATTATAAGTTACATTATGACAAGGATCTCAGATTACGGATCCTGTTGCATGTCATACACAAGCATACGTGCCATGTACATATGTGTGAACTCATGGCAACTCTGTTGTCAGCAACGTCAGCACCGAAATTCTGTAACTCTTAACGACAATATTGGTGTAGTTATATTATCGTGCATTGATATTGTATATGGTAAAAAAAACCGGGCAATGATAATGTAACGATACCAACACTATCATTAAGAGTTATAGAATTCCGCTAGCTTTACATTGCAAAAGAAGACAGACATACGAGAACACTTCAGCAAAAACGCATACGACACTCATGCTTGTGTGCGGCATGTGAAAGGATCCAAATATAATCTGTGATCTCTGGATTATGAAATTTTAGATTTAGGTTAGATTTTATAATAACATCACTTACCAGCAAGTAAGCCGATTAAAGCATACCATTTATGCTCTTTCCCATCGTTGCTGCCACGCGCAGTGTTTACAGCATAAAAAGCCGTTTTATCAAAATCTGTCAATGATTTTGGTTTGAATGGTATTCGTAAACCTTTACCCACTTTTACTTTAATTTTGCACAGTGGCACTATCTCAGTAGTATTATCACTTTTATATTTTACGAGCGCATACCATTCGGCACTGTTTATTGCGCTCATTGCGATTAAAATAAAATAACAGTTAATAATAAAAAATATTGATGTCCGGTAACAATAAGCACGTCCGAACATGTTAGGCCTCAAACTCGCATATCTGAAGCATGGAGCGACGCCCATCGTCCTCCCACTCGTAGCTCGACAGTCGAATTGCGAATCGCGCGACTGTTGCTATGCCTCAGGATAGCCCGTCCCTAAAGCCCGATTGCACTAACGTTATTTTGACTTTAAGTAAGACTTAAATATGTAACCGTCTTTATGTATTGAAAAAGAAATATAAAGACAAATACATGTTTAAGTGTCCTTTAAAACAAAATTAATGTTGGTATAATCGGATCTAAGGAAAAATATGCTGGAAGTATATTTAGGAACGCTCCTGAGGCATAGCGCCAGCCTAGCGATGAGCGGTTCGACTGTCGAGGTACAAGCAGCAGTGGGGAGACGATGGGCGTTGCTTCAGAAATAAGCTCCGAAATGAGTAATTCGGAACATTGTTTTAGACAGGTAGATACGGGCTAAAAGTAGAAATCTAAAACATAATGTTACATATAGTGGTTTTTTTTAAGTGTTGACAAAAGGCATACAATAACATAACTGATATGAGCTTTCTACAATAAGCCGTAAATCGTAAGTCGTGAGAAAATGACCAATCACAGTCGATTATTCTTCTGTAATCTTGTTTGTGATTGGTCAATTTCTGACGACTTTACGATTTACAGCTTATTGTAGAAAGCTCATTATGAGTTTTCTACAATAAGCCGTAAATCGTAAAGTCATAAGAAATTGACCAATTACAAACAAGATTACAGAAGAATAATCGACTGTGATTGGTCATTTTCTTACGACTTACGATTTACGGCTTATTGTAGAAAGCTCATTAAACTTATTGCACAATGATAACCCAGGCACAAAGAATAACAGGTCATAGATCTCGGAAATTCTGATTGATAGAAATCTATTCCCTGATGGTGAAAATTTTTCTCATAATTTTTATTATAAGAATTTGAACATTTTTTAGAAATACTCAGTCTACATCTTCTTTTAGAATTTTTCATACATGTTAAATCTGAAATATTCTGAAATTTCTTATTCTATAATGTCTAAAAAATACTTTTAACTTTTTTAGATTTAATATTTCATCAGAAATTATACAATAAAAAATCTTAATCTCAGGATATTTTATACTTAACATATATAAAACTTCTGAGAAAAGATGTAAACTTTCTGAGTACTTATGAAAAGTGTTCTAATTTGTATAAAAAAAATTGAGAGTTATAAAATTATACCGAAAATTTGAAAAAGTATTTGAAGAAATCTGAGAAAAATTTTTACCACGGTTACTGTTATTCATCTTGTTATTCATTGTTCCTGTGCCTGTGATTTTCAATATGTAATGGACTTTATGTTTTTAAACGTAGCTATTGTAGACACCCATAATCACGCTGGCATCAAAATAGAAGAAAATTATAATTTTCCAAAGCAAAAAATTATAATTGTCCAAAAACCGTAATTTTCTTACAATTTTCTTCATTATAATATCAATTGAAAATCACAATGAGACGTCGTTACAAACGTTTTTTATACACTGAAGAAAATATCCCTCGCTCAACTACTTGCCGTCGACGACAACGAGGTGTTTGTCAAACAGAATCATTAAATTATCAGAATCTTTACAATATTGATCAGGTATTGTTTATTTAGTTATATCACTTGCTTGACATTTTTCTGTTGAAACAGTACACTAGAATCATTCTGCAGATGCATGTACAAAAAATTTTATCTCTCTGATTGTACGTGCTCTTAGAGTAATATTTATTATATGTATACGTATCATAACATATAATAAATAGTCCTTATTAATCTCAAAAGTGGTAGTTTGACATTATTTTTGTATATATTTGATATTTAATAATTTAAGTAAAATAATTTGAATATACTGACAATTTGTATGAAAATTTCGATGTATGTACTTTACTAGAAATTATTTCAAAATACAATATCATTTGAAACGTCAACATTACAGAGTGACACTAAAAAGACAGATGAAGTAACACAGAACAATTTAATGTCTGTCATCAATAGAGTTACTGATGACCAATATGCGTCGTGTTTTTGGCAGGTATGCAGTAATTTTTTGAAAATATTCTGAAGATAACATTTTGATAGAATAAGAATTCTCATTTTCTTATAACGACTGCCTTGTTTTTCGTTCCTTTTTTTTGCATTTAATTTACATTTCGTTTTTTTTTAAGAACAACTGTAATGAAATACATGACGTTATCAATATGAAAGAATCAAGTAAATCCGATATTTTATCTAACGGTAACGAGGAGATCAGAGAGGTTGCCTCGAATTCATCATCAAAATCCGCATCATCATCATCAAAAAGAGACTCAAGATCTATATCATCACCAGAAAGCGACTTTTTGGCCAATAATACTTCATCACACACTTTATCAGATCCTATCGATCACAGCAATGTAGAGACAAAGAAGACATTGCCAGAGAGATTATGTAATTGTACAAGTACTACAATCGGTGATGTTATTTTTATGTGTCTTGCGTTAGGAGTCAGGCATAATTTAACATGGGAGGCACAGCTTGATATTCTGCGAATGATCAATTCAATTTATGATAAGAAACATATTCCACTAACAAAGTACAAATACTTTCAATATATAGAGAAAGAAAAAGAGACGATATCTTATCACATCTATTGTCCAACATGTGAAGTGTATTTAGGAGAAAAGAGTTGTTTGTCAGAATCTGTGTATTGTCCTTATTGCGTTAATGATGTAGATGTGTCTAAACCGTCAAACTTTTTCCTATCTATATCATTAGAGTCGCAGTTACAAAAATTAGTGAATGATTCACGTATAGCAACCTCATTGCTTACCCACAGATTTAACCGTAAGAAGGAACATCCTGATGCTTTTGAGGACATATATGATGGGGAACAGTACAAAAAGCACTGTGGTCCTGGAGGAATACTCTCTTCCCCTTTTAATTTTTCATTTTCTTTCTGTACAGATGGAATATCAACTGGAAAGTCAACTGGTAAATCATTGTGGCCTATTTATGTAACTATCAATGAACTTCCATTTAAAGACCGTAGCAGATATATGCTTCTTGCTGGGCTATATATTGGACCTAAAGATCCAAATCAACTGACTTTCTTTGAACCTTTTGTTAAAGAAACAAATAAACTTTCGTCTGAGGGTTTTTCTTGGATTTACGAGAGAAAAGAGATTGTCAGTAAAGTTATCCCTTTATGCGCTGTAACTGATTCTGTTGCACGTTGGCAACTTCTCAATATGCAATCCTTCCACGCATATTATGGCTGTACATTTTGTTATGAAAAACAGGAGAAAACAGGCTTAAAATCACGATGCTTTAATATCCTCTCTAAAAAAGCAGATGACAGAACAGCAGAATCTACTTATCAGGATGCAATGATAGCGCATCAAAAGAGAGATGAACCACGTACAAGTAAGCAGCATTATAAGGGTGTCAAAGGCCCATCTATTTTGACAAATCTACTCTATTTTGATTTGATTTGGGGTTTTGTCGTCGACTACATGCATGCCATCCTCTTGGGTGTAATAAAATCTCATATGGAATATCTGTTTCAATCTACTAAAAAAAAATGTTGGATAGATATGGCAGATAATATTGCTTTAAAAAATTTGACGGATACTATAAATTGTCGTTTTCTTAGCATACAACCTCCAACAGGAATAAGTAGAAGTCCTCGTTCAATCGAACACTGTTGCAAATGGAAAGCTTCGGAATGGAGGTCATGGCTATTATTTTATTGTATACCATGCTTGCAAGGCTTGCTTAAAAACAAATATTTAGCTCATCTCGCGATGCTTTCCCAAGCAACTAATATTCTCGTTCAACGTTCTGTATCTCGTGCTGGAATTGAGGAGGCGCACAACCTTTTCATTCAATATTGTTATTATTTTCAAAAATATTTTGAACTTAAACATACAATATACAACCTTCGTCTTCTTATTCATGTGTGTAAATGTGTCATAAACTGGGGTCCCTTGTGGACACATAATGCATTTTGTTATGAAGGACAAAATAGACATTTATTACAACTGTATCAGAGTCCGTTTCAAGTTATTTCACAGATTGCTCGCAAGTTTCTTATGTATAATTCACTATCTACCTTATGTGAGGAGCTTGTGTCATCTGAAAGCACCATTGATTTCTCAGAAAAGATTTTGAATAAGAATCTTACATATTTTGTACGTTCCGATGGAGCACTTCTCTTAGGAAGAGGACAGCGTAATGTTTCGATTTTGCCTGAAGAAGAGCAATGTTTAGTTTATTTTGGAAATTGTAACATCAAGGATTTTACCTTTTTTCATAGGTTATTGTACAATGGAATGAGATATACCTCCTCTCAATATGTTGACAAAAAAAATAATGATTCTTGTGCTATCCTAAGAGATGGGAAAGTTGTAAAAATAAAATACATTGCTCTATCAGCATTAGAGGAAATTTTACTTCTTGTACAAGTAGTTAAATGTTCTAAACGTTTATTAGTTCATAATAATTACGTGGCTCTAAGACACATCCTCAAAATTAAAAGAGAGGCTGAAATGATGTGTATTAAACTGTCATTTATTAAAGAACCATGTGTTGTAATAAATTTACCTAATAATACTTATGTGTGTGGACTACCTTTTGGTTGTCATCGAGATGATTATGTGTATACTTCAAATGTATTCTAAACTGATTTATAATAAATTAATTTATACATTTTTAATGTGTAACTTTTGATATTTTTCTATTCCTTATTTATAAAAAATTTTAATTAATTTATAATAGCTTCAATAAGAATGTAAAAAACAGAGAACCTTAGAGACTAACGTTAATTATTTTAAAGAACATATTATTTAATTTTGAGAGAAAATAAACTTTTTCTTTTACATTAACCTCCCATGTGAAAAAAAATTAGGAAGAGGTTTACCAGATGAGCGTTTCTTGAACGGAGGAAAACGTTTAGTAAACGGCGTTAGGAACATAGAACTTATAAACATGGAAGGGGAATAGGAAGACGCGACTGTGTCCAAGAAGCGAGACAACAATATATAGTTCTGTCTCTTTTCATTACTTTTCCTCGAAATGCGCATGCGCGGTCGGAGTGAGATTGTGTTATGTACATATATTGTACATTTTGGTTGTGTATGTACGTTGATATAAATCGAGTCAGGTTATATTAAAGTTTAGCGACAAAATCAAGCGTCAGTTTTTGCCTGTGCTAATTTGTGCTGTGCCTGATAGAAAAACAAATTAGAAAAAGAAAAATGGGAGTGTATTGTCTGCTGTGCGGCAATCGAAACAAAACCGTTTCATATCACCGGTAAGAAAATTATTTTTGTATAGGTTATGTATGTTTTAGAATACATACATATTAATTTACTGTAAAATTGAATAGTTTTGGCATTAAAAATTAAAATGCTTATATAATATATTTACAGGTTTCCGAAAAATAAGCAAGATCGAGAAAAATGGCTATCCTTCTGTGGAATCAAGGAGCAGGATCTTAATACCGCTACCTTCCTATGTTCCAATCATTTTAAGGAAGAAGATTTAAAGAAAAAATTAAATTGTTTAATTACAAATACAAAATACAAAATACATGACAAAATACATGTATAATTTGTAATGCTAATTTTATTAATTATAGAAACATACTTCGAGGAATATTTATGTTACAGAGTAAAACAAACATTACAAGTATTATAATACACATTTGAGAGAGAGAGAGAGAGAGAGAGAGAGAGAGAGAGAGAGAGAGAGTAATATTTCCTACACATTTTTATGATAAAAATTAAAATCTTTTTCTTATACTTTCAGAGATAATATTTAAAGCGCTTATATACATATATATATACAGGTTATGAGCTATGCGCGCGTCAACGATTTAGCGCGTGCGCATAGCAAACCAAAGTCATGTTGTATAGTATGTGTCGGACACAGTTTTAACTATAGAAAATATACGCTATTCCCCCTCCATGTTTATAAGTTCTATAGTTAGGAAAAGCGTTTACTAAACGTTTGAACATCGGGCAGCAAACTCTCTATACGAAGTATCTTCAGTGTTTACTACGTATTCTAAAAAGCGTTGCTTGAGCGTTGTCAAACTTTCATAAACCTTATATACAGCGTTTGATAAGAGTTCAAAAACGTATTCTAAAAAGCGTAGCTTGAGCGTTGCCAAACTTTCATCAAACCTTATATACAGCGTTTGATAAGAGTTCAAAAACGTATTCTAAAAAGCATAGCTTGAGCGTTGCCAAACTTTCATCAAACCTTATATGCAGCGTTTGATAAGACTTCAAAAGCGTTCTAATCCAACAGCGTTTTGTAAGCGTTCTTATAAAGTTTGAAAACGTATAAACTCTCAAAAAACTTTCAACAAATGGTTGTGAACGCTTTATAAAGTTTCTTATTTTCGCCAGGGTTCTTCATTAATTTAGTTCAAACTTGATAATATTATGTATTTCAGTACATAGAACATGAATATGAATATAAAATCGACACTCAGCAGGTAAAAAGTTATAAAGCGTTAAAGATTGACACTTGTGAGGTTAGGAAATCTGTCACACCAATGGCATAAAAAGACATGCAAACGTGTATGTTTGCATTTGTTTTTTGTATACCCATATCTTTTTTTAAATAAAAAAAAGTCTTAACAACAGCTTTTTTACAATCTTTCAACTTGAAACACAAATTTCGGGATATTCTCGGACTAGTTACGAATTACCCTGGGCTTGGAGCTATTAGTAATTTTTGGCATTGGTCGACATTTTTATATGTACTTCAAAGCAAGTACACTTCCATGTTCTATCTATACCGGCATTGTGAAGGGGAAGATCAACCTTTCAAACCGTCCCATGTTTCTTTTTTTTTTTTTAATGAATATAGGACTCAGGAGACACAAAAGAAAAAAAGGTCTAACGAATAGTCCCAGTCTCCCCTATAACATTTTTTATAAAGCTTATTGCAAGCTTCATTTTTTGTTACACATTTTTTTGTAAATTAAATATTTTCTGAAATAATTAAGAAAAACTTTTTTCTTTCTATAATATATTTTAATAGAGCATTACTTAAAATCTTTTGTAAGTACCTTCTCCTTGATAACATATTTCAAGGTCAAGGTCGTCAGAGATTGCTCTCCTAATGTGCACTTTTACCGAATCGTTACTTCGCAGGACATAACAGTGCCTTTTCAGTTTGAAAAATTTTTCGACGGACAAAATCGATTACCGTAGGTACTTAATACGACCTACTTACATGTTTCCCTTTTTATCACATAAGTGTTTAAAAAATAGATAATAAAGTAATTCAATTTTACATTTATAAATTTATAAGTTTATTAACATATTAATATACTTATTAACATAGTAACATATAAGAGTGCATAAAGAAAGTTTGTCAACAACATATTAAGTATATATTGACTTAACTTTTCCTCTTCAAAACCATGGCTTATAAATCGGAACTTAGTGGATTAAAATTTATGATAAAAAATAATAAACAGTACCGGAAAAACATTAAAATTGATATGTGTGTACTTATTATTGATTAAGACTATTTTAAATCTTATAAAAGCTTTATTTCTTTGGTTATAAACCAAACCCCTACCGTAAAAGTTGTATGTGATGAAATCATATACGATCGTATATGATATTGTCACATGTGTTTTTGAGATGCGATCGTATGTGCATGATATACGATTCATATATCTATAGCATACGAAAAAAAACGCAAAGTTTCTTTGAAATTTCTACATAAATATGTATTATATTACACCACAATCCCAATGAGCAACACAATATTTTTTATATTTTAAAAAACAATTTTTGCAAAAAAAAATCTATTCTTAGAAATTTTTTTTGGAAATTCCCAAGCGGTAACAGCCAAAATAAAATAATTATTTATTTAGAATGTATATAATTATAATTTTTGCAAACAAATAAACAAATGTAAGATAATTTATAAATTGAGTTAACATTTATTGTCGTTATGCGAGAAGAAACTCGGTTTCAGAAAACTTTTTCAATGACTTCAATAATTTAATTAGAGTTACGCTTGGCAAAATATGCATGTATTTCGTATGAGATGTATATCGTATATGATGAATGTGCTATCGTATAAAATCATATATGATTCTTATACGATAAATCCGCATGTTAAACACGTGATTCTATATAATTTCCGCCCGTGATATGTAATTCGTATGTGGTCGCATAACGATCGTATGTCTAATAATGCGATTGCCATGTGGTCGCATACGAGTCATATAAAAATCGTATGTATATTATACGCAATCTTATATGATTCGGAACATACGTCAAACATGTCACATGTGATTCCGAAACAAATGTCCAACGGTGATATGTAATTCGTATACCATCATATGTCTAATCATGCGATTAGCATGTGATCGCATATGATTCATATAAGATTCGCATATAATTCTTATACGATCAGATTCATATATCATTTGTATACTATTGATATATGATTCACATACCAAATTTACGGTAGGGACGTATAACGTTAGGATGAAAATATAAGTTAATTGTGATGTCCATTATGATGTTTATTATAGAGTGGTAATGTCTAATCGGCTAAGCGCGTGAGTGCAAAATCTCGAGCGCGTTCAGACCGATTCGAACCGTCCGCGCCGTTGCGATTACTCACTCCTGACTGTGTTCCGAAAATAAAGTTCGCATATCAATACTACACTTTTGATTATTGTAACAAACACAAGAACTTCTTAATACATTACAAAATATAACATTGTAAAATATAAATATAGATCGAGCTACAATAATATGAATTGCGAAAGATTAATAACTATCATTTGATGGTTATAAAAAACAGTAATTTTCCCACGATTTATTTGATTATGAAAAACACAATTAAAAAAATTTTACGTTTGACTTCACTATCAACAACAAAATACCTAAATTGTTGCAAACAAGCCTAGCATATCATAGCCTGTATGACATACTAACGTTATTTGTTCAATTTATCATGTAACTACTAGAGTATTCAGTGATTTTCATCATGTTTAGGCCCCTAAAAAAGCATTTGGGTGGCCGTCATTTTGAAACTGATGTTGACGTAATCTAAGAGGTTATACGTTGGCTGCGACAGCAACCAAAAGACTTCTTTGCCGTCGGCTTTCAAGGATTTGTAAAGAAATGGGATAAATATCTGAATGTACAGGGTGAATATGTCGAAAAGTGAAATAAATGTCAGGAAGTTATTTTGATTATTATTGCCTCTATCCAGTTTTATGACTTACATATTGACTTACCCTAGTAGTTAAAACAACAAATAGTCCATATTGAATACTAGGATACACTTTACATATGTACATTAAATACATGTCAAAATTATTATGTTCTTAATATACATCACTCTTTATTGATTGTGGGATTATATAATTGACACATTTTTAATATTTTTGTATGCAAAATAATTAGAGAAATCATATTATTTAAAATAACATATAATTTTATTTTTGATTAATGATGATATTTGTATGACTTTAAAAAACAATTTTTTAAAATATTAATCATTATTTGTTCTTTCTTAGACCATAATTTTTATCATTTTTCACAAAAATGCTTTTTTTCAAGATAATTAACTGCATTACTTAAAATAAAACATTCTGTATGCATAATATCACAGCAAGATTAGTTGCACACATCATAAAAAGAAAAAAAACAAAGCGATAAGTTTAAAAAAAATAGCTTTTAAGTTACGATAACAGTAAATGGATGTATAAAGGTAACGTGTGTTTGCGAGAAAAACTTATAGAAATCAAACTTATGTCTCGCGTCATTTCGATAAGTCTATCGTTTATACATATATATGTGCAGGATCAGGATTATTCCGATTCGTGAACTCTCCAAATCGCAGAATTAAACGAAAACGGAGAGTACTCTTTCTCCGCTTACCAATATAAATTAAATCAAAAGATGATCGTAGAATGTAGCATACATCTAATATTTTTCGTATAGTTTAGTTTGTATACTTTAGGCATTCCATCAAATTAACGCTAGACTATTTACGATTTATAGTGATTTGCGCTTTTTGACTTTATGGGAAAAAAAACACTTTATTAGTGATGTGAAATGAATGGTAAACAACGAATGTGAATTCGATGAATATGCTCATTTACTCTATTTGCGAATTTTGTATAAATAAAAAATTGCGAATCTTGAATCATTTTAAATGTAAATGCACATCGTGCATGGTCTAACACTACTTTCAGTGCATGTCTTTTGGATTCTAAATCCTCCATCCTACAAGAAATCAAGAACTTCGCGAAATATCATACATATATAATTATATATTTATTTATATATGATTATGTCTATTTATATATAATTATATACAGTTATATTTATAAATATATACACTCTTATACATATACAGCAAAATTAAAGTATCACCTATTCTGATTCTGAAAAATAATAGGCGTAATTCAAGAGAGTGTAACTTTGTCAAAAATAAAAAAATGTAAAAAAAGCACTTAAAGCTTGAAATCTCTAGTTTTGAGATTGATAAGTCATTAAACGATTTACATATTGTTTACAAAGTTACGCTGATTCAAATGGGACTGCGTCAAATCTCAAAATGTTTTACAAACTTTGCAAAGTTTTACGACGTGAAATAATCATTCCATGCAAATGCGGTTTACAGCATTTGACCCCGTAAATCTTTATCTTTAATTTACATACGTGTTGAACGTTATAAGATTTTTTCACTGAGTTATGCAACATTGAAGCAAAAATGGCTTTTTTTGCTTCAATGTTATATAAAAATCGTGTAACGCTCAACAAGTACGCAAATTAAAAATAAAGATTCACTCTTTTAAATGCTATAAATCGCACTTTGTAGAATTTTTATTTCATGCTGTAGAGCTTTGCAAAGTTTTAAAATATATCCGACAAATGCCAAAATTTTATAAAAAATTTACCATGTTGCACACTGTAAAATAAAAATTGCACACAAATGCAATTTACAGCATTCGAAAGCGAGAATCTTTATCTTTAACTTGCGTATTTATTGAACGTTGTATAATTTTTTTTCACTGAGTTATTCAACACTGAAGCAACAATGGTTTCTTTTTTCAATGTTGAATAATTCGGGGAATAAAAATCGTCAACGCTCACCAAATTAAAAGTAAAGATTCACGTTTTTGAACCTCTGTAAACTGTATTTGCGTGTGATTTTTAATTCACGTCAAATAAATTCGCAATGTTCGTAACAAATTTTGCCGCATCTTTATTTGTAATCGTATAGCACCGTAAAAGATCAGTATATAACTTTAAAGTCGATATTAAAAGTGTGTAGAAAGATTAAGTTGTAAAATGCGTTTTGAAACGTTTGATTTATCATTTTTGTTAATTGATCATGTTACACTCTCTTTAGGAGAGTAACTGTAAGTGATCATTTAATTTTTCTATTAAACACTCACTTAATTTTTATTGAAATCAATATTTGAACTTTGTAAAAAAAAATTGAAAACGATTTTTCTGGACTTATTTTAAAGCCTTTCGATTATTTAAGTTGATTTTTCTCAAAGATTCTTTTACACTGGGAAATAAAGTGAGAAAGAGATTCAAGAAAGAATTTAAAAAATCAAAAATTTTCCAAACTTAAACAAATTTAGGAAGTTGCAAATTTTTTGCCATTCAAATTAACATGAAGTCAAAAAGTAAAAAACCCTTTAAAAAGATTTATTAATTAAAAAATAGTCCACGATATTTTTGATGTTTTACTGCATCATAAAAAATTTTTTATTTTGCAAATTTTGGATCTTTTTAAATCTTTCTTTTTCTTTTTTCATTTCTTAGTATAAAAAAAGAGAAAAATCAACTTAAATAATCGAAAAGTCGATTATTTCAAGTTTCGAGCCTTGGAAGATTGTTTTACAATTTGTTTTTACGAAGTTCAAATATTGACTTCAGCAAAGATTAAATGAGCGTTCAACAACAAAATTAAAGGATTACCTATAGTTACTCCCCAAAAAAGAATGTAACATGATAAATCGACAAAATTGATAAATCAAATGTTTCACATGTTACAGCTTTTACGCATTTTACAGCTTAATGTTTCTACATACTTTCAATATTGACTTTGAAAATATATACTGATCTTTTACGGAGCTATATGGATACAAATAAAAATGCGGCAAAATTTGTTACGAATTTTGTGAGTTTATTTGAAGTAAATAAAAAATTGCACGCAAATACAATTTACAGCGTTCAAAAGCGCGAATCTTTACCTTTAATTTGAGTTGAACTTGATTGTTGAACGTTATACGATTTTTATTCACTGAATTCTTCAACATTAAAGCAAAAAATGCCATTTTTGCTTCATTGTTGCATAATGCCGTGGAAAAAATCGTACAACGCTCAGCAAGTACGCAAATTAAAGATAAAGATTCATGTTTTCGAATGCTGTAAACTGCATTTGCGTGAAATTTTTATTTCATGTCATGGAGCTTTGCAAAGTTTGTACTGAAACATTAAAATAAAAATTTTGAGATTTGACGCAGCCTCATTTAAATCCACGTAACTTTGTAAACAATCTGTAAATCGTTTAATGACTTATCAATCTCAAAACTAGAGATTTCAAACTTTAAAATGATTTTTTTTAACATTTTTCTACAATCATTTTTGACGAAGTTTTACTCTCTTGAATTACGTCTATTTTTCGGAGTCAGACTAGGTTGGGCGGATCTCGATAGCACACGGGACCGATAGCACCACCATTCGCAGCGGCCGATGCCTACAGTTTTTCCGTTGGTTGAGTTAAATAAGTCGAGATGATTGCTTGGTGGGTTATCGCGTCGTGCGCTATCAGATCCCGTCCTAAACAATTTTTTACCAGTTTATATTTATGTGAACTACATATACATTTTATAATATCACTTATTTATTTAATAATTGTCAACATTATTTGCATGTTTTCAATAAGTATTTTTAATGGAAAGTGATTTCAAATTGTTCAGGCTTGTGCTTGTTTCATCTTTCTGTAATAAAATACCAGATAAATACAAGGATACAGTGTGTCAGTGTAAGACAGTACCAAAATTATTGCGTGTTACGTATGTGTTCTTGCACTTATCTGATGTTTCACAAAAATAATAAACGTATGCATATCTGAGCATTTTTCTGATAACTACTTTCTATTAAGTGGCTTTTAAATCAGAACTAAAGTTAATAAAGTTAAGTATAACTTTTACAATGTATACAGAGTTCATGCATTAAACTAGTTAAAATAATACATGATGTTAATAATGCTTGCTGCGTTAAATTAAAAAATAAATTATTTCTTATAAGAAAGACTACCTTTTATAAAAGACTCAAAAACATTATTAAATATCAGGTAATACAGCGACATTAACACATTTTATTTAATTACAATTAACATTCATTTTGTAACATAGCGAGTACATTCAATATCACGGATTATTTTAACTAGTTTAATGAACTTTATATACATTGTAAAAATTATACTTAACTTTATTAACTTTAATAAACAAAATTCAAAATGTATTTATCTTACTTATTAATTAATCCAGTTACAAATTTCTGAAATCAGAGAGAATACGCTGCCTCTAAAATTCAACTTGTAAAATTAAACGTATAACAGGCATTAGAATCATTCTTATATCTTCATTCACTTGATACTTCCCACATAGCAATGAATCTCCTTAAGATATCCTATTTTGATCGGATTGATCCTATTCTAACCCAAAATGTAAAATCATCCATAGGATGTCTTTAGAACATTTGTAATTGCCATTAAAGTTTTTAGTATATTTTATTCTATTCTGAGAAAAAAATTTTTTATATTATTAACAATATACAAACCCTAACAGCACAAAACGTCCTCAGGACGATCATAAATCCGTTCTGAATGTCCAGGGACGTGAATGGGATGGGTTTAGAACGTTACAACCTCTTAGACGTCCTTAGGACGTCCCTAGGAGATTTGCCTTCTGGATTATAAACACGTCAAACGCGTATGATAACTCCTATGATTTTTTCATCTGCGGGATTATTCCAGCTATATGTAAGTACTTAAGTTTCTGAATAGCATATATTAACTATTTAAAAATTGTGTTTTTGCTTTTTTGATTTTAAAGTTACAAATTTCTATCTTAAACACAGTACTATTGAGAAACGTAAGTATTATCAATAGACAAAAAAAGTCCATGAATGAAAAAAACCTCGATTTATATGCCAATGAGCAAACAATATTTCTAAATGTTTTTAAATGTTTTTTTAATAACAATTTTTTTATATTTAATTTAATTATTGTATTATATTGGCATACATTTCTAGTTATATTCTTATTTAAACAAATAACGGAAGTTATTTTAGATGCTATTTTGCATTTGTAAAAATCACTAAAAAAACTATAATTTTATATATATTTATACAAATAATATGTTTTAATTATACGGTTCATCTTTTTAATAATATATATTCACCTAATATATCAGTTATATAAATGTATTAGTATAAAGTGTTCACAGATCATCACGAGGGATCCAGTTCGCAGTAGAACTCTATATTATAAGAGTAGTGCAATCCTTTTATCTTTTAGCAATGTTGACTGATGAATGATCTCTCATCCAATGAGCACATTTAGTGATGTTAGTTTCTACATTTTTCAGCTAATCAACAGGTCCAACAGGGCGGAGTTTGCGCTACTCTTATAATATAAAGCTCTCGCTCGCAGCAATCGTAGAAGTCAAGCATCGTCCACCGCAATCAAATTTTCTCGAGCCACTCCGAGAGTGACTATCTCTCCCTCTGTGAAGTAGGGAAAAAAGGGAACCCAGTCAAGTATGAATTTAGAGAGAAAATAGAAAATGATGGCCAATATAAAAATTAATTTGTCGAAGCTCCTACTAATTAGAGACCAAGATACAAATAAAGTAGCTAAGTAAAACAAATGTTTGCTTCTATAGAATAAAGTAGATAAGCATTTATTTGTACATTTTTACCAAATATATTAAAAGTATACTTCCAAATCTATACGCATGTAATGTTGCTATAATTTTTTGTATGCTTGCATACTTTATTTATTTTTTTAAATTTAGTTTTACAATTCTTAGCAATATATTTATAAAGGCTAATCGATATCAAAAAAAGCATCATATCTTTTCCATAAGCAGTCCGTTTGGGACCGCGTGGCTACCGTTTTATGTTTCTATCTACATTTGTTTGCAATCTCAGGCTTGTAAGTTTGTATTTAAAAAATGTTTAATAATTTAAAGTCTTGGTTATGAGTGAGAAAATCAGAATTAGAGGTTCTGATCGAATATTTAATTGTAATAAATTATATATATTCATTCATAGATTTTCTTGTTTTGAATTTCTCACTCTTATTCAAAATTTTATTAAAAATTTTGCAAAAGGCTGTGTTCCGAAATTTACTGAAAATCTATAGATTACATATACTAGCTTTTCAGTACTAGCAATGAATTACAGAACGCAGCCATAATATGAATTTACAAGCACAGACACAAGTATTATAAGTTAAAACGATTATTGCCATGCGGCCTCCACCATATGGACTGCTTATGAAGTCGTTCGAAAACTAACACTTTCCTGAGATCCCATTTATCTCCACCAATGCATCCTCAAGACACCTCATTCGCATTTAGCAAGGGACGTTTTTGAACGCAGCCTTAAAAGTCTCACTGAAGTTACCCAAGCAACACAATTAGTTGAAGAATACGTTTATTAAACGTAAATGAATTTTATACATATAAACTAAAAAATAAACGTTCAAAAGGATATAGCGGAATAAAAAGAGTGATTTTGACCCGCGCGTAATCAATTGTTATATAGGACAAAATATTCACCTAGATAAAACAAAATTTTGTGCTAAGTTTCATTTCAAAAGATACCCACAATTTCAAAATATCGCAAGAAATGTGATTTTTTTTTCATTAATATTTTTTTTCTCCATTAAATCCAATTTAAACTTTACAAAAAAACTCATGGTTATAAAGGTTATCCATATAAATAAACTTTAATTTTTTTCTGTAGTTCTGTGCTAGAAATTCTGTTTTTAAAAAATCTAGAATTTTTAAAATTGCATTGTCTTTGATCAAAAATAGTGGTCATTTTTAAAATAATTTAGTGGATGAGTCATATGACATATTATATTCAAGATTTTTCTCAGATTTTTGAATTTGGTGGAACATGTTGAAAAAAAAATAAAAACCGATTTTTTAAAATTATTTTTCCTTCTTAAGTACACCTGATTGACATATATTACATTGTTTTTAAATACAATTACCTGCGACACATCTACAAACAGTATAAAATTAAAGAGTTCATGTAATTTAAACTATGAGATTTCAATTTCTTTTAGTCAGAAAAATTAATTTAACTAATTTTTTAGTAGCTCTTTCATTTTTCACAAATGTATATTTTTTTCAATTTTTAACTCAAGCATATAATACATATGATAAACTTATCTACTTATGGTAACGCTGAAGTTAGTAGTCACTTTCAGCGGCCAAATTCGAAAAGCCAGGAGCGAACAGCGGTGCAAGGCCCCAGATAATAAAATGCATATAATGATGTGTTTAAGTTAAAAAAAGAATAAAAGTCTATCATTTATTTAAAAAAATTATGTAGGTTATAACTTAACTTAAGTTATTTAATTAAGTTATGTAATTTTTTTTATGTTTGTAAAAGACATTAATGATGTAATTACGTCTATGAGAGACGATCGTCCGTTCTAATTAGACGATTCCGGCAAATGGCAACAAACCTCCCTTACGAAAAAGAACTATTATCTATACAAGAGACATTATTTCTTGTGGATGGAGCTGAACGTTTTATGTTACAACTTTCATTCTTTTAATTTCTCATGACTGAGGTTTAGTTATATTCAAGTTTAGTTATATTCAAGCATACAGGTTTTGAAATTTTGAACTTGTTGCTTCTACTATATTATTATATGTATATTATTTATAGAAATACAGTGAATAGTTTGTATATCATACTCAGATAACAAACTGCTTATTTGTCATTTCTAATTTCATACTTATATATTTAATAATAGTAACAAAGGCGGCGAATACGAGTCAAGCGCGGTAGACGGTGCGCAAAAGTAAATAATCTGTAAAGATTTCAGATATACATAATTTATTATTAAACGTTTCGGCTCATTCTTCGAGCCATCTTCAGTAACAATTCGAAGGCGCAGCTGAGGTTGAGGTGAAGGGCTTCCTCATCCGGAAGATGTAACGCTTATACGAGTTGTTAGGCTCGAAAATCGGAACATGATTCGGACTATGGCAGGAAAGTTATAATGAGTACTAGTTTAAATTAATTGTAAAATAAAAACTCACCTCAACGTCAGTAGTTGTCCATGTACAAAAGAATTTTGTCAGCGCAAATAACCACATGTCAAAAGGCGTAAATAAATAAGTAATTGAAATTGAGACAAATCGAGAACGTCTTGTCTGTACAACGGTCAAACTTGAAATGAGAAGGGGACTGGTGCTGCCGGTACGAACAGATATCCGGAGAGATAAACAAACATACAGATGAGGATAAATAGATAGCAAAACAAGCTATAAACTGTCGACAATAGATAAATATGCGTGGTGTAAGAAATCCGTGTCAGATTGTAAATTGAGCCCGTTACATTGTTGTTTAATGTATAAAATTTCAGAAATCAGTCGCTTATGATAAAATTTCTCATGATCGAGAACCTTAACGCCATCCCAGTCGAAATCATGACCGCACTCAATCCTGTGGTCAGTGATAACGGACTGAGAAGAGACGTTTCTGCGAATATGGTTACGGTGTTCTGAAATGCGGGTTTTAACTTGTCTGCCAGTTTGTCCGACATAAGACGCATCGCAATCACGACATGAGATCTTGTAAACAACGTCCTTACAGGAAGAAATTGGAAGAGTATCTTTTTGAACCTTAATGAATCTACTCAATTTATTTAAACTATAAAAAGCGGTTTTTGAATTGGAATTTCTAAAAATATTTATGAATCTTTCTGAAATTAAGGGAACATACGGAACGGTGAACCAAGAGATTTTTTTTAATTCTTCAGATGTATTGTCAAGTAACTGTTTTTTTGATCTCCCCACGAAAAGGCATCTGAGTCGTTCTCGAATGATTTTAAAAATAAAGTCAAGAGGATAGTCATTTTCTAAAAGGATACTGACGGTGAATTCCAAGTTCTTCCTGTGATATTTCGGGTGGGACAAAAGAAAAACTCGGTCGACAAGACATATGACAACGCCGCGTTTCTGTGAGACAGGGTGCCAAGAGTGGAAATTAAGGTATCGCCCCGAAAAAGTTGGCTTGTGATACCAATCAAACTCAACAGTTTTTTCGTTCAGGATGATAGTGGTGTCCAAAAAATTCAACCTTTCGTTTCCAATTTCAATGGTGAATTGTAATCTCGGGTGGAATGAGTTAAATTTATCTAATGTAAAATTCACCATGTCTCGAGGAACCGCCGTGGCGATATCATCAACATATCGAAGAAAAAAGGGTACTTGGAAATCCAATGCACTTAGCACCTCCGTCTCAAGGTCCTGCAGCACCAGGTCCGCGATGATAGGAGACAAAGGAGAACCCATGGGCGTGCCAAAGTTTTGTTTGTATGTAATATCGTCAAATTTAAAATACGTTGATTCTAAGACGAAGCGTACGGCATTCAGAAATTCGGCTTTAGGAATCTTGCAATTTTTTGAGATATATTCCCATCTATTAGAGATACTGTTAATGGCTAACTCGATTGGTATATTAGTGAAAAGCATGCGACAATATCCAAGAGCGTACCGGAGGCAAACAGCCACGTTAGTGACAGTTTTCAATTGGTGAATAAGCTTTCCGGTGCACAGCTTGATAACTTTACTCTTATTTCTCTCGATGTGGTATCCCTTTTTACTAATATACGAATCGAGTTAGCCATTAACAGTATCTCTAATAGATGGGAATATATCTCAAAAAATTGCAAGATTCCTAAAGCCGAATTTCTGAATGCCGTACGCTTCGTCTTAGAATCAACGTATTTTAAATTTGACGATATTACATACAAACAAAACTTTGGCACGCCCATGGGTTCTCCTTTGTCTCCTATCATCGCGGACCTGGTGCTGCAGGACCTTGAGACGGAGGTGCTAAGTGCATTGGATTTCCAAGTACCCTTTTTTCTTCGATATGTTGATGATATCGCCACGGCGGTTCCTCGAGACATGGTGAATTTTACATTAGATAAATTTAACTCATTCCACCCGAGATTACAATTCACCATTGAAATTGGAAACGAAAGGTTGAATTTTTTGGACACCACTATCATCCTGAACGAAAAAACTGTTGAGTTTGATTGGTATCACAAGCCAACTTTTTCGGGGCGATACCTTAATTTCCACTCTTGGCACCCTGTCTCACAGAAACGCGGCGTTGTCATATGTCTTGTCGACCGAGTTTTTCTTTTGTCCCACCCGAAATATCACAGGAAGAACTTGGAATTCACCGTCAGTATCCTTTTAGAAAATGACTATCCTCTTGACTTTATTTTTAAAATCATTCGAGAACGACTCAGATGCCTTTTCGTGGGGAGATCAAAAAAACAGTTACTTGACAATACATCTGAAGAATTAAAAAAAAAAAAATCTCTTGGTTCACCGTTCCGTATGTTCCCTCAATTTCAGAAAGATTCATAAATATTTTTAGAAATTCCAATTCAAAAACCGCTTTTTATAGTTTAAATAAATTGAGTAGATTCATTAAGGTTCAAAAAGATACTCTTCCAATTTCTTCCTGTAAGGACGTTGTTTACAAGATCTCATGTCGTGATTGCGATGCGTCTTATGTCGGACAAACTGGCAGACAAGTTAAAACCCGCATTTCAGAACACCGTAACCATATTCGCAGAAACGTCTCTTCTCAGTCCGTTATCACTGACCACAGGATTGAGTGCGGTCATGATTTCGACTGGGATGGCGTTAAGGTTCTCGATCATGAGAAATTTTATCATAAGCGACTGATTTCTGAAATTTTATACATTAAACAACAATGTAACGGGCTTAATTTACAATCTGACACGGATTTCTTACACCACGCATATTTATCTATTGTCGACAGTTTATAGCTTGTTTTGCTATCTATTTATCCTCATCTGTATGTTTGTTTATCTCTCCGGATATCTGTTCGTACCGGCAGCACCAGTCCCCTTCTCATTTCAAGTTTGACCGTTGTACAGACAAGACGTTCTCGATTTGTCTCAATTTCAATTACTTATTTATTTACGCCTTTTGACATGTGGTTATTTGCGCTGACAAAATTCTTTTGTACATGGACAACTACTGACGTTGAGGTGAGTTTTTATTTTACAATTAATTTAAACTAGTACTCATTATAACTTTCCTGCCATAGTCCGAATCATGTTCCGATTTTCGAGCCTAACAACTCGTATAAGCGTTACATCCGGATGAGGAAGCCCTTCACCTCAACCTCAGCTGCGCCTTCGAATTGTTACTGAAGATGACTCGAAGAATGAGCCGAAACGTTTAATAATAAATTATGTATATCTGAAATCTTTACAGATTATTTACTTTTGCGCATCGTCTACCGCGCTTGACTCGTATTCGCCGCCTTTGTTACTATTATTACCTATTTCACGAGTCTTATTCCTTTAACTTCACTTATATATTTATTTTAATAAAAAATATATAATTTATATAATATACCTTTGGGCATATTTTTATTAAATGTATAATACAGGCTATCAAATATTATAGCTAGCCTGTGTAATATTTGACCTGTATGATTTTATAGCCTGTATTATATAAGAATAATTATCCTGTAATCCATATACTACGTTTCCTGTAATCTCTGTACTACGTTTCCTGTAATACGTGTATTACTTTTCCTGTAATAAGTCAATTACAGTGCGAAGATATTACACAAAATCCTGTAATGTGTGGTTATTGTAATATCTTTGTGTTGTTATCGTAATATTTGTATTACATGTATTATAATACATGGCCAGTGATTTTTTCCTGTAAGGGAGAAAATTTAAAAAGGACTAAAAAAAGTTCATATCAGGTTTATGTCAAAAAAAAAAAAAACAGATGACATATGCATCAATGTAACTAACTTAACTCTACAGTTTGGGGCAAACATCTGATTAGTCAAAGCCCCCATCATTACTTTAGAATTTTAGACGACTGCGCATCCACGGGAACGTTTCACCTTGTATTTTTACACCATGGCATTACCAAATAAAAAATGGTTCATTATGGCAATAATGATAGAAAAATGTTTAAAGTTTCTATTTTCGTATTTGTATCGATTTCAACTTCAAAAATCACTTCACTGCGATAAATTTCCCTTAAATGCATGCAATTTACTTACTTTCTTTTATATACACGTACTGCTGTTCAGGAACTAAACTTTCTTGGTAGGCTTTTGATTGGAATAGCATACAATCAGTGTTGTTTGTTAAAGTTTTCTGCACGTTGGAACGGTCTTATTTCATACATACGAGGTATAAAACATCAGTAAAAAAAAAGGATTTTGTATTCTGTCGAACCAATTTGAAAAATAAGAAAAAACTGTAATGTGTCGGTAATACCCGTTGATTTAGCATCCTCTTTAGTCGATTTTTATCTATAGTCGATAATGTCATCGCTCTTCAATTACCGCTGCACCGGTACCATTGGTGGTCATGAAAATTAGTCAAAGGTTAACAATTTTTAATAGTCTTGTCGGTGCTTGGTGCTTACACACGGGGGTGAAACTAATATAGTGGTTTTCGGTAACACGGAAAAAGTGGGGCTCACTTGAAAGTGGGAGTTAAAATGACCAATCAGAAAATGCCTTAATGTAAGTTGGTAAGAGTGAGCATCTGCTTACTCGATTTTTGTGTGGTAGCATTGATGAACTGGTCTCTCTAACAATGCAGAACAACGGATGGTTTATGCAGGCAATAACAATTAATTTATGCAGGATCTGGTAAAATTCAATACTAGAATTTCAAGGCTACTGTTTATTGAGACCTCGGTAAACAAAAGCATTGAAATCATAATAATGAACTTTACCGGTTTCGGCATAAGTTAATGGTTATTGTCTGCATAAATAAGCTTCTATTCTCTCTCCTGAAGACCCCCTTGACCCCCTTTCTACCATTTAATTTCCCACTTCACCACCAGATGGCAGTGCTTTTTTGTTTTGCATGTTAAGTGTTAAGTACAGAACTTTCATTTCTCATAATATATGTTCTGTGTGCTTACACCAGCCTACACGTGTGGCGTATACGTTACATTCAGAAGTAACGGCCAAATTGTCCTCGTGAATCAAAATAGGCAACGGGCATCATTAAAAGTTGAAACTAGAACTGATATACGTTGAATGTGTGATTAACGTGCTCTTTATTATGCATTTTACGGCGGCAGAATACACAGACATGATCATCTGTTATGGAATGGCGGGACAAAATACTAAGGGCGCAGCACGTTTGTACGCAGAACAATTTCCCAATCGTCGGCATCCCACGGAAAGTACAATAACAAGATGTCTTCACCGATTGAGAGAAACAGGATGTATCTTGCCACAACATCGAATCAAAGAATTTTCATCACGTCGACGCCATACCGTCGATGAGAAAGTATTACGCGAGTTCGAAGATAATTCTGGCAATGTACGTCAAACAGCTAAAGCACTCGGCATGTCAAGATCTACGGTGTATAGGATTTTGTACGACAATGGGTTACACCAAAAACAAGTCTCATCAGATTAACCATCCGGACATTTTTCGTGGGAATCGTGGGTAAAGTTTTAAAGGTGCTACAATTACGTCAAAAAAAAATGAGTAAATTATCAATTTTCTTGAGTCATTTTTCCGAGAATTTATGAGAATTTATAAAAACTTGTAATGTTTGTATAAAATAAAAATAACTCCGTTTTTAAATTGCTTTAATACACATATATTGAATGTTAAATTAAAAATCATAAATTTGATGGTTGGTAATATTTGATATCATGGT
Source organism: Solenopsis invicta (assembly GCF_016802725.1). Taxonomy (NCBI): domain Eukaryota; kingdom Metazoa; phylum Arthropoda; class Insecta; order Hymenoptera; family Formicidae; genus Solenopsis; species Solenopsis invicta. Next base: position 7,085,323 of record NC_052673.1, read on the forward strand.
GAGAAGGAGAATATTACTATACACATTGTGCTAAGTTCTTATATGCTACTGATTTTTCTTACATTGATAGCAATCGTTCATACAAGTTTATTAGCATAGTAGCTATGTTGCTGTTGAGATGATGTTTTGTAGCCACATAATATAACTATGTGATACAAAATTTATAGTTGATTCTTATATATAAGACCATCTTAAGTATTGTTTTTAAATATCATTAACCAATTACAGAGCTATATTAAAATCTTAAGTCATCATTTAAGATAATCCTAAAATAAGAATTGATTGTGAATACATTATAATTTAAATTATAGCAAAAAGCTAATACTGTTGTTTTGTTCTTAAAAAAAATTTTGAATTTAAGAATGTTATTAATATTATTAATTTTTAAAATAATATGTTATCACTAAATTCTCGAATAAATAATATGTGTTTATTTCAATTCCCTTCTCAACTTTTAAATCCTTTGAAAATAAATAAAATTATAGTTATTCTTATTTATAATATTTGTGTTTTTTTTATTCAATTCATTAAATAATTTACATGTTGTTTTAAGTGAACAAACAATAAATAAACATTGGTAATGAATTTTTTATATTTATAAATTCTCATAATTTACTAACGATTTAATACTTCTTGTAATATTTCTTGTTATCTTCTCTAATTTTATTTTACCGAAAATTTTTGTACTCTAGGGGGATCGCCGAAGTTTCCGTATACTAACGTCATCTGCATTCATTATGACGTCATGAGGGTACTACGTATCGTCATGTTACTGCGATAAAAGCGGACGTGGAATCGGAGTGGTTTGTGTCCGTACTAAATTGAGAGAGACGTGGACCTTAATAATTCGAGACGACTTGAACATTCGAATCTGACATGTACACATATTCACATGTATAATATCCACATATGCATATGTATATTTACTGAAATAAATAAAAATGTAATAAAACAAAGTTAATTCCTTGATTAAATCCAACAAGCAATTGTTTTAAGTTTTATTTTTTATTATGTAGTTACATATTATACAGCTTTATTGTAAAAATAATATTTATTTTGTATTAAATATTTATTTCACATTAATTTTTTATTTTAAATAATGATTTAAAAAATATATATATTTAACGTTTATCTAATATTTATGTTAATACTCGTTTGAAATAATAATTGAATGATATTTCACTTTTATCATTCACTTAACATTAATTTACTTTGTAATCATTTATTTAAAACACATTGGAGAAACGTTCATTTAACGTTTATTCTATATTATTTTTATATTTTTTTAACATTACTTATTGGAGATACTAATTTGAAGAAATATTTTTTATTATGTATTCAATATTAATTCAATCTTTATTTAACATTAATTCAGATTTAATTTTTCCATGATTAGCATACCATCCCAATGAGTAAACAATTTTTTGTTTTTTTATTTTTTTATTAATCATATATTATACAGCTTTATTGTAAATATAATATAATATTTGCTTTATATCTATTAATCACATATTTATTTTACATTAATTTTTTATTTAAGATAATATGATTAAGAAAAGAAAATATTTAATGCAGGCCCGACTCGCGAGCTCTATAAAGTTTCAATTCTAGACAACTGATAGCGTCTATTCTTTCTTTATTACTGTCTCATTTCGCTTTATCGAAGCGACGAGAGGTGAAAGCGCTTTGCCTCGCAAACCGGGTTTTAGATAGGCCCGATTTAACGTTTATTTAATATTTTCTAGTTTATATTACTTGTTTGAAATAATGAAATAATAGTATTTTAAAGCAATATTTACTTTTAACATTAATTCAGCATTAATTTAGTATTTACTTTATATTAATCTTTTTTTAATTTGAAAAGCATTTGTTTAACATTAATTGAACATTCATATTTTCTTTAGTTCAATTACTCATTTAAAATATTTATTTTAAAAAATTTCCTTTATTTATTTAACGTTAACTTAACATTTATTTTATATTAATTATTTGGAATAACGATTTAAAATAAAAAAATTTTTCTTAGTTAATTTAATTATTTTATCATATTGACTTTTTCTTTTAATTGTGTTCTTATTTAAACGAATAAGAGAAAAGTTATTTCAGATGCAATTATGCATTTGTTCAAATTAATAAAAAAACTGTAATTTTCTATAATACGTTTGTATAAAAAATATGCTTTACATATGTATGTTTTATTTTTTCGACAATATATCTTGATCTGATTTATGTATTAGTGTATATACAATCAAACTTCGATAACTCAAGAACTTCTGTAAGATAAAAATATTGTTCCTTCCCTTTCGCTCTTTTGCGGAAAATCTCTGTAAGTCTCTGTAGTCTCTCGAAAAAAAACTTACTTTAACTTGAATTATTTATCAGATATTTAAAGGTATTATTTTATAATATCTCTGCAACTCGAATTTAAAGTAACCAGACTTGTACAAATCGAAGTTTATTTCTATAAATCAAATTTCTATTGTTGCTGCTTCTATAACTCGAAGTTGTAGCTATGGGCACGTTTGACTTAACGTTAGGATCTATGATGATTATAGCCTGATATTTGTTTTATGATTATATGTATGCAATAAATAATTCACTGTTAAAAAATGAATTTTTTTTCCTTTAAAAGTCATTGTAATTTGAAAATTATTAACTCTCGTACAAAGTCTTTGTAAATCAAATTTTTATAACCTTCTTTACCGACACTTAAGACTTGAAAACTTTGATAAATCGAAAAATTTTCTAGTTTCGATTCCACTCAAAGATTTTTCATTTTTCTTTATACCAAAATTATTTAAAACGACAAATTATTTAAATTAAGGTATCTGCCAGCATTCTTTTAGTTTCAATATTTATAATCTAATTTTTCGAATATCTATTCTTAGAAAAAGTGCTTGAAGTCTTCAAGTATTTTCACAAAGTAAAATCTACACAAAAGCATACAGAATTATAGTTAGTAAAAAAAACCGCTCAATTCCCTGCTCCCCTTTGTATACAAGTTCCGAGCAAAAATTCCGAACGTAACCTCATCCGGATAATGTTTCTTTTACAGGGTACACAAATATGCGTCGAGCGCATGGGCCCAACTCAGGAATAATGAGAACACGTTGGCCAGGTGGGAGCCGTGAGCCCTTGAATTAGACCCTGGCCCGCCCACGTCCACTTTTAACCCTCATGAGACCCCAAGGCCCACGGTTGGCTGCGGCACGCGTATAATTGGGCACAAACTCGTTTAATCTGATTATTTCAATCTTGTGGTCTTAATGGGACCCGGAGGGCGCCAAGACAATTTAGATAAGACCCGTTGGAGCGCGCGTAACAGACAGATGCCGTGCGATCCTAAAACGGCGACTCGCGGTCTTTCACAACTGATCGTTTACATCTTTCTGGTATTCATAATTAAGTGAATCCATAATGGTTAATAAACCATAAACCAAAATAGCAATTCGAATTCAGCAATATTTTTAATCGCGAATAAAAGTATAGGCGAGTTTTTCATTCATCGATTGATCAAACTCATTCTGCATAATAAAATTTTGCTCTGTAAAAGCTGTATTTGCGCATAATGCGATTAATCAATTGACTTTCTAAATGTTCTGATATTGATTCAATTTCTTTGGTTTAAAGAATAAGAAGAGAAGATTCAATTCAGGTAATTACTCTTTACACTTTAACTTTTTCATTGTCTATAGAAATAATCTCATAATTTTATACTAATATTTAATTATTTCAATCTTTCCCTTTCTCCCTCTTTCTTTTATTTACACTATCCATAAGTTTACATAATCTGCTTAGTTATTGACTACGTTTACACGGTTTAATTTACGCCGAAGTTATAACGATGTTATGAAACTGGCCAATCATAATCTTTTCATTCTTAAGAGGAATACTTATGATTGGCCAGTAGCATAACACTGATGTAACTTCGACGTAAATCGGACCGTGTAAACGTAGTAATCGTCGCTCTGCATTTGAGTATTTCTGCGCTCTGAGACTTGTTCATTATGCGCTACATTAATACACTTTTCACTTTTGTAAATATTTTTTGGTTTCTCGGCTGTAAATCTTTTTGCATTTCAATTCTGGGAATTCGTGAAATTTTTGGAGATTTTTCAGAGCTATCACTTTTTCTACCATCAAATCACCACATTCATCTTGCCACACTTTGATTACTGCTATGCAACTTTCACAGATATTGCTAAGATCGATTTTAGCCTGGACAAAGTAATAAATGCATATCTAATTGTAAGATTTACTTGCCTTATCAGATTCAATGAACATGTTACACCTCATTACAAAAATTTAAAATAATTAAAAATCAACTTTAAAATATTATACAATACTTTATTGATTGTCTATTATCACTATAATGGCTGCGTATCGATATATATTGCCAGTACTGAGCATCTATAGTTCACGTTACGTACACTATAAATTTTCTCAGTGCTGGCAGTGAATTTCGGAACGCAGCCAATAATACAAACATTTTTCATCTTTTTTTCAAACTTTTCTTTCCAAACTCACAAATCTGACAGTTACCAGAGACGTTACGATTTGCTCTTCTTGCCTCAATGTAGTACAGAGTTTTTTTAGATGATCTTTCAAATACACTAGAACTAAACTCTGTAATAAATTTCTGTCTATACAATCCGTAATGCTAGTAATATTGCTAAGTTCAAGCAAAAGCTCTTTGCGCATCTACTTCTGGAAACACAGTTTAACCTTAGACTTTTCGTAATTATTTACGCTCTCGTCTCTGCATGGAGTCATCTACAATCTTAGCTAAATTACACATATGTGCACACACGCACATATACACAGAAATATATAAACATACTCTTTATATTTGCTATTTTATATTTGTAATTGGTTAATCATTGTTAGAATAAACATTACTTATGAAGTATAAATATAAACGATATCCTAACGTAACCGGCCCAGATAGCACAGAGAATTCAAAAAGATTAAAAATAAATTCAGGTTATGTCATCAATACTGAGTTCTTTTTGAAATGTAAAAAGAATTCTTTTTCTGAAAAAAAAAGAAAAAGTCAGGAAAAGAATTCTTTTTGCATTTCAAAATAAACTCAATATTGTTGACGTAAACGTGAATTCTTTTTGAATGCTGTGTGCTAGAGGGTATATCAACATATTTAAATAACGAAAAGGTTATACCGATCGAAAGCATTTTCTAGGTAAATTTAAAAATATTTACAAGATTTTTCAAACCGCGCACCACATACTTACTGGACATAAAATACTGGGCTTTTTAAGATAAACCAAGAAAAATAGTATCATAAAATTAAATTGCTACTCAATTTAATAATTTTAATGCTTACAAGCATCTCTATTATACTAACCCTCCTTATCCCGAAAATTATAAAAATTATGAATTTGTGTTGTGCTTGAGAGGAACTTTAAGAACGTCAAATAAATGATGCATTCTCTCTCTCTCTCTCTCTCTCTCTCTCTCTCTCTCTCTCTCTCTACTTAAAATCAATGTGTCTACAATTTATTTTAATATTAATTTTATAGAAAACTTGCATATATTATGTATATAATATTTTAATTCAAATTGTGAAATTGTTTCTTTTTAATCAGGTCACAGAGTCAGCTACTAAAATTTATACAACATATCAAACAGAGTCTGTTCGATTATTTCTTATTTCTTATTAGCCCTTTATTTTTCGATTTAAAACAATTACATGAAATAAATACTGAAGTAATTGATTCATGAAAATAAGTTTATCGGCTTAAAAAACTATCAAAGAAATCCATTGTTCGATGCGCTAATGTAGTACGTCAAGCAGAACGATCGTTACTCGTAGATTCTTATCTGTTGGAGGCACATTGATCACACCGACAGAAATTAGGTTTCCAAACCGGTGCAGACGCGTCATCGAACGCGGAGATTCCTTGACAAACACCTACTCTTTCATTTCGGGCAGTAGCCGATCTGCCGAAGACGAACAATGTTTAATGGAAGTTAAGAGAGAAAACGAGAGAAGTAAGGGAGAAGGCAGGAACCAAAAAAAAAAGGCAGAAATGAGAGGAAATAAGTGGCAGGTGTTCGTGATAGGCACGGCATACCACCGCCCGGAACTTTGTCGGCTGAAACGCTTGCCACCCGCGCGCTTTCGGCCTCCACAAAATACCCTTTCCTCGGGATTTCCTGTACGATGACGTAGAGCAATTCCACCGTTGAATTATCTAAACTCTAACGCATCCAAAAATGGGGGAAAAACAGCTCTATCATTTGACCTATGATGTACGTTTTTAAACACCCAAAAACACGTATCTCTCAGCCATAGAAAAGTGTTTATGTTTAAATTGAAATCATTTATTTAACTTGGTTTTTTTTTAAGTTGAAGTAAAAATATTATTTAGAAAAATAAAAATTTATTTATTTAGGGCAACATTGCCACATTACCATCATTTATTATTAGATTGACTTTCAACTTAATAACAAGATATTACTATTTCTTTCTCAACTGTATTTTAAGATCGAAAAATTATTCGACGCGCAGTTTCAAGTCGAAAATCGATATAAAATCACACAATAAATTTTAATTGTAAAATCTAGCTCTGGCCGATAAGACATTTCGATTGTTTATGTTGTCTTTATGTATTGGTTGAAATTTTCTATTAAATATAAAAAATTTATTTAATTCCAAGAAATTATGTTATTAGCTTCTTTCTTAATGAAAATAAATAAATGTTTAAACTATTTGTTTAATTTAATTTAATAATTTTTTAATTTAGAGAAAGTACTGACAGAAATGTAAGAAATAATTTAATTGTTCTAGTTTTAAAAATATATTATTTTTATGTAAAGAAAGATTTACACAATCAAACTATTTCGTTAATTCTAACAAAAAATAAACAACGAAAAAATTTCTTTAAATTAGAAAAGACTTCTGTAACCGTACAGCAATGCACAAATTTCTCTGATTTAAAAAAAATATTTTTTGATTCCAAGAAAACTTCTCTGGATATTGAATTTTAAAAATTATTTTATTGTTAGTACATAATATAGGTACTGATTTTAAATACAAATTTACTCAATAAAATTCTAATCACATAAACATTAATAAAGGCCAATCGAATTTGAAAATGCGTTGGATTTCACATATAATGCAGATTAAAATACAATAAATAGTAATAATATATTCAAGGTAAACTCGAATTTTTTTACTCCAAATTCAAGTGTGTAAAAAGTGTCTCATTCATGTATGCGATTTAGTTTTTTGTATAAAATATAAAGTTAAACTATTATACAAGTTTAAATGTGTAAATTTATCTTTTTGTGTAACATAATGTATTATTTTTAAATGGAAACCATCCAAGAAGAACAAAAAAGTCAAAGTATTAATTAGATATCATGTTAATTAAATTTACATCACTTTTCTTATTATGATTGAAATATCGAAGTAGTAATTTGATGGCACTATCTTCACATGTGCTATTTGAGACAAAAATGATTATATTAACTTCTTTTTTTATTATATCTATTTTATTTTTAGAAAATTTGGTGTACACTTTTTGATTATATGTTATTGACAAAAATGTTACGTCCGTCGGTTACACAAACACTCTCGCGCGCTCTCACACGAAAGGCACTCGCGTGCGATAAATAATAAAGCAGAATCTTTGAAAAACTCCAACGTTTATTCTACACGTCTGTCACCAAAACAAGGCTTCAGACCTCCACAACACGAACATCGCCACTCATAGACAAAAGACGTTTATAACATAATACACTCCTATACCGGGCGTAACACTATGTATGCAGCTTATTATGAAAATGTATGATAAATGGATAACTAATGAAATACTATGAATCTTTTATTGAATACATTTTTAATCACAATTTTGTTGCATCCGATACTAATCAATAAAATTTATTTTAGTAATAAAACTGGATTAATTATAGTAAAAATTGTTTGCTGGGATAAAAAACATCAAAATTTTATGCAATTTAATGTAACTTTGACGAATAATTTTGACATCATTTTAACATCTTTTCAACTTTTCCGTTCTTCTTGAGTAAATCATGAATGGGGCATTTTCTACACTTGTAATTAGATTTGCAATGTTGTTGACTCCACCAGAAATTCAGAAGTAACACTTGAATTAACAACTATTGTTATTTTTTTTTATTACATACATTACAAATAAAAATTTAACAATGTGGCAGTTAAAAGCCTAATTTAGAGGCTTTCGTACAATTGCTCATTAATGTTTTACTGATTACTGTTATTCACAGCATTAGGAACAATGTCTCCAACTTAATTTAGATAATGATGACGATACAATTACACGACGGTAATGATGGTGATGTAAAGAGACAAAGGCATTGCAATTAGCGACTGTCGCTTAAGCGCAAAAGCTGGTCGGATAATTAAGCGGCCTTTCGTTATAATTCGTTAATCTGCAACGTAATTAAATATGTGATTCTGCGGCAGATACCTTTTGTATTTTTATAATAACGCAACTTTATATTTTAACCAATTAAAAATTATAACGTATGAAAATATATTAATTCATAAATAACACGTATTGTTAAAACATTATTACATCGTGCAAATAAAGAAATGCACGAAGAAATGGTTCTCCTATTACAGTGGAATTTATTTTTTAATCGTAAATAAGATGCCAAAAGTTACGTGATTTTCACGAATTATACGGTTTGATGAGTTTATTTGATTAGCAGGTAACATTCAGTCACAATAAAGGACAGTTTTAGTACCAAAATATGTAGACAAGAACTCAATAAACATCTGTCTTGACCAAAGTCATAAAATTTTGCTTAGTACGTGCCGGTTCAAACATGAACGTACAGGAATTTCAAATCCTGCAAGAGTTTTTTCGTTGTGTTGACCAACCACGAATAATGAAAATTCCGAGGGGATCGTGCGTTCAGTATTCAAACTTCAAGCCTATTGTCGCCACTCAGCAGTCAGCTCCCGGCGAAAAAAAGGACCGGTTAGGACGTTCGCCCTACAAGCCCTGTAACCTGTTACTGTGCGCGAGACCGTTATGTGAGTTTTCAGTCTCATACCTTTTCTTACGAATTCCATCGCTCCGCATAAAGCACTTCGTAGTCTCGGGTTTCGCCGAGAAGGCAGGAAAAATTCCATTGTCAAGACCACCATGGATAAACTGAGGACGCAGCTTGTTGCCAAGCGCAAAACATGAAAAATCACGAGCACACTTACAATCATTATAATCGATATAACAAATTATTTTGTATGTGTTCTTTTTCCTTTATCGCGAAAATGTAAGGAGCCCATCTCTGATAAATATCAGGTTTGAATTTAAATTCGAACAGCCACAGTATATGATTCCTCGTTGAATACTAACGATCCGCGCTTCCTAAAATCTTTTTCCGAGAAACATTCGAAAGTCCTTTTCCGGCAAAGATGTTAATCTAGAAACAACAGAATCCTTCTAAGAGCGGCACCCGAGAGCAGCATTCCCGATGGATTCATTATTTTCCTCCTTTAGAAAGGAAATAAATTATTCAACTGTGCAGAGCTACCTTCGACCAGCGACAAGTTTCGTGTCTGTATAGATGCTAATCGTAATACGATCTTCCGTATGCCACGAAACATCTAAAAAAAAAAATAATACTCAGCAAACATCGAATATATATTGCTATAACATAGCAGTGCAAACGTCTATTTTTTTTCATATAAGCTATATAACAGTACGTATACGTTGTACTTGTGTTTATTGGGTATTTGTTTTCCGATTATCGTTACCGACGCATAGAATTATGAAAGAAACGTGATTCGATGGAATTCAATAGGTTGCGGCAGGATATACTCTTTATGGATTCCAATTTCGTTGTTCATTCACGGCACAAGGCACATCGAAAGGGTTGAGGGAATGAGAATGGGACTGGGATCGGAATGGAAATGGAATCCGAAGTCCTCCTCCCCCTCCCTCTTCCCCCATACGTGTACGTCCGGTACGTTCATTCACCGATCCGTCCATTCATCCCGGCATCTCTACGCCCAACATTGTTGCGTCTAAACGCGTATACCTGAACCATTCAATTCAGCCATCAATCGAGATGTTATATTAAGATAATTTTTCTGTATGCATATATATAAATATACCTATATATCAGGGTTGAGAATAAGTTCATATATTTAACTAAATAAAGTTTAAATTAATGTTTATAAAATTAATTTAGTTAAGTTAAAATTAAATTAGTCTAACTTAATCTAAATTAAACGTTTTTTTTTTAATATTATTTATAATAAGTTAGAAAGTCATAATTTTTTAAAGTGAGATTACTCAAGACAATTTATAATATAAATTACTAAATAAATTTCATATTTTTTATTCGTAAATTAAGTTTATGTAACAAAGAAAAATTCTTTTCTATGTAGGGGTGTATATTTTCTTTTATATAAATAAATTTGTAACTTGAATAAATTTTTCATATAGATTTGATGCAAATTTTTATACAATAAGTGGAGCTGAAAGCAGCTGAAAGTGAGGTCATATTGTAATTATTTTATATATTGCAACTAAACTTAAAAATATAAAAAAATTCAATTTTTAAGTTACTCAGACAGGTATATTGTGTATCTATTACTAAAAAATATACGCATGAAAAGTGCACTTTTGACAAAATTAAATGTTTTTAATGTGCTTGAAATTTTCTTCTGTTACATTACATTAAATTTTGCTACGTATTTTTAGCAGTGTATATATGTATACGAATCATTTTAAAATATTCATCGTTGAAAATTAATTAGACTTCAACTGAAAATTCTTCTCCTACTATCAATAAATACAATATTTCTATGAAAAATATTTTTCTCTGAAATATTCATGCATCAGTGAACCTAGTTTTGAGTGAATAATCTTATTTTTCAAACCATTTCACAAACAACTCAATATACAACTCAATTCGCTCGCCAAACTTTAAATTCTTTTGAAAGAAAAAGAGAGAAAGAAGAGAGGAACTATAAAAATAAATTATTAAATTACAGATATGTTTTTGGACCGATAATGTAACAACACAATAATAATAAGAAAGCCTTCTTCAGTCGCAGCTAGATCTTAGTGTCTATATTTATTCGTGTGATTTTACTTCTTCGAATTCAACCAGAATGTGCGCCGAATTTTGTCCGGTTTTAATACAGCATGTCGAATAAGAATTAGTAATATCACGATTTTTATTAAATTAATTATTAAAGACAAAAATAATTTTCAATCTAAATGAAAGTAAAAAAGAAAGAATATTCTCATTTAAAATTAAATTAAATAAAGAAAGTATCACCTATACAATCTTTAAAATAAATTGAAATTGAAAGTGTGTTGTTAATACTTATACTTTTTGTACTAAATAAACTATATATGTATATAAAAATCGATTGAATAACATATATTTTTAATTACCAATTTTTATTTAAATATATTTTTATAGTTTATTTATTTTATTCGTTATTAAAAATTGAACTATCTTAACACAAAGATAAAAATTTTATTTTTTGTATATAAATACGTTAAATGTTCAAGATGATTTATGCCAAGTTTTATTGTAATTTTTTAATTGTTCTGTAAATAAACAAATAATAAATACTAAATTTTATTTCTGTTTATTTACAGAACAACTAATCTCTACATCGTATTGAAATTTTTTATAAATCATTGTGAATACTTAAAGTAATTATATAAAAAATCCAGATTTTTGTTATTATTTCCTAATACATCTTTTTATTAAAGTACATTCCTATTGATTAAAAAATAATTTTTTATCCATGTACAAAATCGCCGCCAAATTTGTCATATTACTTTCAAATGCAATACAGAACAACCTGCGATAGTTTCATAAATTGCTTAATACTTTGGAAATGTGCGTAATACATTTTAAATTGTAAATTTGTGATGAATCATTAATTCGATGAAGAACCTTTCCCATGAGTTTTCCTTGCCATAGGCATTATGTCCAGAGGAATCTTTTCAAAAACTGGAATAAAGAGAAAGAGACGTCTCGGACGAGCAGAAAATTTTTCGAGGCCCAGGTCGCGTCGACGCGTCGCCGTCCGTCGGCTCTAATTCAAACGTAATTGATGCGTCGACCGCACGCGCGCTCGACGCACTCGGTGGGGATAAGGAGGGTGAGGGTGAGGGTGACGGCGGCGGCGCCGGCCGGCGCGGCTGCGGAAGAGTGGCTGGGGGGCGAGGGAGGGGGGAAGAGACACGGACGCGCACCTATGCCGACGCGGAACTCGGAAGAGCTGCTGCGCTCTCCGCTCCGGCACTCCGGCTCCGGTGGCATTCGCCTGCGAGCCGCTGCGCCGCGCGGTCGCGTACGCTTCGTCCGACGCATTTAAATCGACAACACAGCGTGTGTCAACCGGTTTTCCAATACGCGCGCCTGTCAACCCCGCCGTGAAAAGGCCTACCACAGCCGTTCGCACGCATGAGCCGAGGAGACACCACCACCGGTCCATCCTCTCCCTCGCACGCCGGCGACACAAAGCGAAAGGAAGAGGACGAGTTTTATCTCATTTCCTCTTTCTCCACTTTTTCCGAGAGAAGAGACAATTCGTACGGTATTTTTCGACGATCGCCGTCGTCGTCGTCGTCGTCGTCATTCCGTTATCGAGAGTAACCGGCGTGACGTTGGGAAGCACAGAACGGTATCCACTTGCCTCTGCACGGTGAAATTAGCGCGGAAAGTGGCTGGCTGGCTGGCTGCACGCTCCGTTTCGTTTCACCAAGACGTGCAGAGAAATTATAGACGGGGAGAAGAACAGGAAGCGGAACACTCGCGAAGGCTCGTAGAACCGGAGGACTTCCCCTCCTCGCGTTCCACGCGACCTCTCTGTGATAATCCCGCGGGTTCGTTTCGTCGTCGGGGGGTCGCCTCCGAGTGAACGTCTGGAGACTCACTCCCCCGCCGGGACAGTGAGGGTTAATAAGTGTGCTGTGACAGCTGCGGAAACAACCTCCGTGGAGAATGGAGCCATGGACGAGGATCCTGCTGCTGATCGTCCTTCTGGGCGCCGCCAGCTGTCATAGTGAGTACTTTTCAATCTTCGTGTATACATAAACGCCCGTAAGCCGGGCGGGCCGCCTCTGCCACGTGCCGTTAAGCGTTGTTACGCGGCAACCGGGGTCGCGCTCGACACACCGCCAGTAATTCACGCGGTGGCTCGCATCCCGACGAATCGGGGCCGATCGATTATAGCCTTCCCCACGAATTACAGGATGAATGAAATCAAGCGAGCGTTGTTGTAGCGTGGAATTCAACGAGCAATGCAACTTTGGCGCAACTGCAAATGCGACGATTGCACGCAGAAAGAAAATTATTATCGAATCAAGAGTCACTGCTTCATTTATTAGCAGGAACATGAGATTTTCTTTAAAAAGTTTGATAATCTCAAATTTCGACAAAATACTATATTTTTTTTCTATATAATAAGAGTAAAGAATACAATATAATTGTAAACAATTCTAGTTCCTTTTAGTTCGAAAAATTATAATATTGTTATTTCTTATCCGATACTTTTTTTTCCCCTCAATTCATGGAAATTATTATTGATATTCGTTGATGAATATATTTTTCTTTATGAAACTGCACTGTTAAAAATACGCAGCAAAATTTAAAGTAATTTAACGAAAGCAAATTTCAATAATAGACACATTAAGTTTGATATGCTTGTGTAACTTAAAAATACATTGACATTCATGACATTTTTAACAGTGTATGTAAAATTTTTTCATGAAAGCAAGTTATGTTTGTTTAAGATTATCAAATTCTTTAAAGATTTATGTTCTTGCTTATATGTGAGAAAATAATTATTGATTTGATACTATATTCTTTTCTATATATACATTTTATGAATTTTCGTTTTCTAATTGTCTTTAAAGGATTTAATTTTTTCGTCTTTAATTTTGTTTTCTAGCAAAATTGATATAAAGTCAGCTTGTATTATGAATTTAAAATAAATTGAATAATATCAACAAGGTTAACAAAACCAGCAAAATTTGGATGTCAATATAAATAAAATCTCTTTAATTCTACATTTAACACTATGTTTTTTATTCAGAATTTTTGTTTTTGAAGAAAAAAATGGTAGACTTTTTTCGAAGAATTATGCGTTAACTAATCTTGTGATATCTTCGTTTTCTTAAATTTAAGCTCACTGTGGGTGATCTATCCCAGACAACGTTTGAAAACAAGTTAAAAACGTCTTTAAGACAACTTTTGGTAATGGGTCTTAAAAATGTCCTTCAAACATCTTAAAGATGTCTTAGGGCCTAAGCAGAATGGTTGACTTTATGAGAATGGTTGAATAGTTTTACGACTTAAATCTTTGTCTTTAGTAACGCACAATAACTGTCTTGTGTCTCAAGTCTTGAGATACGAACAAAATCTCTTTTTAGTTTAAGACTTGAGACATAAGACAGTTATTGTGCGTTACTAAAGACAAAGACTTAAGTTGTAAAACTTGTCTTGAAATTATAAGTCAACCATTCTGCTTAGATCCTTACGACTTGATTTTAAACTTTATTTTGTTTCGGATAGATCATGTCAAAGTTCAATGATATTTTATTTGTAACATTATTGTATGTAATTTTATTTGTAATTTTCAATTTTTGATAGTTGCAAAACATAGAGTAACTGAAACATTAAAATGCACATATATAGAAAATATAATTGAAATATTATATATCGAGAGATGCACATAAATCGCTCAAAAGTGAATTTTAATTATAATAATTCGCGTTAAATGACAATAATAATGTACAAAGGTCCTAGCGATAGCAGCACAAATACTAATTGTTTTTAAGCAAAGAGCACTGGCTGTTCAGAATACACTTTTTCACGATTTTATAATAATAATTGTGATAAGAAAAAATTAGAGTAATCAAATTAAAATTTTCCAAATTCAATAAACGAGAATAAATTAATATGGATTGAAAATTTTTATGATTCGAATGCATACTTTAAATCTATGAAAATGAATTGAAATGAATTGGACTCTATCGGAAATGAACGCATGTTTATTCGATAATACGAATAAAGTTGTCAATGCTTGTGAAGATATTAAAATGGATCCAAATATTTTTACTAAACACACGATACACATTTTTAAATGAAAATTATTTTTGTATTTAGGGAGATAAAAAAATGCATTTCCTATTCACAATTTTGAATTAAGTAACATTTGTTGTTTATTTTTACAAAGAACTTTGTTTAAATTCAATTAGTTTGAAAAAAAAATTGCATTTTCTATCCAGAATTTTGACTTGAACAGTTTCCAGAATTCACTTTTTAAAATTGATTTTATTTCTGGACTGAAAGACGTAGAAAACGTGCTTCATTCAATTCCTACAAATAGATACAAAAGCATTGGAAACAGAGTTTTAGAAGTACGTATTCGTGAACGTTAATTGAAATGAATCTTTTTCAATCGATTTTAATCCATTTTTGTTTACTGAGAAAACTCTAGAGAAATGCAATTTACGCTATGTATTTACAAGAAATATTGTCGTAGCGTAACGACATTAGTAACCGCAAAGTCCCCACAATATACCGCCGACATCTCTCCGCGGTCCATCGATTGACTCTAATTCACGACAATTATATCGGGGGACGCAGGATGCGTACGAAAGCGCCGGCATCGTAATTTGCGCGGTAATGACACATTTTCGCTCGTGTCGCGGTTCAGTGAGTCTTTTGTGAGGCATCGTACGAGAGAGGGACCATCCGATTTATTCCGTCAGATCCTTTCGTTGCGGTTTCGAGATACGAGCCTCTCAGAAGCTAATTTTAACTTGTTATTATAAATAAAGAATTTCTCCCATTTTATACATAATATATATATATATATATATATATATATATATATATATATAGATTTGAGTCTTTCGTGCACAAAAATAGATGATGTGTCAAATTGTAGACTATAAAGAGTAGATTAGAACTGTATATGTGCCAACAGCTACAACAGCTGTACATCAGTGTTACAATCTCATTAATGTGATGTATGAGGCATATTAGTTTTGCTATTTATGTCTGCAAGATGCTTTTAATTAACTGACGGTCTTATTATGTAATTCAAAATACTTCTAGATCCTTGTTTAAAGCTATATATAATCTAGACATGTAAATCAAATGACGATTATATAATAAACGATTAGAAAATATTACTGCACATGTAAGGATGGTATTTATACTGTAGGTTGCTACGTTCATTTGGTATCTAGGATATGTCAAATATCTTGTGCTAGAAGACATACGAAAATACTTTTTAAAGATATTAATGATATATTTGTCAGCCTCGACAGCTCTGATGATGAGCAATCGGACAAATAGGACGATATTATTTTTTTTAAATACCTGTTTTCTACAAGAGTTTGAAGTTCAAAGACTATTTAATTTTTAATACTTTTATTATTATCTACAAAATGGAATACAATTCATAAGTATACGCAAGGGACTCAAATTAGATGAAGTTGATTTAGCGTTAAAGCACGCGATTAATTTATAACTTCATCAGTCCGTCTTTTTTATTTCGGGGAAATTGATCGGTTTGACTTCCGAGGGACTGACATAACGTTCGCTTCTTCCATCGACCAAACATATTTTATAGATATACTCGCGACAATATCGTCCGCCTTTCCGTCAGTTCTTTTCATTTCGTGTATTACGAAATGTGCATTTGCAACTAGTGCGATGGAACACGCTATCACGAGCACAACGCGAATTTAATATCACTGATACACGACTGATTGTAAGAAGAGCCATTGCGATGGCATGCATCAGCATTTTATCCGTGGAATAATTTAAACTCGAGCGTAGAAGCGACAGTGCCGAATAAATTCCCTCTTTTGTCACTTTGTAATAAATGAAATGTAATAAAATGTGTTCTGTAAACTAATCAAAGTTGCAGAATGCAGGACGCGTAATCTTTGCATCTTTCCTCTCTCTCTCTCTCTCTCTCTCTCTCTCTCTCTCTCTCTCTCTCTCTCTCTCTCTCTCTCTCTCTTCGGAAGGAAGGAACTCTTAGCGACTTTTTAATTTAACGGTTGCTGCTTTATGAATAATACATTTAAGCGTTTTTCATTAATGATTAAATCTGTGACATTAAAAAATTGTTTCTTTTCGTTTGGCTGACAAACGGCGATATAATTCTAGATCAGCTAACGTACTTGCTTTAAAAGTCTATAATTATATAAACATGAGCTAACGGGACTGCAATTATCGCGCTTTCAATGAGCGGCTTTACTTAGCGAGTTCTTATTCGTTCCGTGCACGCCGTTAAAAGGAGACTGAGCGTAAAAGATCGGACATTGGTTGAAGTAGATACGAAGTTATACGAATGCAGATTGCAAGTCACGATTGGAATGTCACGGTGTACACGTGGGTTGCACCTTACGTCGCAACGAATCATACTGATCTAATTGTAAGTCAATCTGTCGAATTTTTGTCGTGAATATTTTGCAAGAATTTCCGCAAATTCCTAATGTGTTTTTAAATCTATAAAAATGATCGACGAGGTAATAACCTGTCAGAAAGGAGCGATAATAAGATTTTAAAATAGGTGAATATATTTCTTTTATCCTAATGTGCATTGCCTGTTTTACTAAGAAAAATATTATTATTGTTGAACAAGTTACATTTCACATTGATTTTATAGAATTGTAATTTCTTTTACAAGATTAGAAAAATTATAAATTTTCTTATCGACTACTTCAAAATGGGGATCAAAACTGTCAAGTCAACGAACCATTTACTTCGTAAAAAAGTTACGTAGATTACATATACACGCAAAACAAAGGCAAAGTCAGGGATAAAATTCATCAATGGAAAATGTAAAATCGTTAGAATTAAGTTCAGAAATCTAAGAAAATAAAATATTTCACAAATTATATATACTTGTATTATACATATCCAGGATGAGATCTCGACGTAGTAGTACGTATCTGTTGATATTTCGTAAATCGAATTCGTGTAAGACACGTTTGTTTGATAAAACTAGCAATGCCAGTATCCCTTTAAAGCCAAATCACATTACCTATTAGATTGCTATCGCGGTTAATGATTACTTAAAGACTTGCAAACACAAGTATAGAGAAACTTCCTTTTCACCTAAACCTTCCTTTTCCTATTATGTTGTAAGAAGGACAGTTTATAAATTTTTTTATAATCATTTGAGAGTTAAAAATCTCATTGACGTTGAAAAATTTTTAATTTTTGACAGATTTTAGTTTTCATAGTTTTTCAAAACCAATGATAATCTCTATTCCAACACATGTGCACGTTTAACTTCAGATTTATTTACGTAAAAGTCTTACTGTATATTATCGTATGGAAAACTATTTAAATGAAACATGAGACAGTTTTATGATGCGTTTGCAGTGGCACAACTTCTAATTCATTTCAAACGTTTCGTGACAACTTAAGGGTTTCACAAATTTCACAGCTGTGAACGTAACGAATCTTTTAGGACAGAGGGAAACATTATTGTACTTCAGTTTAAGAGCTGAATTTATGACAAAGTAGAAAACTTAAATTTCATAAAGATTTGAGCGCCACGTTTCTCGGAGCCATTTGTGAAAGAAGCTCGCAGACGATTATATGGGTTTTAGAGATGAATTTGTATATATGTGGTATTGTAAAGTGACAATAGTATCCACAGGATAAAGAGGTTTTTCGGGACAAGGAAACCTGCGTGTAAACCTGCAAAAATTTAAGGTCTTTGAACCGTGCTCTTCAGACTTGTATTTCTCCTTCTCTCTTCTTCTGAATGTATTCGAATCTTTGAAGAAATGCCGCACGCCCTTATACCTTCGAACGTTCAGGTAAAAGACTCGATTATCCGCTTTATAAAATATACAAAAAAAAAAAAATCCGACAAAATATGCAGAAAAACTGAAAAAAGAATATTTCCCTCGTCAGATGCACGCTTTAGTATCGCTATTATTATTCCGATATTCAAGTCAAGAGATATTTCGAGTACACTATAAAAAATAACGATTTTTTTCCATGTGCTTTTATGTCATTATTTTATAAGTGTGTACTGCGGTTTTACGAGTTCTGAAAGAAATTTTCGAAATCCATGACGTTTTTAAATCACACAAGTCTTATAAGCTTTTATTTATTAAATAAATGAAAATAAAATTTTTATTCCCACGCTATCAATTTTCTTTTATACCGCTTACGTGCTGTATCGTAATTTATACCACTGACTGACAGCGTAACCAATTTGCAAGCGAAGAATTATAAAGACTTTGCACTGCATAAAAACCTGTAATCCGCTCTTGAATGAAAAGCGAGAGAAATTGATCTACATATTATTAAAGATAAGTCGTGACTTTTACTTAACTGACCAACTACTCTGCGAAGAATGTAGTTTACGTCGGAAATGCAGTACTGTCTTGTCAATTCTTCATCGGATTAAGTTAACGAGCTGCGACGATTGCGGCGGTGATTCTCACGCTCGGTAGATAATCTTGATTCATAGAAGACCCTGGCTCCCTTCGTGATCAATGGCATTCTCCAAGAAAGCTGACCGATACTCGAAGAAAATGCAGAAACAAACAAAAATCTTCGATTTAAACTGTCCAATTAATTATCTTCACATTTGTATTTTTATTTGCCATAAATTTTTGAAATCTTTACATATATAGAAGAAAGAAATTTTAATTGATAAAGTTCATATTTTTGACTCAATATTATAATATTAATCTAAATAGAAAAAATTATTAATATAATGAATACAAGAAATCAAAGCATTATTTTGATATACTTAACATACATCCTGGTATATAATTTTTAAATTAGAATTATTATATTGGAAAATATATACGCATAATTATTTTTTATCTAAAAAGCCAACATAAATTTCGACAAAAGACAATTAATCATTTCTGTAATTTAAAATGAGAAATGTAAAATAATTTTTTTAAGGGGGTTGGTTATTGATTGTTTTAGTGTTAAAAATTCGGTTGCTCACGTTTAGTCATGTCCGAAACTCATCTTCGCAGAATTCTCAGGTAATTCTCTGTGTACGTGGTTAGGTCTTTATTCGCATAACAGTCAATATTTTCTAATTCTAGCTACCTGATCTCATGCCTCTGAGTGCTAAATTTACGATCGCCATTGATGAATCCATGGTTCAATATCACCGGTTCGTTTTAAACTATCTTAAATTCGTAACTATTGAATGGATGCGAATAGATAATTGAATATAAATATCAAATTGAGCTGCGAATGAAGCAGATTGAAATATTCTTCAATCCTTCAATAATATGATTTATGATATTTTAAGAATGTTTTGACTATACAATACGAGTTAAAAGTCGAACTTGAACTAAAGGATTTGTAGGTTTATTCTTTTTTTTTTCTTGATCAATGGCAAAACATTTTTGTCGCAAATGTCCGAATTTTAACTCTTAACCAACTGCAAAGAAGGAAACAACGGAAATTTAGTTTATGACAGTTCATACAGCGAAAATGATCCTATTTTGCTGCAGTACATCCTTAACATATTTTGAATCATTCAGTACTTGATCACAATTATTTTATCAAATATTTCTTCTATCAACTGTACTTTTTCAAATTTTGAATTAATTTTTATTATTTTTTTTTTATTTTAGTCACTTCAATTTTAATTACACGTGATTACACGTTTTTCATATCGTAATTAAATTTGTTGCAAACTGAATACTCCTTATAATGTTTAAAATCTTTGCAACTGCTTCAGTGATTTAACTCCGTATTTTTTTTATAACTCTCCGAATATATGTGAAAATAATCTCTAAAATTTTTGTTAAATTTCTAATATTTCAAAAATAAATATGAACACTCTTAAATTACGTTACAATAAATAATTAAATTTATGTATATCTTTTTATTTTAAATTGTCGCGTTATTCTTTTAGCAAAAGCAACTTCGTTTTTCTTTTGTGCATCTATAAATCAGTGGCACAGCAATAATCGTTGACACTTTTACCGTGAGAAAGTTCGACAAGAATATTAACGATTATCATTGACATGGTTTGGCGACGGTGATTTTTTTTTTTTTTACTATGCCGAAACGGGATTCTTGCTCGTCGCCGTTGTCCAATTTACACCTTCGCACAGCCAAATTCGGCAAGAAAGGGTTCTCGAGAGGCCATTAGGAGGGGCCTGAAAATGTTGTTCTTTGCGCGCGAGGACTCGGGTCCGCAACGCGGGTTATTTTGGTTTCCTCTGGTCCAGGGCGTATCAAGGGCGGCTCCGGGATGACCGTGCGATGTGTATATTTTAAGAATATCGATGTGAGATACGGATATTTATCCTGCATACCTCGGTAAAAATATGGTGGAAGAATATGAAGGTGGAAGAATGTATCTTTAATATTCGATAATATTATATTATTCAACCTTCTAGTTTTTGTTTTGATAAAGGCATGCAATAGTTGAAGACATGCAATAAATTGAAAGGAAAATAAAAGAAATGAAAATTTATATGTTTGAATAATTCTATCAAATAAATGTTATAATTGTTCATAATTGATAAGATTTTATCAATTAAAAATGAAGTCTGATAGAAAATAATTTACGCAACAAAATATTTGATTGTACGATAATCATAGATTTATAGATACTAAGGTGTTGGATAAGAATTTTATATTGACTGAAAACAACGTTGGAAATTTAATGCAAATAAAAAATGACAATTACATTCTACCAATTCATTATACAAAATGCTAGATGGAGATAAAAACACAACCGTCCGGAAAATGATAATTATTCGAAGACTTTCTCATCGAGAAAGAGAACGAAATGATATCGCTGAGGGATCTTGTGATCTTAACCAAATACCTGGCGGACGCTATAATTATTGGTCGTTTGGCCAGGATTTTGACCACCCGTCTGTCTTCGAACTCGTTTCGGAACGCGCTTAATCTCTTTGTAAATTGGATCAATTAAGTAAGCCCTGTCAAGAGAGGTATCCAGTTTAATTGACTGAGTGTGTCAAAAGACGATAGCATCTTCAGCCGTGGACTTATTTAATGAAATGCGGTCGACAGGGGTGTAAACCTGAAACTAATGTCGCGCGATTCTTTTTCTTCACGATGAGTAAGATATAAGAACATTGATTGATCGATTTATACGAATTAATTAAATAATAAATTAATTAATTAAGTTTTTTATAATATATTTCTTTATTAATATCTTTGTCTCTGAATTTATATATCTCTTAAAGCTTCAAAATTGTGTACAAAATATTTTATAAATGGCATTAAAGTATAAATGATTGTAATGCACTTTTTATAATAAACATTATAATAAGTTAATTACAATATAACACAGTCAAATTAAACTTTAATTTAGAAACACTATAATTTAAAAACTTTTTGTCCCTCGATATCTGATGAATTTTTTGTCATTATTTAATAATTTATTTAATTAGTTTTTAAGATTTAAAGAATTAGTTTCTCTCTCTTGGCTTAGCAAATTGTTTTACTTAATTCCAACTAATCTAATTGCAAATTCAATTAGACTTACTAGTACACTCTGGTGCACGTTAAAGCCGTTATGTACAAATTAGCGTAAATATATGTGACATGTCACTTTTATTCTTAAGTTAGATTAGTGTACAACTTTAATGTACACCAGTGCGCACTCATGCAGATCAATTGAATTTACTGTAAGTAAAGTCTTCAATATTAGCATAGACCATTTAAAACGGTATCCCTTTACTTGTCGGAAACTAAACATTGCACTATGTTAATACTGATAAAAGCATGATCTGCTCAGTTTAGATAATTAAAGAAATAAAAACCCGTAGTTTATACATTTATTATGGCTTCTTTCTGTATAAAATCTATTAAAAATGAATTTTTGATAAGCGAGAGTAAAATTTGTACAACTTTTTTCCCAAATTGCATAGTTTCACTAATAGCGAATATAATTATTGATAATATTACATTATTTTATACGTTTGTTACTTCCTGAAACTATTTTATTTATATTTTTTTCCTTTTCATATTTTCATATTTGTAATGCGGTTTAGAATTTTTTCATATTTTTTTCAAATATCTTAGGGTAGAAAAAATAGCGTAGAATGCGACAGGCTAATAAAGTGCCAGAGAAAAAATGTATAAAGTGAGAGGATTCAATTTTAGCCTTTTAAGTTTATAGATTTCGTTGTTTAGTAAATAAAAATATATTTTACTTAGTTTATCTGTTTATGTTATAGTTAACTCCTTCTCTCCTTCTCTCTGTGTCTATAAATTCTGCTATTACTGCAGCTTGTTGTACCAGCTTTGGAATGTCTCAGACGCTCTTTCTGGTTACGTTGCGAAAGCATTAATTATTACAAACGAAACAGTATTGTAAAAACTGCTAGATCATCTGATAGAAGACACTCTTTACGTTGTATTCATGTTTTTAAAGTTTCATTTTTAGCTTCTGCTTAAGAAATATAAAAACGAAATGATATGCCAGTATTAGAGGACTTGCCTCTAAGTAATTAAGATCCATTCTGATTACCGATGGGAATATCCGCGAGTTCTAGCCCTTTTAATATCCGTGAGATATAAATCCCGTGAGATGTGATCGGACGGGTTTTGCCGCGCCGCGAGAGGCGACGGGACGGCGACGCAGTCGAAAGCCGCGGCGCGGCGGCATGACAGTCGCGCGCTTAATTCGCCCCGTTGCCTCAATGGCACCTGTCTTCTCCGACCAGTGGAGAGCCTCGCAGCAACAATGTTGCTGCCATTAATCACGATCGTCGGATGCATCGCGCGCCGTCTCATCGTCGCCCGGCGTGGTGGTTTCTCGTCGTAAAACGGGCGACGGAGCCCTCCTCGTTCTTGCGCTCTACGCGCAACGTCATCCATCATCGCGCCGGCGACAGCCGCGTGCTATCGAAAGCCGCCCTGACTGCGTGCGTATTCCGACTGTGTGTAGTGTATGTACACGAAGAGAAGTCAGCCGGCCTGATCTAATATAAAGTTTCGAGGTCCGCGGGCCCTGAAGATAAGACGCACGAATCGTCAACCATTATTAAGACGGCGGTTCTCAAGCTGCGAGCAATTACAGATTGTCTGCCGGTAGCTTCAGAAAAATTTTTAAATTGCTTTTTTCTTCTTATCATGAACGCTGCCCTTTAATGCCCATCTTAATACGTACGTTACGTGCGTGAGAAATGTTAAACGGCTGTGCAAAGTCAATGAATTCTTCGGGAGGAGATTGGAACTCTGGAATATTTGTAGTCTCTCTTGAAAGCTCTCTCAATGAATGTGGGCACCACTGCATTAGGACGCATGCCAACGGAGCGGCCGTTAAGAAAATAGATCAAGTTCTCGACCAACTCTCAACTCTGAATTGAGTTTCCCCCTGCGCGCGGGTTAAACCGTTTCGCGAGGAATGGAGCGGCGGAAACTCTTTGATCAGACGATGAGTCTCCATTTCTCGTCGACGTTTTTCGCGAAGGTAGTTCACCGTTTCGGATTAGGCGGAACAATTCTCTTTTCAAAATCCGAGTCGTTCCTGCTTTCAACTTTTTCTTATAAGTGCATCAAATCTTCATTATAGCTGTAATAACTTTTCCATTATGTTAAAATTTATGTTAAATTGCTATGTTGAATCTATATTTTTGTTAATAATTTTGTTGATCATTACTTTTTAAATATAATGTTGATAATTTTTACGTTTAGCGATATGTTTCAATTTTTTTAAAGAATTTTATTATTACTATTTTTTAATTGCCTATTTATTTGTTTTTCTTTTAATTACACAGAAAGAATATTCTTTGCTCTGAAAATATTAATAATAGTCATAAAACAACATTGCATTTCGATGAGAATTTTACATGTTTTTTTTTATTTATTAATATCTAGTACATATATTTTTTATATTTTAACACAATAAAATATTAAATATATTTGATTACTTTTACTAAACTGTATAATTAAATTGCAATGATAATTTTAAAATATGCTTATGAATAATTTGTTACTGTTTTAAATAGAATAAATAACGAGTAAGGATAAACACGTACAATATTTTATATAAATTTTATAATGCAACATAATATTTTCGATCTGATTTAGTCGCTCATGATAATTATTTTATCATGCAGCATATTTTCAAATCCTACTAGGGAAAGCGTATTTTCCAAATATCACTTTCGTAATACGGATTGCCATCACGCGTGCAGCTAGTGTTGGCCATTTGTAGTTTAGATGATGAAAAGGCGAATCGCGATCCGATCGATTACAACGGATTATGGAACATCAACAGAATAGATCGGGATACAGACTGCTGCCTGGTATTTCTCCTTACGAGGCCAGGAAATTAGAACCATTTCCAGAGCAATTTCCTACCTCTCTAGTATATACGATGCCCTCACTCCGCCCTCTCATTTTTGCACGATGAAAGGGCCATCGTGATATTAATCTAGCCGCTCTTAAGGGTGGCACGCGGAAAAAGAGCAGATGTAACATGCAGCTTTTTCTCTGATCAATCAATATATATATATATATATATATATATATATATATAGGTTCAGCTATTTAATGTGAGAGCAATACGTTAATTTTCATTAAATCGAATTTTCCATATTGAATCTTTCAATATCTTTTTAATAAAAAATATATTTAATAAATAATGGTAGAGAAAAATGGTTAATAAGCGTTGTATAACAATTTGGAAGTTAATTTTTTTACATTAAATTTTAATTAATTTTTTTTACACTCTTAGAATAAAATGTTTTATTCGTCACCATTAATCTTCGTTTATTTTGTTTTATATTTTACTATTTATTTATGCTTTTCTTGTTATTACATTTCATAACAATAAGCATTTAACAACAGTTGAGCAAATTACTGCGGTTTAGAATGGCGCAACATCGTGGGCGGCCGAATTCTGATCCGCGTATTATAGTACACCCCTCTCTTAGAAGGTAGCTGGGATCGTATCAGGATTCTTCCTCGGAGAGTCAGCCCTTGAAGATTCTAAGGAATATCTCGCACGGGAGGTCTTCTCCTCATTGAATCTCTAAAGAGTATCCTGTTCCGAAACGGCTCGATATTTCTGAAGCGTTGGACGAATTTAAAAATCAAGCAGGATTGACTCCTTTCCCACGAATCGACAAATAGAAATCTTTATATTATTTTAACAGAAAGATGAAAGGGGAGAGGGAGAGAAAGTTTGATTAAAATGCTACAAAAATGTAAAAAACTTGAAATGTTCAGATTATATATTTCCTTTTATTTTAAGCAACAGAATTGCTCTTTGTTTCAAAATACTTTTTGCAATGACAATATTGAAGAAGCAAGAATGTTCTCGATTTACTCCACTTTATTAGAATTAGAGTTTAGAATTACTATGCGATTAAAATTTCGAAACACTACGAGTGTTTAGAAAACACCGCGCGGCTCGACCGCTAACATCCGACGCGTAGAGTATGTTTCCGTACGAGAATAGTTTTCGAGACTGGCTTCTATGCCTTGTGGAAATGTTTACCACGAGAATCATAACTGATGAATCATTTTCAAGCTTATGCTAAAGAGAGTTGAGAGAAATGTGCTTGCTTTAACTGCGTCAATTCGCAGATCGTTATTGTAAAGTCATTTTTCGCACAGGCTTGTGCTTTTAAATAGAATTTGGTATTCAAATTGACATTGTGATAGCAATCAAAAATTAAAAATTTTTAAATAAAATCAAGTATTAAACAGTAGTTCTAAGAGATAACAAAATTGTATATTAACAATATCATAACGGATATAATATGTTTCCTTTATTATTAATAGCAAAGTAATTTTTTTTAGCAACGAAGGATTAATCATTGCGTTAGATAAGCAAAGAGATGTTTGGATATCTCGATTACAATTATGTATTAAATTACTATTATTATATTTATAGACTAATAATTACACAATGATTCAATGACATGGGAATTTTCCATCATAGTTAAATTGATCTTTGAAAAATTCCCAGACAAAAACATCATTAACGATGTATAAAGATTATGAAATCTTAAAATGTGTTTTAAACAAACGACAAGAATTCTTTTGTTAAGAAAATAAATATTTAACGCATGGATTTTTATAAACAAATTTTTGGGAGAGATGTTTTGACAAACAACCGTTGGCGGTGTTACAGGCTATCGGAAATCGTGGGTGGAAAAAGTGATCGGGACGCAATTTTCTAGCGAAGATCGGTGTACGTGCCGTACGTTATTGCATAGCGAGTGGGCCGCGAAGGATTGATATGCAAATGCATCTTTTACACTCCGTAGGCTTTGTTTGTTGCTTACGTGGCAAGTCGACATACTGAGGAAAGGAAAAAATAAAAGTGAAATTTATTTTATCAAGGAAACGAATTGATCTCTTTTATTGTTTTTATTTGTGATTTTGATAAACTTTAGCTGAACCTTAAAGTTGGGAGGATTAAATTACATGAATTGCCAAATACAAAATTACAAAATTAATTTGTAATATTCATAATATTAAGAATTATGTTTTCTTAATTGGAATTAAAAATATTTATAAAATGTGACAAACAGTTTCTTCTGAATCGCAAAATTTATATTATTTTAGACATCAATAGCAAATCTTTGACAACTTGAATTTATATAAAAACTTTTCATTTGTCTGTAAATCTTATGTTACGAAAAGTATATCAAATAACTAATTCTTTTACTGTTTTGCTTCCTTCAAATAAATTACATTTTTTATTTAATATACTTTCTTAAATTGAACTATCCGCACAAAATTAATATAAATTTAATTAAATCGGTAAAATAAATAAATAAATTAGTAAAAAAATTAAAATAAAATCTTATTAGATTGTTAATAAACTATAAAAATAAATTCCATTTAATAACAATTTTATTAAATTAACAATATCAATTAATCAATAAATTTAATCGATAAAAATATCATTGATAAAAACAGTAAAAGATTTTCGCTGAGATTCAATGAGTATTTCATTGATCTTTAATATAAATATAATATATTCGTATTTTGCAATTATGTTTTACATCTTACTGATAATATTAAATCTTTTAGTGAAATAAATTTTATTGATTTTTATAACAGTGTTATATTCATGATTCGATTATCAGTACCTATTTACTGTTTTTCAGTGATAAAATACTGATTCTCCGTTTTAAAAAGTACATGAGCACATGTGAAACTAGTTGTATATGACATTAACATTTTTCATTGATTATATCATAATTGTACGCTCATTTACATTAAAACAAGCTCTTTCTCTCTCTCTCTCTTTCTCTCTCTCAAGAGATTTAATTTCAAGTGCAACTTGTGACAGACGCAGTCTCTCATTATAAATTTCGCGATGTAAATGAAAGTTGCGTGCAACGAGTGTCGGTTTCTTGTCGCTGGTTCATCGATCGTTAAATGCCACGATTTACGAGCGGCGACATTCTCGTTAATTTCTTTCGACCTGTTTGCAGCACCGACCAAAGGGATTGTATCACGTGCGTATCAGTCCTACTTCCCCGCCCGTTCTCTACTCATATTTCTCGTATGAATCACGCACGGACGTGAGGCAGGATTAATTTTCGTTGCGTGCGAAGGCGCGTGTCTTCCTCGACGACAGCGCTATTTAAGATCAAGATTATTACCTTGGATTCTTATACATTTATTCCAATCGGCATCACCTCGCCGATCGTTCAAAGAAAATTTATGATTGGTCAAATTAATGTAAATTTAATTAAATCGAATTAAATTAGTAAAATAAAATAAAATCTAAAATAAAATTGTATTAACTTATTGGTGTAAACAATAAAAAGAAATTTAATCAAATAATAATTTTATCAACCTGTATTGTTATAAAACATTGAATTATATCAATTTGTATAATCGTCAAATTAAACTGATTTGAATTCAGTTTAATTATTAATTCCTGACGCGGTCTAACGTTCGCTCGCAGGGGATTCGAGGCAATTCAAGCTCGATCGTGAAACAAATCCCCGCGTCGCGTCCCGTCCTGCCGCTCCCTTTGTCTCAGGGAATTCAATGGCTTCGCCATTTCGCATCCCGAGCAGCTGATAGCGAAGCCAACGACGTCGCTTTCCCACAGTTGCTACGGCGGTTCCCATTCCCGCCTTCTTCTCTACTTCGTTCCATGCGACGAGCAAATGTTCGATCGCTCGGAAAATAACGGATATACACTTCAACGTCGCTCGCTATCATTCCCTAACGAAACTTTCGAGCAGAACGCGAGCGGAAAACCGCAGAAATACGCGCCCGCTCGTGAGCTGCGACGATCGCGTAAAATCAATTTCAGTGCACTTCCGCGTCTCGGCAGAAAAAAATGAATTGTAAAAAAAAATGAAACTCTGTCGTGAAGATTAGTCTTTATAATAGCGTTAAATATTTATCGGTCTAATAATAATTTCTCACACAAATACATACGACACAAGCATGATAGCTTTTGTCACGCGATAAGTAAGAAGCTTCCTGGATTTCATACGTTTATTCATAAATAAAATTTCAGCTGTCTTGCTAGTTCTGAAATTAAAATGATTCCACTGAAATCACGCGATTAGAATAAAGCTTCCTGCCAATTTATAAATAACGGATTTGCATTGTGTTTATACGTGAATGCATCGGAAGGAACAAAGGCCTGTTTGAAGAAGGAATAAATCGTTGCTTATCTCATCATAACGTTGCGTCTCTAAGGGTCCCAATACACGAATGAGCATCCTTAAGAATGAAACAGGATTGAATAATTCAGCAAACACTGAACTCAGGGGGGGACTGAGAAGTGAAGAGAGAGAGAGAGAGAGAGAGAATCTCCACATCGTGAAGGTGTGCGTGAGCCTCAGACGCATTCATCTTCGAGAGCTTATGCTGGTGCAACGCGCACAGCCTCCGGTCGTGTTGGCCCGACCCCCGAAAGAGCATCAGACTTTAATGCCTCGAACTCGCACTGTAGGGAACCTAAATCACCCCCCCAGTACCGTCACGCAGCAATCGATAGAAACCTGCTTGCTCGTAGAAGAACGAGGGGATGACGTGACACGCGTTTCGAGGGTTGTATATAAACGCCATGAGTGTAGTATCGCTTCGTGGACGAAAGAGGTTTCCACATTCCTTTGCGGCACGCCCGAAATTTCTGTTATTTATTTTTCGTATAGTCGTGAGCTAAAAGGTTGCAACACATTTTCTTCGATTGTTTTTAAAATGTAGACTTGCTCATCAAACGGCGAACGTCATTGGTTCTTACCTGTGGATCCGACCAATTAAGCATCAAATCATCTACCATCAAAAAAAATGTGTTGCAACCTTTTAGCTCACGACTGTACAACTGCTCGACTTGCTTTTCGTTTGTTTTGTTTAAATCTTGGGGACAGTTGACTATATGTATAGATCAAACCAAGATAGAACATGGAATACAAAGTATACACATACTGTAATTGCTTCAACTGGTCTCTCTGCTCTAGAGTTTTGTCTGTAAATTAGAGCATGAAATTTAGCTAAACATAAGTCAATTTTAGTTTTACTGCTCTTGGTTTTTTTTTTGTCTTAAAACAGCTTGAAGTATGCACCAAGATGAAAATAAATTCCACTAATTCAGGATGGATATTTTAGAAAAAATAGTAACTTCGCACTTTTAGGCTTTCGAGCTTTTCACTTACACAAATACAAAATATTAATCTGAAAAATCTTGAAAGTTCGAATATCTATGCACCGTCTTAAATGTTCTTTCTGCATCTTCGCGCGGCGCGTTCCCCAAGACCGGAAGCTCTCGTAACCGTGCGATACCGCTGCAGCGCGGCGCAGTTTTCGAAATTGGGTTGCGCATAGTTGATCCTTCTAAGGGGCTTGCACAATGTAATGGGTTTCATGGAAATGCGTGTGGAACCTGTATTTCGCAAGTGAGCCACGCACGCGTCTCTATGCTCGAGCGCTCATGGCCACGTGGAGAATCACTCCCATTATGGTGGCCCCACTGCCGATCGGGATCGTATCGCGCGCGTAATTGCGTGTCTCCATGTGTATATGTGCACGGTTATTCCTCGTTGATGCGTGAAGGCTCTCGTCTTTACGACTGCGATTCCTCGCGGGATCAATCGGCCGCGATTTATTTCCTACGCGGTGACGCGTGTCGATCATTTCTATTTCTGTCTAGAGCTATATGTCGGTTGAAATAAGCAGCATCGCTAAGACACTATCCGAACATGTGACGTACATGCATAGCAGCAGCTGCAAAAGCCATACGGAAGATCAGTCTTATAGCTTTCCGGCGTAAGTAAAAGCTCGGAATTGAGTAGCCATGCTCGATTTGGTGCTCTGAATGCGCGCGCCACTACTCGTATATTTTACTGGCATTTCACTCGTGCGCGTGGCACACGCGTGCATTATTATGCCTCATCTGCATCGCGAAGCAGAAGGATTGAATGGTGTGCGCGCGGCAGATGTTTGATTCTTCTCTTATGGCTTTGATCTACCACCGCATCACGCGCTTGTGTTTATTGTTGTCGTAAGAATATTAGGACTGACAATGAGAACTCAAGTGTCCGAAAATTAGGAGATTCGTGACATTGAGATCGTGACAGGAAGACTATTATTACGCAGTTTCGGTTAAATTACCGCACTAAAATTCGATAATAATCGAAACTATATTCTATTTTCTATGAATCCAAATTTTACTTATTTTCTTTTTTATTATATATTTCATAATTTAATTATTTTATTAATTACTTTATTAAAATTTGTAAATATTGACACAATATAAAATTGCGTTTTTATTTAGAACTTTCGAATTATTAGGCTTGAAAGTTACGGCTTTCAGCATTAGCATTGAGACTTTAAAATATCTCGAGCAGAAAGGATTTTGGAGCAAAATGTTACGTACAAAAGTTTTCGAGTGTCAAAAGAGCTTTTTGATTAATCAGTTAGATTTTGAGTCTAAACCTAATGTGAACCAAATAAGATCGAAGTCGATAAGATCCATCTCACATAAAAAAAAAACTATTGTATCTCATATTAGGAATCCTTTTTTTGAATTAGCAAAATCGGCAATTTTGATAAAAAATTTCACGTACAACAATATATAACTATTATCGGTTGCTAATTTTTGGCGACAAAACTTAAATATATTTACTATAATTTGGATATAAAAATAGGACTTAATGATATAAATGAAATAAATTACAAGTCTTTAAAAGAAAATCTCATAATAGGCTTTACCCTATTACATAAATATTTAATAATTTAAAAAATATATATATATTAAAAATGTATATGTCTCGACATTCAAATTATTATTGAATATCCCCTTAAAATTACACGCACACTGCACTCCCATCATCCCTCGCATTAACCGCCGCTCAAACCGGTTAAAAGATGTGCATTTTATTTTACTGTTAACTTCCTCAAACGTTAATACGTTCTAAGTACAGCTCCCGCTCACGCGAGCTCGTTGCGCTTCCGCTCGACCATCTCACAACAACGGATCTTAGAACGAGAAGTCGTTACGAGAGAACAATCTTTCAACGTAGTCGCAACGGCGACGTCCTGACGCGCAGGAAGAAAAAGCATCTCCCGAAATTCCAGTTTAGCATTTCGCGAAGTTTCGCGGCGAAAGTCAACGTCGGAGGGGTCGACTGTATAATAGAGCCCGCAGACTCCCAGGCTCAGCGACAAAGAGTCCGGTTCCTCGTGAGAAGGAAGGAAGGAAGGAAGGAAGGTGAAACCGGCGTGCATGCAGGGCGAGAAAGGGAAAGGGAGAAAAGCTCCCTGGCTGCTCCCTAGTACTCACTGTTCCGTCCGCGCGACAATAAACGCGTGCGCGTGTGCCGACGTGCACGGGAATCAGAAAGCATTCGCGAAACGAACATCTGCCACGCGTGCAGGGGGCGTACTTCCAATTTCTCTTCTCCCTCGACTCTCCGCAATGGGTGAGAATTGCTTGCTTCTTGATGCAGCGCGATACCGCCTCACAGCGCATTGAAATTACGCGTGTATAGTACAAACGTATGTATGTACGTGCCATACATTTTTTATTGAGTACTTTTCTCATTTTATCTCGGAAATTAGTGATAGATCGTGTAATGCAAAAGTCTAATCATGAAACAGCCAGTTTTGTTTGGTCTGCCATGTTTTGTCAAATCTCGTGAGAGAAAAAGAGATGCAGAAAACGATAGAAGAGAAAGAAAATGACAAAGAATGTATATTCTTCCAGGAAAAGAGTTTAGATCGCTTTGTATATTGTCAGTTTCCGATTGTAAGATTTTAAATGACTAACTAGAATGTCTTGATGATGATTAGATTATTTGTCTTCCCTTTATGAATTTCCTGTATCAATTAAGCGTTGTTTTCTTCCTACGATAATATTGAGACAGAGATAATCCCGGTGTAACGACAAGCAAATATTTTATGGCAGAGAATCGCTCGCGTGATTCATTTTGTATTCGCGGCTGATATAAATACGCACGTGAGAGTTTGAAAGTTCGGCACGAGCTACTGCGAGACTGGTTTTTCATGGTCCGCGATTCTGGACAATGCAAGTCGCATGCGTGATACATCGTGGACTTTAAGCTCGTGCCATCCTCGCATAATGTCCTTCTCTGAATACAGCGTGTTTCGTTCACTTGTCATTTTATGTGGCCAACATACCATCATTTCGACGTTAATATACGATTATTTGTGCTATTCGAAATGCACATAATAATCGAAAATTATCTTTTATATATAAAGTGAGACATTTAAATTGAGACATTTGAATATCTTGAAAAGAAAGATACATCACAGGAAAATAAGTTATAGATAGAAATTGTATGGTCTGAAGAAAAACAAATAATAATAAAATTAATAATAAAACAAATAATAATAAAATTTCGAAAAAATCGATCTTTCAAGGTTAGATTACATATAGATCACTACCATTTTTTAAATAAGTTATATGATTTATTATTTTACACGTGATTTTAATTACATATGAAAGTATTAATATAAAGTTATTAAAAAATAAGTAGTTTACGAGATACCTTATATTACTTGATTCTGGAATATTTACAACTGGGGTATTTACAGTATGATTGTACGAATATATTATTTGAAACTGATTATTTTCTTTTGGAATATATTCATTTCCGGAATATAAAATGAATAAATTTATTAATTGCTTCTCTCTCTCTCTAATTTTATAAATAGTGATAATTAGTTAATTCGTATTTAATTCTGTTTTATCTTTTATTTTTATTAGATTTATATATATATAAAATTTAATATTTTTTAATCTAAAACAACCATCACCATCTTTCTGTGGAAAAGATCGAATGCGTGATGTCACAAACGGAAATATAAAAAGTGCAGTGTATGATATGACAATAACGGAAAGGAAGTAAATCCTCCATTATCTTTTGCTCACGTATTTCTCGGTACATTCTTGCGTATGCTGATTATGTCTGAAACACGCGATAGGTTTTGCGTAAAGTGACTCCACGGTGAAACCTTAATAATCACGAAACCCCCAACAACCGAAACCATGACCCGTAACCGGATAGATATTATAATAAATGATAGCCTTAACTAGGTTCGAACCACGAAAGGTCTTCCTTTCCACGCTCAGATTGCGGAACAGAGAGAGATGTCAGAAAATATTTATACACGTTAAAAAGCACTACAAATACTTATACACTTATATAAGAAAGGACGATAATTCCGATTATCAGTATTGAATCTAACATTTTTTAGGCTCGCGTAATTGTAAAGTATATAGTGAATATATATAAATTAATGTTTTTTTATATATTAAATTTGATCAAAAGTACAATCATTCCGAACAAGAAACTAAATTATTACAACACACGTGTGCTGATAAATCTTTAGTTCTCGGCAAGTATTATAATAGAATTGGATAAGTTAATATATTTGTTTAAGTAGATTAATTAAATTAAAGTTAAAACACTATGAAGGCCTGTGCCTTCATAATAATGATTTTTTAATTTTTAATTTTTACAATTTTCAACTCAAACTACGCGCCGCGTATTCATCGGACTTGAAACACAGTTATGAAAGGGAAAGAGAGAGAGAGAGAGAGAGAACTGATATAATAATGTTAAAAAATTAAAAATTAAAAAATTATTATTCAGGATCAAAAACCTCTATAACTGACACAGATCTTCTAGTTTCGTATTTTAATTTAGTCAGTCCGATATAACGGATTATTGTTAATTAAAGTTAATGATTACAGAATTAATTTAGTTAAAAATTATATGAACAAAATATTCACTGAATTAAAAGTTACCTTAAGATTAAATTAACTTAAATTAAATTAAAAATTAGTTTTAAAAAGCATTGTTTATATTAAATTATATTATATATCCGTATAATTTTTAAAAGTCAAATTATTCAAAACAATTATAACATTTCAAATTTTTAATATTTATTTGTAAATTAAGTTTATATGAAATAACAAAGAAGTAACAAAGAAATGTTTTTTATATAGGAATACATTTTTTTTACAATTCTTGCTCTTTTTTATTTTTTGATAAATTTTTAACTTAAGAAAAAATTAATAAATTAATATTTGTGTTTTAAAAAATAACTAATTAAAGTTAAAAATTAAAAATTAAATCATTGAAAACTAAGTTAAATTAAATATTATTAACCTTCTAACTGTATTATTTAACTTTTAACTTTTTGACTATTTACTACCCAATTCTGATTATAAAAAAATAACTCTGTAAATATTTTTAGATTTTTGTCATTATTTGATAATACACAATATGCAATTGGAGCTTTTAGGAAAGAAATGATAATTTACAAACAATTTCCATTGCTGGAGGAACAAATGGTCTCAAATTTTCATTCAAAATTAAAACAAGACAGTGAAAATATTGGTTTTTTAAACAACTGTGCGGTAGTACAATCCGAAATACACATTCAAAACAATAGAGAAATGAAAAGAAAGAATAAACCATGTCACAGTTACGCATTGTACGCGGAAATTACAAGTCATGGCGGGACATAAATTAAAGTGTCGGAATATAGCCCTTACCCGGTAATATTGCAGGCGACGACGCCGCTATTATGGTAGTAAACATGGCTTTCTAAATATCATAGTCGACAGAAACAGAATTCATTTCGACCAGACCGTCAGAAAGAATGGGGTAGAGAGGAGCGAGAGCAGCAGCGCGGGGATTACAAAAATGTCTGGTATTTACGGTGAAGGGGAAGGGAGAGTCCTATTATTGAACATTCCCATTGTCATTGTTCCCTCGCAAATTTGAAAATTGCTAAATAATGGCGGCAGATCGTAGAGAATCTGGGACCTTAATGAACCCGTGGTCGGAACGGGCCTGAAAGGATCCTCTCTGACTCACGCGAGACGTCTATTTGGGGCCCGTATGGATGACAAACTTGACTTAGAACATCCGTCCGAAAATTCAAGGGAATTTCGCATGATACACGGAATGTATGTATATACACGGTGGCGTGTCTCGCACGCGATCCAAAGGGTCTGCCGCAAGAAGGTACACCAGATGTTGGCCGCGTCGAAGAAAGATCGCATTGTAATTTGCGATCCATGTTTCTGCAAAACGTAAACAGCTCCTTGTAGCAGCAGCCCGACATCCTTCAGAAATCCGTTTCCACGAGGTGCGCTGCGTTCAAAGTGTTCTAGAGAATTCGAATCGTTCCAGCTCGATGTCGCCAACGGAGGAATTCCCCTGGCGAAAATAGAAAGCTTCTTGAAACGTTATACAAGCGTCTTACGTTCTGATGCTCCAATCCTACACTTTACATTTGCTTTATTATCGTCAGGATCTCGGCGCTGGAAGTGTTTCTGGAATAAAATTAAAATTGTCAGTGTCTTTCATCTGTTGGCTTATTGTTGTTACCGCTGGCGAATAATTATTTCATTAGATGCGCGCTTACTAAAAATTATAGCCTATGGCAACGCAAGGATTTACTTATAACTTTTACGGGCTAACTTCGTTATTACGTAATTCCACAAGGCCAGCAACGTCCTGATGTTGAAGCACTATTCTTAGACTTGAGCTCTCTTAGTTTCCGCAGTTGAAAAGACATCCGGTGTACAGGACGAAACGCGCGCCGACTATTTCGCGTCCCCGTCCCGAATTTCAAGGCTTCACTTTCATACCGGCTAAATAGCGTTTTAAATGCTAGGAGTCCTCGGGCCGCACAGCAGCAATGCAGGCATTCGCGGATTATAAGGAACTTCCGGCCGACTCTCCTTCGCTTCGCTCATACCGCCGGTCATTGTTGCATTGCCACACCGAGTGTGACGACCTGACAACCTCGATCCGGCCTCTTAGCATGCACCTCGATTACGTTGTCGGACGTGAAGCTGCACACCGAAGGAGGACACGTCACGTCAGCCCGTTCCGAGTCTCTCGGTCTCTCCTCCTTCTTTTTCTCGACCGTTGATGACTAATCACGAGCAAGCGGGCGCTCGGCGCCTCCTCTTCGGTGCGTCACATTTGTCAATGAGGTTTTCAAGAAATCGACTCATGTCAACGCAATTCGATTAGCGTGACGAATGAGAACCTTCGAGGCGACAGGAATAACACTTACGTGAATAAATTGATTTTTAATTTGAAATAACGCTCCTTCATAGATTTGTATACAAAAAGTGACATTTTTAATACGGTCGTTTGATTTATCGTCAATCATATGAAATCTTTTTCCCTTATACACGTCCTTTTAAACACTTGAGCTATAAATTGGAGTTATACAATTGATTAATGCTTCTTTCTACCGCTCCCTCGTTAATTGCATGCGTGGTAAGAAAGCGTTTCTTGGTTCCATCTCGCATTCATAATTCGAATTACCCGCAAATCATGAAGATGTCCGGAAGATTATTCCGAGCGTGAAGCGAGTCTTAATACTATCTTTACCGTAAAATGTAGTTTTACATTCTTCCTGATTACAGGAAACCTCGCAAAGCTTCTGTTGCAAGCCTTCCCCCTGTGATCTGCGCTTATACACTTGAAGTTGCGTTTCGTTTTTCCGTCTACATGGAGAAATCTATATAAATAAAAGAAGGAATTATCTACATAAGCAACAACGAGCAAAATATTTCGTTATGTTCACGTTCATTTGCCAACTTTTTATCGAGCACGTCGTTACGAAACACGATATTTACTATTACGGATTACGAAACTTTCGCGATCGATACGGACCGAACGGATCATTTCCGCCGCGCTTCGCCCCATTCGCTTTCGCGCAGATCGATCTAGATGCAGATTCGCTAAACGGGGAAGAACGGCGAGTCATTACAGAAGCCGTCCTCTGTCAAGACAATGACGACGCGTCTCGCTTTCGACATGCACCCACCGCGCATATTCTGCTGGCCTATTCTTCGACCAGCTTAGAAAAGGAAACCAGTTCACACGTCTCTGGCGAGACAGTCGTGAGCGCGAGTGCCAATTCGCACATCCAGCACTCGATGCAGAGAAACCGAGAAACAGTTACGAGTGCATCTTGCCGCGGAGAAGGAATCGCGCTGACATTTTATAGTCCGATCCACAAAATAATTCGCAAAGCATCGACGATATTTTAATATTACAGTAATGAGAAATGATAGAGAATATCCCGTGATAAGCAAAGTATAATAAATGCATATTAATTACGTTCATTATGAAATCTGATCTGATGAGAAGGTTTAAGATAATTGTGAGGCTTGCAGCTCATTCTTTTTATTGATTTATTTTTCTTTTTAACGAAAATGTTATAAGAAATATCGATCATTCCCAATTCAATGATAGATCCAACTAGACATTCTACGCTCTTTTCTTCTTATTGAAAAAAAGAATACTTTTTATGACACAAGAGCGTCATGCGTTTCGAATTTATTCTCTTCTACTTTCTCGTAGACGTTACGTGTTCCATTGAAACTACGCTATTCGTTCGTGCGTAGACGATGATTCACGTGGAAACCAGACGACAGGTTATTCGCTAAGGGTAATAATAGAACATTTTTATTAGTCCTTATAATTAGTAGGAGACGGAAGTCTCCTGTTGCGTAATGATCAAGTTCCATCTTACGATTACAGTAAGATTGCAGAGTACACGGATGGTTTTAGAAAAACTGCTTTTTCCGTCATACATTGTATTATCGTGATGCGATTAACCTTTGTGTGTGTGAATTTTCTTACATCTAAGATATTAAATTGAATTAAATTACTGTCTTAAAATAAAAAGTTGAAAATTATAATTAAATACATATTACACAACAATTAATAGACAATTTAAATATTATTTGTATAGCTTCTATTATAGAAGAGAGAAGAGTATTATGGTTACTGTAGACATTACGGCTATCCCCATTATTAGGTGACGTATTCTAACAATTGTTTATGAAATTATTCAATTAGTAACTCGCCGTTATTTTAGTGGCGCTAATACACAATAGCTAACAATTGTTATAAAGCATTTTTACTTTTGAGCACTTCCAAACTTTTTCAAAGTATATTTAAGCATTTAATTACACATACTTTCTCATTGTTTTTAAACTTGAGCGTATTATCACACAAATGTATGTACACTCTAGTGTTTCTTTGTTATTTAACTTTTTATTTGGCTGTACAAACTTCGAGTTGTGTAAAGTTAAACAATAACATAGGATTTTGTTAATATGGATTTTTAAACAAAATTTTCATATCGAAATATTTCTTTAATAAATCAATTATTATTCTAAAAAGCAGTGTTCAAAAATCTCAGAGATGTTACTTTATGTTTGTTGTTTAATGTTAGACATGGATAAAATCATATTTCTACTGAAGTTTCTGAAGTCTTTAAACGCAGAAAAATTTTAAATCAGGAAAATTCTGAACGATGAAAAATTAAAAATATACTTTTTCTAAGAAAATACTTTTTTTTAATTTAAAACCGACTTTTTAAAAATTATTTTTAGGCTAGGTGGCATATTACCACCACTTTTTTTTTCTACCGGTTATGCAATGCGTCATATTTTTATAAATCACGCACTAAGTAATAAATATTTTATCACTTTGAATTTGGAATCTGTTAAACAACACTTTGACGAATAGAATGATTCCAGTTTCAATATAAAATATTGATGATAAATGTTATTCAATAAACTAAAAATGCCACATTACCATTCTTCCCACATAAAAAATACACCCAACTAGTGTTCGAAATGACACTCAATTGAGTGTTAACTCTCAAATTTATTTGAGAGAAACCTCTCAAGAGGTTTATTTGAGAGTTAACACTCATTTTAGTGTCATTTTGAACACTAGTTGGGTGTATTTTTCATGAGGGTCTTCTCTATTAAATTATATAAAGGTAACATTTATAGTAACTAACTAACAAACAGTTTAAATTTTTTAAATATTTCACGTAACTAAAGTAAGAAAGTTCTTCTTTGCCGTCATTTTTATTCCGCTTCTTTGAGGATAGATAATTATCCACCCACCTTTACATCGTGTCATTGCACGGTAAAGTGTAAATTGCAGTGTGACCATTCCGTGTCACACGTTCGACTTTTTCACTCCTTTCCCAGCTGGTTGATAAATTTCTACATGCCTTCTGACGGACGCGTCCCACCATATGCGGGGAGGAGACCCGGATGCACATTCTCTTGCAAAGATCACGTATACGAGTTGCTTCTTCCTTCCTGGCCGCAAGGGCTTCGCGAATATCCTTTCGCAATGATCCAAATGGCGCATATGGCACGCGCGTCTGAACCTAGTCTGAATCGTGTAATTCTGCAAAGCCGCTCCGGCATTACTAATTGCATTATAATAAAATTTAACGAGCACTCTCGCGAAATTAAATGCGATGTATCGGATCGCGTTTAAGCGCAGATGGTTACGCACGTTCATGTACTTTCGCGATGTTTATCATAAGTTCGTTTAAAAGCGATGTACACGTATGTATGTTAAAATCAGTAGAAATATGCTATTTGAATTTCAAGGCACATCTACGGAATTTTAAAATTTTCCATTATTTATTCTGTAATTAACTTCACCAGATTTATTTGCACCATGATGAACTTGAGGATGACAACTTCCTTTCTGGCTTGTTTCTTTCGTTTCTTTTTTTATCTTTCTATGTTCTTGGAGTGCACCATTCATAACTGATCGTGTAAACGCGTCATTCACGGTTCTATTTTTAAAAAACCTACGTCTCAGGATTATGTTTCGGAGATTTTGGAGCATAATTTCGGGCGGATCTGTTTCGGTAGCGTATGGCGTCGAACGGTCGCAATAATTCTCGACATGAAAGCAGAAAGCGCGCTGGCTTTCCTCAATCTTTTCAACTGTTCAACGAATCCCCTTCATCACGCGTCTGCCGCGTTTTATATTTAGACATATTTCTTATCCCGGTTGCTTGTCTTTTAGTCCGAATTCGTTTCGCGTGCTCTAAGAACGGAAGTGGTTGTTAAAAAAAATTAACAGTCTACATATTGTTCTTTATTAATGCTATTAAAAAACGAAGATGTTAATAAATTCATTATTATGTATGAACGTTAATGATTTCATAAATTAATAATTTATTATATAATAAAATATTATAGCAACTAATAATAAGTAATTTATAATTGTCAAAATTAGATGTCTCATTTTCAAGCGTTAAAAATTTTATAAATTAATAAATTAAATAAAAAACTCATGCACGCACACGCGCGCACGCACTCACGCACACACACACATACACACGCACGCACGCACGCACGCACGCACACACACAACATTTTAAAAATTCACCAAGAAACCGAATTTTGGCAGTTAGTCGACTTTTCCTCTGTAAAATATAAATTCGGACTCAATGTCTATATTTAGTAAAATGTAATCATTGTAATCGTTGTAAGATTCTTCAATATGATTGGTTCTTGTTCTTACAATTAGTTCCTGTCTGATCTGAATGTTTAAACCAATCATACAGCCATTTTCATCTTTGTTCTTTTTTCCATTCTTTTTTTGAAGGATGTACCTATTATATCACAATATATAAGCTACTTTTTTCGAAGAAGAAAGTATAAATAAAATATTTTAAAATATTATTTTGTTTTTCAATTTAAATTAATTTAAATTAATTACACGCCGATTTTTGCAACTTGCATGCGTCAAATCGCATTTTTGAACTATGAAGAACACCCACGATCGGATTGTTCTCGCAGAATAAGCTAAGCTTGACGAATTTAATTGTAAAGCGTGACGTTTATGTAGGCGAGTTTTATTGTCAGTGTCGTTAAAACTGTAATGAGAAATTTCTGATACATTATAGAAGAGAATCTACGTATGCGCCTCTTGAGTACATCTATAAGAATTATTCATTAATGTCGCTTACCATCTGAATTGTATCATCAAGTTCATGCCTGCAAAATTTGCAGATTGATTTATTAAAATAAACATGTACGCGATTACATGACTGTTGTAGCATTCACATTTTTGTAATAATTACAATTCGGTGTAAGATTTAATGATAAACTCATTTGGTTTGCTAATTCCTTGATACTGTTTCGCATTTTTGCTCGCGTCTGTATACCTCTCTTGTTTAGTAACAACAAAAAGTTAATCAAAATTAATTCGCAATGGCCTAGTTAATAGGATGCTCATTATACGTGTTAGCGGAAACTTTTTGACACACGAAACAAGCTGCTGCGGCTCCTTTCTAATTGGCAATTAGTCATCACCGACATCGTAGGAAATCATGGTAATCTGTGGGGACAATCGATCCCGATCGTCATTGTTTCTTCCTTGGTTAAAATAGAAATCACGTATGTACGCGTTCACACGCTCGAGACCTTCGTAATAGAAAATTAATTTATCTGAAAATGAATGATTTAAAACTGATATTTTAAAATAGTTTCTCATGCAAGAAATTCCGTGATCTAGAGCAGCTTTGAACCTCGATCGATTGAACGATGGATCGGGAGTCGTCGTTTTACCGGACAGGAATTCTGTCGCGACAAAGATTAATGGCAGCGAGGAGTCGATAGTCCCGGGACGACAGGACGTCCGGCGATAATATCGATACATATTTCGCGTTTCCAACCGCCCCGGAGACTCGCTAACGAGATCGCACGCCAGCGTAATGCTAACGAGGAAAGGAAAAAGCGAATGCGTTTCGCTCAAATTTATTCCGGCGGGGAGGAAACGCCACAACCTGTCTGGCTGCCGTCGCTCTACAGGATTTCCAGGCTTGCGTCATCTCCTGTCGCGCATGCTGCAGTCGAGTCGTCTCCACGTTCTTATCAGAACCGTCGCACCTGCATCACTGACAAGTCTACTCGGGAGAATCTGAGATCGCGTACCGGCCAGCGTCTTGAGAGATGTGCTCGCCGTGCAAATTAATTAACGCAGTTGGACCAATTGCATACAAACTGTCTCAGGATTAGATTAATGCATTTACTTGAAAAGCAATGCTCTCGTTCTTTGAATGGTAGAAGAATTGCGCCACGTTTTAGCGCAAGTTACGAATTTTTATTTTTTTTCTACAAGTAGATATAATTTACTTAATTACACTTGTAAATTACCAGTGCTGAAGTAACGTATACTATCTTGAATTGCGATATGATAATAATTTTGCGAATTTTTTTAAAGACAAAGATATCTCGACGTAAAATGAGAATTTACTCTTGCGATAAATGATACATAAATTATGATTATCTTTAAATAATTTAATATAATTTTTATTTTAAGCCATGATGCAATTCTCAACAATGATAAAACACATCCCTTTGTCTCGTTTCGACGAGAAATTAATGCGCGATCGTGTTATAATTGCAACAAATTATTTTTGTGCTAAATTAATGTGCTTAATCTAAAATTCCAATAATTCTTAGAATTTTTTTTAATAACAAAAACGCTCATTACAATAACATATTAATATCTGAAAAATAAAATTTGCAATAATTTAAATATCTATTGCAAAGTAATATCTCATGGATTATATCTAAACGTATACTTTACGAATTGGAATAATAAAATAACTCTGTGTTGATATTCGACACTAATTGATTAATCTGAAAAAACGTATGTGATGTATAATATTACCGTGCGCACTTAACGATCCTTGAACGTTTATTATTTCTTGAGGTGATAAAGTGCTTCCGAAACAGTTTGCTAATTTAACGTTAGGCGTTTTGATTGAAATTCCAGCGTATCGCAAGGGCATTTCGATTTTCGACACGTGCACTTGTTCGCCGGCGACTGCTACACGCGTTTACGTTTCTACGTGCGTGTAACTTCCTGCGGTTACGCATGCTCGAACTCAGGTATTTATAGTTAGCAGCTTCTGCTGCTTGTACGGCGACCGGAAACGGGTCGATTATATTTAGAGAAAGACTTTGTCGATCGCAGACTAACAATCCTACTCGCGTTCACGGCCGATTGCCATTGCAAAGTGAATGATACTCCCCCTCGTGAGTGATCCTCATTCACGGCACGTGCCGTTGTTGTTGGACACATCAATATGATGATTACGACGATTCGGTGCGAAAGCATCCATTTCACAAAGACGTGCAGAGGCGCACTTTACCTAATGAGAAAATAATTTCCTTTGATATCCAGATAACTATAACGGCCTAATCTTGCAAAATTAATAATTGATGAAATACGAATACATGGCTGAAATATAAAATCAATACTTCAGCTAGTTCTAATTCAGCTAGTTCTTACTAAATATATGCAAAATTCTCTATACGTGTAAAGATAAAAACATAATGATAAATTAAAATCAGATTGTTATGTGTGTGAATAACAAAACAAAAAATAACATTTTTCGGTGAAAGTGGGATCTTATTACTTATAATATTTTGAATTTTAATTAATTATTTCTATATTAATTTTTACATACATACTTTAATTCTATAAACTGCACACCCTTGTCGGATTTGAAATGCGATCGTAAATTGAAATTAGAAAGAATAGGCTAAATTGGGGTATTATGGCCATACGAAAAAGATGGCCATAGTCTGCAA
The DNA here is from genome assembly GCF_016802725.1 of Solenopsis invicta. NCBI lineage: Eukaryota > Metazoa > Arthropoda > Insecta > Hymenoptera > Formicidae > Solenopsis > Solenopsis invicta. The sequence goes on from NC_052673.1 coordinate 7,130,252, forward strand.
TTTCTCCAGTAATTGCTAAATAGTGCATTTTTATAGTCATTCTGAAAGATAATCAATATTCACAGTAATTTATATGCGTACACTGTTCGAAATAATATTATTCTGAATATTATATAATATTTTTACTTTTGACTGCAAAGTTTTGCATGGGTCTTCTAAAGGCTGCTAGAACGTCGAATAAATTACTATTAAGCTACCATAATCAACGTTAGATATATAATAAAGAAACTTAATTTGTAACGTGACTTGGAATTTGTACCTTTATTTTCACTATTTATTTAAATACACTATGATCATCTTTCTCTTACAATTCGAGTAAGATGTTACTTATACTTTGTTTCTTCATACATTGTTTTTTTTTACATTATAGAAATCTGTTTCTTTTCCTTACTTTAAAAGAATTATAATTGTTATGTTATTATTGCAATGTCATATCTTGTATATCTTATATATATATATATAAGATATACAAGGTGTGCAAAAAGTGTGGAAACCCCTAAATATTTCCGTTCCTTGCATTTCACGAGAAAATGTTTCAGACAAAAGTTGTAGTGTTTCAAAAGATCTATTTACTGATCTTATTAGTTTGACCTTAGATGACGTCGCCAAGGTCAGATCGAAATCACATTAACTTTTTTAAATGGAATACCCTATTTTTGATTCCAGAATCTAATAACTGATGTCAAGACCTTTCCAAAACAGTACAAGAAAGTTTATTTTCGTTGGTACTTTCCGAGTTGTGAGGCTTGAAAGCTACGGTGTACTGTAACTTTCAAGCATCATAACTTGGAAAGTCCTTAACAAAAATAAACTTATTTATACTATTTTGGAAAGCTCTCGAAATCGACTACAAGAAAATGCAATGAAAAATATAGAACGTTAGAGAAGTACCGATACCCTTTAATTAGGAAACTACCGATACTCTAATATTGTATCTTTTATTGCATATACTTGTAGCTTATTTCGAGACTTGTCCAAAACACTACAAGAAAGTTTATTTTTGTTAAGTACTTTCCGAGTTGTGACGCTTGAAAGTTACAGTACGCCATAGCTTTCAAGCCTCACAACTCGGAAAATACTCAATAAAAATAAACTTTCTTGTAGGATTTTGGAATGATCTTGACACCAGCTATTAGATTCTGGAATTAAAAATAGGGTATTCCATTTAAAAAAGTTAATGTGATTTTGATCTGACCTTGACGACGCTATCCAAGGTCAAACTGATAAGATCAGTAAATAAATCTTTTAAAACACTACAACTTTTGTCTAAAACATTTTCTTGTGAAATGCAAGGGAACGGAAATATTTAGGGGTTTCCACATTTTTTATATACACTCTGTATATACTAAATATACAAAATTATAAGTTCTACTTATCATTTTACTACTTTAGAAAATGTTACATTTATTTTTAATATAAAACGTGTATATACAACTATACCCATAATACTATGGCCATCTTTTCCTTAAAAGTTTGATAAGATGACCAATGCATATGTTACAATATTTTAATAATATTAGATTTCTATTAAATGTTTTCTCTTTAAATTTAGTAGTATCATTAACTTTAAGACTCGTTGTCAGTGAAGTGATATATCAAACATTATTAAAAAATAACAAAAATAAAAATGTGTCTTTTGCATTTTAAGAAACTATGGCCATCTTACTCAAATTTACCCTATCACAAATTAAATTGGTCGTCATTTTTATAATAATGCTACAAGCATCTGTACAGAACACTGTAAAGAATTTATTGTAAAAAAAATCACTTCAACCAGGATAAAAATATGAATTTTCGAATAACTCACTTTCCCTTTAACTCAATCTTCTTTGGGTCGCAACATGTGTTTGAATTTATCAAATGAGAACTAGTTGTTATCCAGTTGCACAATGGTCGCAGTCAACTAGATTGTCTTTACGCAAGTCGCTCTGTCGACTCGCCGCTTTGGTCCATGAAATCATGTCGAACAATCGTGTGCACCTTCTCATCAGACGAGCCCTCTTGTAATGAGCACAGGTATACGGCACGATGATGAGTGGAGCAAATGAAAGAACGAGAAGAGAAGAAAAGATTGCTGGGGAAGTGGAGGTATGCGGAAAGATAGAGAGAAAGGAGAATATACGTGCGTATATGCGCGCGCACGCTCTTTAATTGACCAGGGAGATATGCACCCCATCCATAATGCATCCGGAGCTTCTAAGCGACCCTAATCGCGGTGAAGAATGCCAAGGTGAAGCCTCCAGCTGCTCTCAAGGTCTTCGCGCGTGACTGTCGGTTGGTTCGCACTGGCTTGAGAACTGTATCGCGCTCCCGATGATAGCGGTGCGAAGAGTATTTGCAACGATGCATAATGCGTTTTTGCGCGCGCGGGGTCGCCGTACGCCCGATATCGGGAGTCGCGTCCGAGAATCGCTCACGTGAAACGATCGCTCGTCCTTTCCTCTTCTTTCTTCCTTTTTTTCCTTTCATTCTTCCTCTCATCCTCTCGAGCCTCGCGATCACGCCCAGAGGGTGATGCGATTTCTGCTTGGCACGAGAGCCGGTGGCAAGGGAAATAATCTCGAGCAAAATGACGGGTTTCGATCTTGATATTTTTCTTATTGCGAAACAATACGCGTATTTTTGTGTTAGGACGGAATCTCAGGTTACGGTGAGCAATAAGATCGCGATAAGAATAGGGCGCAAGAAAACTCTTCGATGTTCTAGCAGAGAATCGCGAATTTTTGAACTGTGTTTTTCTATCGGACACGCGGATTCTGGGTGGGTTGACGATGACGAGTTCTCGCGCGGGTCCCTTTCTTCCCCATCTTTCGTTTCCCCAGCTGATCACGGTCTTTTAGGTTGACCGATTTCCGGTGAGGTTTCTTCTCGTCCGGCTGAAAGGCTCGCAGCAAGATTTTTGTGGTAACTCGCTCTCCCTCTTTCTTTTCCTTTGACGGCGCGGAGCGCCGATGTCCCACACTGTCATCTGAAACTTCAACTTTGTTGTCTGACGTCGGAAGTATCTCATCCTCTTCCTTCTACTTTGTATTGGCCAAATATTCCGAAGCAATATTCCGTGAGAAATCGATTCCTTTTATCGCGTTTCCGTCCTGCCACTTTATTTTGCAATAAGCTTTTCTCCGTTTGTGTAACATATGCCAAATAATGTTTCGACAATTGTTTCATGTTGACACTCTTTCTGAGTAAATGATTATTTTATTATTTTATATAAAATCTATACAATCCCTGACAACGTATAATATTGCTTAATTATTATACTTGTTGTTGCAAGACCAGTTGTAAAAGTACGGATGATGAAAATAAAAGGACGTGGTATAAATTTATAAAATCTAAAAGGGAGGAAACGAGGAATTACGTATGATAAGTTTACATGAATAATTTCTACGTGCGGATAAACAAAATTATGGCTTGTTAAGGCACTTTTATCGGATTTATCTAACGAGGGAAGTTTCATGCGCACTAATATATTGCAATTTGTGAGAGTTGCAAATAAATCGCTCAGGAATGCAACAAGAGTCAGGTCCGATTTCCCGAGCTCGATATTGCTCGGATAATCACGGGGCTCGATCGGTGCGATCGGTTCGTGGAAGCGCAAACCGCCGTAATACCCGTGCTTTGTCCCGTGGAAGCTCTTAATTCTGGATCCCGTCAGAGGCGATCGGTAATTACAAGGAAGGCACCGGGAGGAGGTGGAGATGGGGAAAAAAGTTGTGTAAAGAGGGAATCAGGCATCTGCCAACGGTTGCCTCGTATTAACGATGATGAGCCAACGGGAGGAGCACCGGCAGGAGGAAACCATGGGCGCCCCGGATCATTTTTAACCTTCCGCTCTGGAAGATGTTCATATTCCGTATTTGATTGCGTCGTACATTCAGTACAACGTGATATGTCAAAAATGTGATTCGTTGTTAATTAATGTTCGCTCTTGGATATGCAATGTCTTCGGTGTCCCAGAGCAAATGCGAAGAGCAGAGAAATTGTATTAACGCGGCACTAAATTGCTCTTTAAATTAATATTATAACTTCTGCTTCTCTTTCTTTCTTTATTTAAACAGCAATTTAATCCTCTTACTGTTTAGTGCAAGAAATATAAATCTTACATTTCTCTAACACGAAAATTATATTTACAATGCAAAGTAAGAGCTATAGGATCTTATATTTCATAAAGTAAAAAACAAGAGATAAGATATATTGATCTTTACTCAAGGCCCTAAGGCTGCCATTTATTAATAGAACCAAGTGTGAGAAAAAAAAATCTAATTAGAAAAATCCATTTTTCATAGAAATAATTGTCGATAAAAAGTAACAAATGAGCCCCTTTCGTGGGCGCCCATGGTCAGCGTTGAGCACGATGTTTCTTTGGGCCATATGGCGCATAAAGCCCGACCGATTCTAGCTGATGAGGACGAAACCCGATGAAGGATGCTGCTAAGATCGGGGAAGGTCACTTTTTGCAAGCTCACCGACCTCGAAAAACGGAGCGAAACGGTGGGCGAGAGACGAAGTGGGACGACTGCTGGACCGGATGTGGATCGTGGTGATTCCCTTGATACACAGGACAGCGGACTTTTATCGCGTGTGCCTCAAAAAATTTCTTTATGGCCGGACAATGTTTTGCGATGCAGCTCAGTGAGCCTTCAAATGGGAGCATCGCGGACAAGAGAACGACGTGAGAGGGGAACGCGTTGATCTTCGACTCTAATGAGAATTTGTAGCATCCTTATTTTCTTGGCGTTTTAATAATATTTATAATAATAATAAATATATTAATAATAGAGAAGTAGCTTTTACTTGAAAAATATGATTGCACATTGTTTTTTCATAATTTGAGAACTGTTGACGTTCAACTGAGCGATGAAAAATTATAATAGATACTTCACTGAAATAACCTCGTCGTTATTGATTGAAATTGCTGAAAAAGAAATTATCAGTTTTATACAGGTTTTATTGCTTATTTGGCTGGTAATTAGTGAATTTTTAATTTCTCATAGCAGGATTTCTTTTGCGCAGCGTTGGCTACTCGGTCATTGATCAGAATGAAACAAAAGATCCATTCTTTCCCGCGCTGCTAGTTTTCACCTCGTAGACCATCTTCAGAAAGCGTAGAGCCGTACGCTATGCTTCGTTGCCGTTAATTTCCCGTAATAGTTACTCAATAAACGAGAGCGCACGGATCTCCCGTGGTTTCCTAATTACACACCGGCGGCCGGTTTTAATTAAGCTCTTTTTCATTGCTGGTACCATTCATAAAATCAAGCGTATCTTTAATATAAATCGAATAAAAGAAGAATGTTCATTAACAAATAATGAAAGAAGAGTACGCCTATAAAAATATATATATATTAATTATCGAGTATAATAATTAATGACGAATAACATAAAACTTACGAAGGTAAAGTTTCGCTGATTCAAACATAAAGAAACGAGATGTTTATTGTTCTAAAAATGCCATTTTCTCATTCAAGCGTGTTTTTTTTTTAGTTGGAAGGCGATTATTTAGATCGTAAAGTAGACTTATTTTAAAATCTGTAAATTATGCACGCGTTGTAAATCACGATCGTAAATCTCGATTTTACGGTATCGCATAATTATGAAATGAAGTATTACTGTACTTACGCACACACATACTCTCTCTTTTTCTCTCATCTTTTTTTAAGGCAAGAAATATTTCTCGCCGACCGGAAGCGAGAGTCGTTTGATCCATCGCGCATGTCGCGGTAGTAATGAAACAAATCGTCATGCATCAAGCAAACTAACATAATGACTTGACAAAAGGTGATATTCGTAGAGGAATAATCAACGTTTTGTTTTAATAAATCGGCTCGCTGTTTTTCCTGTAATAAAGATTGAATCCGTTTAATTATTAATCTATTCGAAAACAATCGCGTTTTCGCAGAATTTCTATAAAATTATAATCCCATGAAAAGAATATGAAGTGAAAACAAAGTTTTAAAAGAACCCACATGATAGGAAAATTTTAATCGATTCTGTAAGCCCCTCTCATTTGCAAAATTATCTATACCAGATAAGTCGTCGATAAAACACGCATAACAACGAGCGTATTAATTATAAAGTCAGGCTAATTTGCCTGGCATACACTATCCTTGCAGTTTTCTGTATAGGTACTCCTTAAATCTTGCCAGGCGTCGCAGACTATAAACTCACAATCAGTAAAATCAACATATGCTGCAAAAAGAAGAATCCAATCTACTATAGACCAGATGAAAATTTTTTTCTAGCGAGAGAAACCAAAGCGTCGCGCTCCCGCAATCGTGAATACGTGATTCTTCATCTTGTCATTTCTCCCGCTCTCGGAATTCTTGACGGACGTCAGGAAATGAGATTCGACTGAAGAAAAAGGCCAACCGGGACTAATCGGCGCGAATTAAACGGCGTGCAATCGCACGATCCACCTTCAGAAATCCCGACGCGTTATCACACCTCTCCGTCGATGTTGATCGCCAAATGAACGTAAAAAAGAAGAATCTCGGGGACGATTACGAGGTAACGCGTGATTGCGGCGGAACAAGATGCCGGACTAATAGCTCGCTTCCGCCTCCCAAAGATCTTGCTCGAGTGGGCGAGGAGCGGTGAGTAGGCAGAAGCTGAAGCTCGCTCGCGGCGCGTTGAGGGAGACCTTATCCTCTCTCGACGAGCGTAAATCGGCGTTCTTTTTTCCACAGTACCACAAGAGAGTACACCTCCGCGGCATACTCGATCTGATGACTGGATAAGATGATGAACGACTCGCTTTCGCGGAAACCCGCGTAAAACGCTGCGGCTCCTCTGAATTCGCAATCTCCCTATCTACATCGCACTCTTAGCCGTACAATTTTCGCATTGTGTCAGCTTCCGCAACGTAAATTACCTTGGATTAAAGTAGGTAGGAAATGTCACCGCCAGTTTTTAACGGTACCGTGAAACAATCGCAACTACTTGTGTAAAAAAATATTCATCGTGGTAACAATGATCGGAGAGGGAGAATAGATCCCAGAACTTCGTTTATTATTAAATGCATTCTGTATAGAAAAATGCAAAACGATAATATATTCTATATATTATAAAAATTTACGTGACTTACAATAACAATTTTTGTGGAAATCATTGTTACAATTTTATAACAAGTTTTGCAGCAATAACTTTTTACGATAATAATCTTTCCGCACATTTGGACAATTGGTGTTAAATTTCACAAATATCTTCAACTATCTAAAATTGTTAATTTAACAAAAAATATACATATATGTTAGAAAATAACATAAATATCGCTTGAGTCTTACGCATTTCTTTTAAAATATCTTGACGATTATAATTTTAGTTATAACACACATAGTTTTAAAAATTAACCATACAAATATTTCCTAAAGATGTTAAAGTATATGTAAGAGTTACTTAATAATTTTTATATATTTATAAAAGACTGCAGATGATAAAATTAATGATAAACACAAACGATCTATAATATATCGAAAAGCACGAGAAAATAAAAAAATGCATCAATTGATGTAAAAAATTAATACAAAGATATAATACTTTAACACATTTGGAAATAAATTATAAAAAGATAATTGTTTTTTTAGTAAAATTAATATTTGTAATGTGTTAAACACGTACATTTTATTCATTTATTTTAAAATTTATATTTTAAAATTATTTTTATTATTATTTGTCTCGTCTATAAATTATATCAGTTTACACTAAATAAAAAATGTTGAATATCAATTTAACATTTAGCCAACTCAATCATTTTATGTTAAATTAACACTTGAGTTAAAACTTCAATACGAAATTTTAATAAGGATCGATATTAACATAAATACATAACATTTTTTACTACGCGAGGAAAGAGAACATTGCGCTCTCTTCCTTTCTCTTTCCTTCCCGTAGGACGAGGAGCGGGCATCGCTCAAAGGTCCTTAAACCCGGTGACGCGTCTGCCCGCCTTCCTTCATGAGGAAGGAAAGCGAGATACGCGAGGTTACATTTCCCATGGCTTGATAAACAGAGGACGCGGAACGAGAAAGGCGAGGCACCTTCTCCACCACCGCTGCCGCCGTCGCCGTCGCCGTCGCCGCCGGAAACGCTCGTTTTCCAGCGGAGATAGCAAATATCTGCCGCGTTGCGCGCGGGCTAGTACAGTAGATACTTACACAGATACAGCGTTCACTCCTTTTCTCTCTTTCGCCTTCTCGACCCCGCTAGTCGGCGCTCCCTTAAATAAGGGCGTCGAGATAGCGTGACGAAGGTGCTGGTGCCCGGCGCGTAATCGGTCCGAGTGTGGTTTTAAGCAGATAATAGCGCCGTTACGACTTTGTTACACTGTTTGCGCATTTGCGCTCGAAAAGGTGAGAGAAACAGAAAGAATTAAGGAGAAAGATAGAAGGGGCGTGCACCTCTCGTGAGAATTTACTTCGCGCCGTAATTTGTCGGTTGCCATACCGCGCTCCATGATCTGGTACCGGTCCTTAATCACGTGTCGCACGCACTCGCAGTTTCTCATGCCGCGAATGTTTCGATAGGATTTCGCGGCAGAAGGACGCCTGGTTCGGCTGGACGATTGTTAAATAAAGTCTCGCGAAGTGGATCAATGTCATTATCGTATAGAAAACGATCATTATCTACGCGTCACCGGTAATAACCCTGTCGCAGCAAATCCAACTAACTGTCACGTACGCGGAGTGCGTGCGCGAGCTGGAACGGGAGAAAATGAAATGCGCGATTGAAATATGAGTGGTTACGTTTCCCCTCTTTCGTCGAGCTGCAATTGCATCGATAGACGAACGAGACCGCCGCACGACAGCGTCTGTGCATCCATCTGTCATCTATCGACAAGGCGAGGGCGATGAGCAGGGAATAATTTATTACGACCATGGTGCATCTTTTCAGCTGCGCATGGCGGAACCCATTATCACATCCGAGGGCTCGTTTATGTATCGCAGAAGGTAGCAGCATCTGTGATGCCGTTCTGGTCACGCAAGGCGAACGATGCGCGACAGCCACGGCGACAGGGACAACGTAGTCGCGCGAGATTTATAAGTCACGCTGATCAGTTAGTTCAAATTCGGCATTCCTCGATGAGAAATTTCCAATGCAAATCCGTATGTTGTAGATACATGCGTTTACTTTCTTCTCGGTAGTCTACTACATTTTTAACAACTTAAAAGAAATCGAACTGAACGTCAGTGAATTGAAAATAGTTGAGATATAGATCATATATAACAGCACATGATATCGCACGAATATACGTGCGATGTCACATTGCATAGATATTCGTATAATACACAGTAAAAAATAAAATGTCCCAGAAAGTCCACTCTAAATTTTAAGTTAAAATAACTCTTATTTTAAGTTATTTTAACTTAACTTTTGAGTTATTTTAACTTAAAATTTAGAGTGGATTTTCTGGGACATGCAAAAATGTTAAAATTACATTTTATTTTTTACTGTGTATCATGTGATATCATGTACTATTGGGGGAAAAAAGTCGCCAATACTGGCATAATTATTTTAAAACGATACTTCCTTATTTTCCGAAAATTTAATACATTGTAGTGTATTAATACTGATAAATATATGAGCTGTTTAAATAATTGCAGAAATAAAAGTCTATAGTTCATATATTCATAGTTTTTTCTATATAAAATCTGCTAAAAATAAATTCTTGAAAAGCAAGAATAAAATTTCCTCGAATTTCTTTAGCAAATTACATAGTTTAAATAATAGTAAATATATTATTGATAATATTAAATCATTGTACATGTTTGAAGTTTCCTAAAACTGTTTTGTTTATATTTTTCTTTTTCATGTTTTCCTTGTAGTGCGGTTTGAAACTTAAAATGGCTGTGCAGCGTAAACCGATACACTTCTCCGTGAGAACGGACAATAAGTCTAGTCGCGCTTTGAGTTGATGTCGTCAACTTGACGACCAAAAAGGAAGCTTGCTTGCAAAAATATAGTAACCCGTTAACTTGTAGAACAACATAAAGTGTCTAAATCGACAATAAAAGTATTAATCCTTCGACTGTGGGTCGACATGACATTGAGGATTAATGTTATCATAGGTGAGATTACCAGATTTATGGTCTGTTTTCACGGAGCAGTATATCAGTGCACTTCTTCGTTTACGATGTACGTCGATTTTATATTTTAATTCAAATCTTTTAATTTTATAAACTAAGCTATTTAATACGTGAAAGCATATTTTATTACTTTGTTTATCAATTTATTACATAGTTAGCTTTTCCATTATGAAGCCGTGTTTGAATTCCGTTATTGCTACCTGGTGTGACAGTTTTGGAATCCAATTTCTCAGATGCTCTTTTTGGATTATGTTGCAAAGAATAATTAATTACAAAATACGAAATAGTTTATAAAAACTGCTGCACCATCTGATAGAAGACACTTTCTAGTTTGTATTTATATTTTAATGTTTTATTTTCAGTGTTTAAGAAATATTTGAAAAACGAAACTGTGTGCTGACTTTGTGCTGACTTTCCTTCGTAATCTTTTGAAACGTATCTGTTTTTATTAAATTATTTTATTAAGTATAGCGAAAAATTACATAATTAAATGTAACTATTAGTTACTGTAAAACAAACTTAATCGTGAAAAGAATATTTTCAGATCAATTACAAAGAGAAGTATTGAGAAAAGGGTACAAGCATTGTGCGTGTGCACAAATATTAATTCATACATCTCTTGTTATTATTATCGTAATTTTTTGGATTTTGAAACGAGGTATATCTATACATAAATATGCGATTAAGAGCTTCTTTCGTTTGGTGATCCTCTGTCTTGCGCATACGCACTTGTGCGCGCACACATGCGTCTTGCTTTCGATTTATTTTTGCTTGTAACGCGGTTTATGTTCGAGTTCCTCTCTATCAGCTCAGTATCGGTTTACTTGGGCGGCTCTCCTTGTAAACAGGCATGCAACACCGACTCGAGATTCTTTTGTATATACTCGGCTATAGGCACGCGAATTGTACAGGGTGTTGCAAAAGCACTGATTTGTAGGCTAAACGTTTGGTTTAAATAAAAATGCAAAAAATATTTTTCAAAAATTGTTTTAGAGATATAATAAAACAAAAAATAAAACGTTTGCTTTTTCTTTCTCTCAGCTTTATCTAGAATTTTGACTTAAAATCAAAATTTTCTTTGATACATTAAAATTTAAATAACGTCAAGTTTTTTTGAATTATATATGATTGCATACTTAAATTACATACGTAATTTACATTACATAATTTAAACTGTAACTTCAATGTGAACTTAATGGTAATTTAATTACTCTCATATGGGAACTAATTTCGGGAAGCGCTGTATCTTCGTGTGCATATGCATAACTCTTTATCTGAGAGAAGAATTCCGATATGAACTCGTCAGGGATTCAGGTGACTAATACGGGAGTAACCAACTGGTTGGTAGATCTCTTTAGCATTTCTTCTTAATGATAACCGCAAGTCGAGATGACAAACGTAAATGCGTGGAGTCTCCCTCTTTCTCCTTCGTATTAACATTGATTATTCTTGCCAACTTCTCTCTCTCTCTCTCTCTCTCTCTCTCTCTCTCTTTCTTTTTGAGTACATAATGATGTACATGAATTATACGTGCACCAATTTCTTCGTTTTGCACCGAAATTCTTTCGATTTTAAAAAGCATGCTCGAAAACTAATTACAGCTGCTTTTTGTGCAATTTTTAATTTAATTTAATTTTTTTCATGAGTCACTGGCAGTCCCAATTTATTGCGAAGCAACGTAGCACGTCACGGACGCAACAATTATTATGATTAAAATTTACAAAGTTTAACTTTGCGTGTAAGCATCGAGTTACGCTGATCGTTTCCTTTTCGTGTGCTGCAAAAAGTGGGCGCGGAAGATAACACTTCAGGGTTCTAAAGACTTCCAATTTTATCTTAGGCACGAAACCTGCTAAGGTAGTTTGAGAGAAGTTACGCGATTTAATATCCTGATGCATCATAAACTCCTAGCTCTGATAATGACAGACACGATGTAATCGCTTAGATATCCCATTAGCCATATCCGGAATCTCGGGAGTGTCTTTTCGTAAGACTCGGCGTTGACGTCGCTACAAACCCGTGATTAGTAACTGTACCTGGATTCACGTACTTTCTTAAATAAACGAGGCGTGCAGAGTCTGCCATTAACGGGTCGTGAATCACGGTAGTGATCTCGCTGCACAGTACATACATACGCCGTGCTTATCCCGTGGCATCTTGGTGCAGTCCGTTGAGTCTCGGGTGACCGGTCAACATGAGACTCTTAGATTTCGCACCCGTACATTCTTACAGTCGAGATAACCGCGACGCTGATGTCATCCGGCCGCACAGATGCAAGACTTACCGTCTCGAAGCCGCCGCTCGACTTCTTCCTTCCTTGATAGTCCGCCGATAGCAGATCTCCCAGACATAATAAAACCTGTCGCGCGCACGCTTGCACGACTTGGGAATGCGCACCGACGTTTATCGTTGCTAAAATAAACGTGACGTTACTCGGACAGTTTTTCGTTACGTTTCATCTGCAGCTCTACGATAAGAAACGGCAAATCACGCACATGCAATCGTTTAATAGGAATGACTCGCGTCTCGTAATTGCATCTTCGTAGAAAAATGTTGCGTCTTTATTTTCATATATTTGCCACACAATTATACGGAAATTAAGAATTGGTCGAGAGCTGGGAATTTTAATTGTAACTCGCAAGATGAGAAAACTGATTCTTCGAGAGAGATCTTCGATAATTTTATCTTTTGTATATGTATAATACATTAACAACACGTGATATCATGTGATATTACACGAATATTTGTGCGATGTCGCATGTATATTCATGCGTTCTCGCGATATTCATGCGTTATCGCTGCTAGGGAATGTGGAACGCATTTGTGCTTGTTAAATATTTACTAATGGATTTAATTGGAAAGATAATCCAGTCCAAACGACGGCGTGAAAGAAGAGAACCGTTAAATCAATCATGATCCTGTTTCCGAGATACAAAGATGAACACGTCTCTTTTATATAGCGTGCATCAGCTCGACAAAAGCACACGAGAGATTACACTTCAAACTCCCCGCGTTCTAGTCTAGCAGCGGTAAGAGAGGCTCTCTCGCGTTCTCGAAATACAGCTGATCGACGAGCGGTCGTTGGCAAGACAAACACAGACAGGTATGTGGGAGGAGGCATTGGGCGCGAGAGCCGAGACAGGAAGAAGGCGAAGACGAAGAAGAAGAAAAAGAAGAGAAAGAGGAGAAGAAGGCGTAATGCCCGGCCTCTTTCGCTCGCGCGTTTGCTCGCTCGCTCGCTCGCTCGTCTCCACTCGTCGCACGCGCGTTCCACCGCGCATTATGTACGACCGAACTCTCGGTGGTCTCGGGTTCCTGAGAACCACGAGAGAACCTCATAACTCCGGGACCCCGTGCCGCACCGCGTGCCACACCTTTCGCACGGCTTTGAAGTCCTCAGTCGACATGAGTGCCGGCCTAGCCCGAACGTGCCCTTCTCGTCCTCGTGGAACGAGGCTGCGATTATGCAGCGGAACCGGCGCGGCGCGGCGGCGCCCGGGAATTATCGGACCTGTGTCGCTGAGAGTTTAAGCGCAACCCGTCTTCTTTCATGTGTCTTTTTTTTTTTTTTCGACGGTGGATAATGACGCAAGACGTGGAAGTAGAACACGGTCTGGTCGCCGCATCGTTTTACTATAATCTTAGTTCTTTCCGACGCTACGCAAATACAAGCTGTGTTGTGCTGGTACAATGGAAATACGTAGTAATAATAGCGCAGACATTTTGCCATTATGCATTTGTTTTTTTTCTTTCAATGAAAATATGTACTCTATTTTGTGAACCTACAAACTATTTTCTTAATCTCAAATAGATACTTATAAATTATTTTAAAAATGCAAATAATGCAACGCACGAATATACGCTGATTTATAATTTATGTCACACTATTATAGATAAGAATTCCATAAAATTTCTGCATAGAAATTATAATTGAAGACTTTTACAAAAAACAAAAACCAAATTTAAAAAAAAAATGGAATTTTCAGGAAACTTACTTCGGCTTAATTCTTAATCCTATTTGCATAAAAAAGGTATGGAAGTTTTGACATAATCACATTTGTAAATATATTCGACGTAACTGTTTCGCACTACTTTCCCTCGTATGACTTAGCATATCATCGCCGCGAGCCTTTAGATCATTACGCCTTTGAAATGATAGACTCCATCTACGATAAATCGTCGTGAAACCGTGATAGCAACGACACAGATATATACATATGCACACCTTGCGTTTCAAGCCGTTATTAAACAATCTTAGCCGCAGCACACCGGGCCACACCTTTCGCACGGTTTTAAAGTCTGACCTCCCGATCTAATGGAAAGTGCAAGCGATCCTCCGGCAGATCTTACCGGGCAATTTGATTCTCTCTTTCTGTGTCGAGCCGAGCCGAGCGGAGTCGAGCATCCGCGAGATGCAGATCTCGAGATAGCATCAAGCTTGTACGATTGAAACACCGAGGAAACGATACCACTGATTCGCGCGCAAAGATGAGATCAACGATCGCCGATATTTCATAATCTACGCTTCAGCCTCGTCGATTTCTATTACGCGAGAGGTTTAAGGCCGCCCGAGCGTCGATTTATCGTTCAGTATGTAGGTACATGATGAACGATCGTGAAACCGCCGCATCAGTTTTTCGCGCCGGGTCGATCCGCAAATGATTCCGCGGTATGAGAAAAATTGATGGTTTCTGAGAGCATAAATCCTTTAATTTTCTAGTCGTTGATCTTCAACCCTTAAGCGTGAGCATATTTTATTGAAACGTGAGCATAGTTTACTTCAACCTCGAGGAACATTTTATCTCATACAAATTTTTATTTATTTATTAAATTGTTATTAAAATTGTCATTATTATTAAAATTAATGATTAACTTAATTTGTAATACTATTTCTAGCTTCCATTTATGATCGAGTTTTAAAACCGACTATATTCAGTTTGTAAAAAGTAAAACTGTATTAAAGATTTACTTGTGAAATAATATAAAATAATATTCAATACTAAAATGCAGCCTTGATCGCATTTCTTCACTTATTTATGTGATTCACTTTATTTATGCGGTCAAGTTTAAATTGTTATTGTTTAAACAATTTTTTTATCACTGCGTAAAAAATCGCATAATTGAAGGATATGTAATTAGAAAGCAAAATTGCGTCTTGCGAATTTTTGATTCAAGAATCGTCAATAAAAGTGGAGATGAAACAAGCCCTCCCTTAAAATAATATATGGTTGTATCCCCCGTCTTCTCTAGACCCAAGCCTCTAATTTCCGCCGCGATCATTCGGCATATCGAGCCTCTTGCGCTCATTAAGAATTCACCAGGAGATACGGATTAAGGACCCTTCTGGACGCGAACACCTGGTATCAATTCGTGAAATGGAACTCAAATTGCCCAGCGGAGAAACGCGTAACGCCGAAGAAAAGATTGAAGGAAATCTCTCTAATAATTACGTCGGAGATCAAGGACAGCTAAACAGGAAAAGGGGAATGGAGTCGACGAGAAAGCGAGCAGTACTTCGTTTTGCTCGTAATTGATAATCTTACTTATAATTGAGCTTACTTTTTGTTGCGCTGTTTTATAATGAAACTGTTAAGCTTGATCTTTCGTGCGTCAGAACGAAATTGTGGTTTAAAATTTCAATTAAAATACTCGGAATAATATATCGTGGACTTGTTAACAATTCTGTAAATTTGATTTTGACAAAGAGAGAGAGAAAGAGAGAAAGGCTAATATATAAGCGAGTTAATGTTAAAAATATCTCATAACTGAAATAAAAGATTATAATCCTTTCCTGGATATAAGAGAATCTTGCATATTCTTCTGAGCATGCTCCTGAGAATCGTAATCAACATCTAAATCGAAAGAGAAACTCTTTTGCGGAACTATGTAATTTTATCTCAACTAAACCCTTTCAAAGAAAATTGCAGCGATCTCTAATCTTAATTAATTATTGATGCCGTATAATCGATCATCGTGGAGAACTGGATCACTATTACTCAAGATTATGCAGATTATCCACATGGTAACTCTTAGCCGGCACCTTCGAAAAAGGAAGCCAGCATCTCGAAGTACAGCTCTCACGGGCATCGTAAAGTGGGTAGACGATGCGTGACGCACGCTCGTTAATTATAATGCGACGTACGCGCGGTTTTTAGATAAGATTGGAGATCCACAAAGAGAGCAATGGGATATCGATTATCCACTGTCCATCGATAATCCCGTCGTAGCGAGGAGGGGAAGGGGGAGGGGGAGGAGGGGAGATTGCTACACACGAACACCTGACGTCGTTGCGAGATACTTAAGATGGAGGAAGAACTAGCTGGTGGAACTTCGGAGGAAGGGAGAAGGATGAGTAAAGTTGCAGAGCGGGGAATGAAGGTCACGTAAGAGGAGCAGTTGATCGTCCTTTATGTAGATGAAGGGAAGCGATAAGGCGGAGTGCGGATGCATACACGCGAGAAAGAATGAGAGAAACGCCTCTTACCGGAACCAAAAAGGCTTTCGAGTAATTGCAACGCGTCGTTGGCCGGCCGGCCGGGCGGTTGCGCACGAGGAATGCAACCCTAAGGAGCGAAGCCGCGAGTCACCCGGAGGATACGTCCCTCGAGCATGCGAAGACATTGAATACGAGATTGCGCGCACCGATTTTCTCGCCCTTTCCTTCCCTTTTCTTCCTCTACTGTCATATTGATAGCGCCCATTAGAGGCGGAAATTACGTTTCAAGGTAAATTAATGTTTCATATGCAAGCATTTTACACTGCGCTGGCGGTGTATGTCGGCCGGGCAGAATTCTCCCAGTCTGAAAAAGAATTTTATTGAGGCAGTTTTTTTAATAAGGACAAAACTCGATTTAATTTCTCTTCGGCAATGTTTAATTCCGACATTGTTTTCTTTTTTTGGTAAATTTTTAAATTTTCAGAGAAGTTTGATGAAATATAATTTACCGATCAAACAAACAAAACAAAAAAACGGATCTATCTCTGTTTGAATTTTTAAGAGTAACTTTTTTGTCTAATTTTAGCAAATTCTTTTTGTTAAGAATATGACGAGAACCGCAAAAGGATCGAGACGAGCGCTCGATTGCCGCTTGATCGCCGCAAGTGCATTAATCGCGCAGACCGCCGGGAAATAACATGTGTGTACAAAGGTACGCGGCATATAGATGCTGGGGTGGGTCTGTGGGAAAAACTTGATCCCACTTCCGTCGTGGCCCTTAATGAAAGGGACGTAAGTGCAGCCGCTTTTTCTTATTCGATGTATCATTTGTTTCTTTTTGCCACGCGGCATATATCGCGCCCGAGGCCTTCGTGTCGTCGCGTAACGTCTCTCAAACTATCTCAGCAAATTTCGTGCCTAAGATAAAATTGGAAGTCTTTAGAATCGCGAAGTGTTATCTTCCGCGCCCACTTTTTGTAGTTCACACGAAAGGAAACGAGCAGCGTAACTCGATGCTTACACGCAAAGTTAAACTTTTTAAATTTTTATAATAATAATTGTTTCACCAGTGATCTACGTTACTTCGCAATAAATTATAATTGCCAACAACTCGTGAAAAAAATAAAAAATAAATAAATAAATAAATAAAGAATTGCTCGTCTTTTAATAAAAGTGTTTTTGGCATGTTAAAATAATAAATTTAAACGAACTTTAAACAACAAAAACGATAATTTGTTATTTAAATTATTTCCTTTATAATATTGATAAATATTGATGAAGGAAAAAAATAAAAAAGAATTGTTTATAATAATATTTTAAATATAGTAACAAGCATTGTTGCCACATTTTCAATAGTATATCATATTAAACAGAACTGTATAATTCATAAATATTTCATACTCTTACACAAAAATGATACAGTAAAACTTAATTTTTTTTGTAGAGATATTCGACTGATAATGTGACAACACAAATTGAACAAGGCCTTCAACGGTCGTAGCTAGATCTTAGTGCTTATATTTATTCGTGAAAATTATTTTTTTTAATTCCAAAATGTACTTTGAGTTTTATTTTTTCTTCTGAATATAGTTTTTCACTCTTATATTGTTTGCGATTAAATTATTTATAATTTTTCTTTCCACAAACTCATTGCTATAACCTGAGAAAGTTACATTTTAAGTTTAAACAAAACTGTACCGTCAAAAAGTTTCAAAATATTCAAAAGTATCAAGGAATATTAATCATAATTATTCCTAAAATTTGATCAAGTATATTATGTGAAAGTACTAGAGAATCTTCTTAATATAAAACTATTCAAGAGATTGAAGTAACATCTCCTTGAAGCTAAATAAGGAATGCGGGATTGTTTGTTATTCGTTTACATCGTTGAAGCTCACCTTACCTACGCTTCGTCGACTTAACATTTAATCATTTAATCAACGGCTTTTACCACTTACTTCACGTTCTGACAAACACTGTCACTTTGATTATGCGTTTGCGACATGCTCCAATCACTTTTTGCACACGCGCAGATCCCCGCTTTATGCGTTACGCAATGCGTTTCCTCGGGCGCGAAATATCTCTCGCCGGTTCGATATCGTCCAATGCGAAGAAATTAATTATAGTTCGCGAGACAATAATAACCGGGATGGGATTTTATTCGTCATATGCATGAGTACGACCGATCTTTCCTTTCAAACCGCTACCTATTACAATGTTGCACGGCGCATCGGACGAACCGAGGGATGTTCGCGGTTCAGCAAGTCGCACAAAGGACAGGCGAGTCACAACATGTATACGCACAATGGTCCTCGTTAATGATCACCACGGCGCGGACTCCGAGAGCTCCAATCGCGGTTTGGCCTCCATTATGCTGCGGATCATGCGTAAAGTAATTTTACCTGGCGCTTTTTACGCGAACGCGTAACGAGAAAGACGGTAGAAAGGGACCGCCGCATCGATTGCACCGACCGCAATATGGTTTGCTCGACTTCCAAATATAACGCCGACTGTTTTTCAATCAGCGTCCTGTGGTGTTTCACAACTGCTCTAGACACGTCACGAGACATCGCAAAACATACTTTCGTGAACACTGAGATTTTTTTAGGCTGAAGCCGTGGGAAGACAGACTTCTCATCTAAAAAGAGAATCTCGATTACTTTATTAAAACAACGTCCTTCAAATTGTGTATTATATGATAAATGGCCCAGTTACTCACCCGAATACTTGGAATTCAATATTAAGTATTTTTTTTTGATAAATTATATTATTACATAATTGTGTATTTATTTTTACTTGAATATTTAAGGAACCTACTTATTGTTTCAATATTTTATTAAAGTAAAACTTTAATCTTTTAATTTAAACAAGCATTTAAAATCAGATTAGAACTATTTGGCACTATTAAAAATAATTAAAAATATCTTTAAAAAATGCAACATTATTTCTTAATTAAGTGAATGGAATATATTACATTTAAAACTTATGTCAAAGAAGAATAAGTTTGAAAATTTTATGTTTGTTCTCAATGAAATCAGTATTTTCGTACATATCTTTAATTATGACATTCTGTAAATATAATGACAGACTCGTCTAAGAATATTATAAAATAACAGATTCATCTTAAGAAAGATACTTAGTATTGAACTTTATTATTGAAAAATACACACTTCATAACAAAAGTAGTTCGTAATCTTGAATTCCTGTGTACTAAAGTGATTCATTATTGAGTACATTTTTGCAGAATATAATGTAGGGATAATCCAATCACTCTCACCGACTTATGATGTTTCTCATGACAGTTTTGTAGATATCTGATATTTAAGAAAAGAACGCTTAAAAGGATATGCATCAAAACGAAGTCTAATTTGGATAAGTGCGGAAAAGGAAGAATAAAAAGAGATAGAAAATCGTGTTTATTTCGTTGTGAAGATCTTACGTTTATAAAGGGCATATTCGAGAAATTTCAAAATTTCTCTATTTCTTTCTCTCAAATAACAAAATGCGTCTATGCGTCTCAAAATATTTTAAATGCTCATTTGGAAGAAATGGAGAACTCTTATCGCTCAAACATTAAATGTAAAGTAATTAAATACATATTTCTAATCCTCTTAGAGTCTTTGAGAAAAAGTGAAATTACGTATTGAAATATAATCTTGTATCTTTTGGCACATCAGCCGTACTAAATGTAATTTATACATCTTTTTCACGTAGAAAGGAGAAAACGATAGTATTGCTCTTCGAGTTTGTTGTTGTCCCACCTGTCATCGTCGCACCTGTCTCTTGGGATCACTTGGTGGTAACGTTAATGACCTTTCACGGATTGTTGAATGCACGACATGCGGGTGCAGAGTACGAATTTATTATAATTATGCGTGCCACAACTCTCTGTATCGTCAAAACGCATCATTATTTCTGCATACATCGTTCTTTCAATACCAAATAGAGAATCAAATTAAATGTGGCGTCTATAGCTATCCACAATTATAATTTAATAATTTAATTTTTATGTCTTTTAACAATTATGTTTTCACTTTATAGGTAAGTTTCTTATTTTGAAGAGTTTTTGAACCTTAAAAAAAGAAGGCAAAAGGAAAAAAGTGAGGGAAATTTTAAAAAACTCGTTAAAACTGAAAAGTAATAAAAATTATACGGTATTTCTTTACATTAGAGAATTTCTTGCTGATGACCTTGATCTTAACATATGTTATAGAGGTGAGGGTACTAATAGTTTACGTTATTCTACTATAAATTTTCAATATTGGTATATGTTATACTACATGTAATTAAATTTTTATATTTAAGATTCAATTTTTGTAATCACTTTCATCAAAGACTGTTATTTTTTTTAATTTTACTGTGATTATGTACAGACTATATTATGCTAAGAATATGATTACTTTTACGTTTTATTTTTGTAATAAAATAAAATAAATTGATTTCTATTTTTAAACAATATTTCTTATATTAACATCTTCTGTTCTTATTATTATTAAAAATACATTTTTAACCAATTTAATTGAACATTGTGTTTTTTATTTCTGAGTTAAAACAGGACTTGTTTAGTCGGAAGACGATGACATTAAAACTAATTATAAAAAAGTAAAATAAGTAATTATTAATTTAACTATAAGATTTTCAAAATTCTTGATCAAAACAAAAAATTTGGATGAAAGTTTTTGAAATAATAAAATAGGGTATAACAAAATTTTTTTATTTGAGGGAAAATACGAGAAAAACTCGAAGTAGAGAGTGGGAAAGATTAGAGGAAGAAAAGAAAAAATTTTAGATTGTTTTTATGAAAACGGTATTTTATAGGATTTTTTCATTTTCTATTTTCATTTTGAGTATTTTATGACTGTAGTCGTGATACTTTGGGACTATATTTATTGAATACAGTTAAGAACATCTATATAGCGATAATTGAAAACACGATTTTATATGCGATATTTAAATTTTCTTTTATCTTTCGTCTGTCGATGTTGAAATGCGTGTGACACAGTCTAACAATTTGCCGCTAGAACGACTTGAAGCAGTTGCAACGCGTTGATTGGACCGCGTGCAGCTGTTGCCACGGACGATTAATTTTTTTATTTACTCAAGCGTTCGTACGAAACTCGTTATGAACTTGTATTTCCGTTCTGAAGGTCATCCACGGTATAACTAATTGAGAAATCCATTGTGCCGCCGGTATTGAGGTCTTTCCCACGCCCCTTTATCATTCACGAGAATTCGTTACATTTCACTCGGTTGATTGTTCATTCATTCTCCAATAATTTACTCCAATAAATATACATAGGCGTTTTAGGTAATTAATCTACAACTTAAGGCATTATATTGTAATATCTTTTTCACAATTATTTTAAAAAAAGTATTTCAAAAGAACAGATTTAAAATTATAATTTATGGTAAGCTAGATTATTAGAAGAGATTAGAATAATAAAATAATAAAACACTTAATTCATGAATTCAACGATTTACAAATAATTAAAAAATAATAATTACTACATATATTTAGTAGAGTATTAGACGGCTGATGAGGACCAATTAAGATCGAAACGTTTCGTCGCATTCTAATATCTAATTATAAATAAATATCTTTATGCTACATCGTGTTTTTGCTCGTTTGTTGACCTATTAATTTACACACACTTATAGAATGATAGAATTAAGACTTTCTAAAAATTCGTTTTTAATAATAACAAACATAAATTAGAATATAATAATTAATAAATTGAAACGTCTTCAAAAGACCTTTTGAAAAGACTTCTCTTTTTTACAGAATCTTTGGTTTACGCAAACCAGTTCTAACAAACTTATTTTCTTTCTTTCAGACAACTCCGTAATTACGGACGAAGTGACGACCCTTCGAGATTACGATCCTCAGTTCATGGTGGGCTGTTACTTTCCTGCGGAATTCCAGGGCGAATTCGTAACGCAGGTGAGCGGAGGCATGGCGAACGAACCCATTCAATATTCCACCATTAACATCACCTTCAACGCGATACCGGTATGGGGCTACTGCCACAAGAGGTTCGGCGATAATGTGCTGCTAATGAGCAGGTAAGTTAACTCGACGTATCACGGACATTTCCTGCTTCGAAGAAAGTGTCGATTCTGCTTAACAGATAATACAGGAGCGATTAGATATCGTGCCCACAAATGACTCTTACGTTACAGGAACTACCGTTTAACCGTGAGAATCAAGATATAACACAAGAGCGTATTTAAATTGAACTTTTCTTCATGCGAAATTCAATCGTTTTTTGCTTAACGTGAAAGAAATAATTGATCTATCAGATTTTAAGAGCGTAAATGTTCATAAAATTTTAATGCGAGTGTTAATTATATAAACATATAATGATAAACTCGTGAAATTCACGATAAATGATCTCTAATCAATTTCACTAGTTTATAGCCAAAAATTATTTTGAATCAAACGAGATGTTTTTTCTTTATATATAGTTATTTGGATACTGGAAACGATGATGCAAGCCAAATTTCATTATTAGGTTTCCAAAATAATTGACATCTAATTTGCAAAGAAGCTTGCGATACTTGAAATTTTTTGTCAAAAGAGTTACCGTTATCTTGAAATTTTTATCATTGTATGTATTGTTCATTTCCTATAAAATGCATTTTTTTAATTTTGATGTATCTTACTTTATACTATGAAGAATTAGAATATAGAGTTTTGTTCTGTATTTAGATATCAAATTTTTTGTCTGCAGTGAAACCATATATACTAATTGTAGTTTGAGACTATCGATACACGTACATACAAAATGTCATTTATCGTGATTCCGTACATTTAGCGGAATCTATCAAGATGAATTAATTACACTATATAAGTATGTATAATATATAGCTACAGCCACAAATCACAAATTTAATATATACAGCGCGCAGTTTGGGATATCTTGTAAATGTTTGTAAATTCACGTAGAAAATTATTGAGCACGAAGAATCTTTCGAACGGTATAACGTTCTCGTTATTTAAATGTGTTATATACTTCCTGGTTAGGATACGTTTATATTTGATACAAGGCTTCACTGTCATAAACAGAAAATTTGCTCTTTTTGACCCGGTATTTTATTATATGGTTAATTTGTAGTTAAACTTAACCCGATGTTTTATTCAAACGACCTATGGCATCATCATGGATGAAGCTCATGGGTAAAACAGCAGGTTAAATTTTGCCAGTTAAGTTAACTAGATAATAAAAACCTAGATAATAAAAAACCGAATCTATTTTAATTAAACTCTGTATTTAAATCCTTTAACATTACTAAAAAGTAAAATATCAAAATTATTTTTAATGCATTTTATATGGGATAAATAATACATTTGTAACTTAAAGTTTTAAAGTAATATTAATTTTTTTTATAAAACAAAAATCTTAAATATTACAGAAAAAATAATTTTTTTGCAAATTAAATTTCAATTATTTCGGAAACTTAACGTGGTGATGAACCTTAATTTGCAACATTGTTTTTAGCATCCAAAAACTACACCTTATCTGATTCAAAATAATTAAAAGAATATATTATTTGTCAACTTATGTTATTTAACCAATGTATATATATCTATAGTTTGCTTTTTTACCTCCATTACTATCTACTTCAGTAATTTATTTCTTTTTTATCAGTATTACCTTACCGCCGTTTTTATTTATGGCTTCGATTCTGCGCCTTATCGCACGCTCGGTATAACTGAATTATCGCAAATGGTTCGAGGCGATGTACTTTCTCATCTTTATCAAACTCAAGCGTTAAAATCTCCACGTTAAAGCGTTAAAGACTTAAGAACCGCGGACGGTTGTTGCGAAAGTTTACAGACGCATAAAAGTTCGAAAGCACTGCGTAAATATCAAAGTTCTGAGTTACTGACAACGAGAGAGAAACGGAGTTCTCTAGCCGGAACGTGCACTGCATTCGGAGAACGACGGCATCGAGGTAAGTCGAGATCCTACTCGACGCACAATTAAGAATAACGGTGTATTCAGAACGATGCATTTACAACTAGAATACCGTCATATCTACGGCGCTTGTCGCACATGTAAATGCAGTTAACGGGGCGCAGTGTGAAACAGTGTTGAAAGAACACGGTACTCGTTGCTACGCGCGTGTCTAATTATGTTAAATCTCTTATATAAAATCTTCTCGCATTCTTGTTAACACTTGAAGTGCAGTTCTGGCGCGTTACATGCCAAGAAATATTTGATGCTGAGATTATACATGTGAAACTTTCGTATTATGTAGCTGCCATAGGAAAAACTGGGACTAGTTAACCAACCTTTCGGTTTTGAATTTTTACAGACAAAATTAAAAGATTTATTAACTAAGAGAAAAACAAATCATTTTCCACAAGATTTCTAGTCAATTGCTAGATGCACTAAGCTATTTAATATATTAATAAGTGAAAACTAATAATTGATATAAGAAATTAATATTTTTTCTTATACGTTTGTTAGGTATCAAATAACTTGAGGGTAAGTTAATTATAACATTGATGTGTTAGGAAATAATATAGATTATTAATATATTTGAAATTTTTATTTATTTTAATATAATTTACCGAAAATTGAAATAAAACTGATTTGCATTTAATTAATTTTTATTTATAACAGAAAATATTTTAAACCGCTTAATTTTAGAGTTAATTCTCGACAATTACTAAAATTTCTTATAAATTAGGTGTAATTGTAACAAAAGCGCAATACTATAAAATTTATCGGGAGTAATTAATATGTGTATTTGTATCTTCAAGATAAAATCAGCCTATTTTCCCGA
The DNA here is from genome assembly GCF_016802725.1 of Solenopsis invicta. Taxonomy (NCBI): domain Eukaryota; kingdom Metazoa; phylum Arthropoda; class Insecta; order Hymenoptera; family Formicidae; genus Solenopsis; species Solenopsis invicta. Next base: position 7,155,563 of record NC_052673.1, read on the forward strand.
CCAGTCCATTAGAAAAAAAAGATTCATAATATGTAAATGGTAAAACAGATAAACAAAAATAAATTATTAAAATCTACATTTACTATCTAAACAGATATCAAATACTCGGACAGCTGCATGATAACTTAAGAACAAAAAATGTAACACTAGAAACAGTAAATGGTACACTAATATTTAATTTTTATTAAGATTAACCCCAAATTCGATGAAATATTTAGAGTCGTGATAAAAATGCGCGACTTTTACTGCTTTCTATATAAATCGCTACAAGTCTAGACGGGGGAATGTCGACAGAACGTTTGCGTGTAGAGAGGGAATAGGTTTTTCTTGCCAAAAGGCAAAACTTCACCGACGAAGACGACAGAGGGATATTGTCGTCACGGGAAAGGGTGTAAAGGGGTTAGGGTTAAATTAGCCTGCCGATGTGTCTCTGGGGATGCCGCGACGTCTACGACTCGTCTGGAACGAAAATAGCTGACTCTCCAGACAGTACCAGACGCAGACACTCGTCGCAAGCGTATCGCGCGAGCCTGACTAATTCCAGAAAGGGGACGAAAGTGTAAAACGAAAAGGAAGTAGTAAAATATGCATTCTTCTTGCTTCAAATTGACTTATCTTCAGCATTATACTCTTTCGGGTGAAATTTTCTTTTATTATCACAAAGTTAAATATTGAATTTGATCTAAAGAAAATTGCTGCAAATCTTTGTGAAATTCTTTGCAAAATATTACTATGTGCCTCCTTATTAATTCAGAAATACTTTGATTAAACAAAATCTTTGTATACGTACACAAAGTAACAATCGGAAAATAGTAAATAATTAAGTGAAGAGAACAAAGTCAATTAATTGCTATTCTGCAGGAAATCTATTTCCGCTGTTCTTTATCTGTGGAAGAAATATGTGCAGTTTTCATAAACATCCAACCTACTATTATTTAGTATTACTATGTTTTCATTAGTTGCAAGTATAGGAACTTGATAAAGTTTTATCCAATGGCTGAAGGATCTAGTTTTCATGATGTACCATTTGCGTAGATTTGTTATCTGCCCAGATTTGTTTTGTTTTTGTTTTGTAAATAGTTTTATTTTCTGCATCTTTATGCACAGTAATTGCAGGCAAAGCAATCATATTTTGATTGGAGAATCCCAAGTAGTAACTTCTCAATTATTAGACAGAAGTTAATACAATTGTCCAGTAACTGATCAAAAAATGCACGAAATTTCTATCAGGGATAGCAAAAAGGTTTACATTTATGGACTTGTAAAGGTACAGTATAGGATTTTAGTATTTATCCATATTATTCTGTACACTCACTACAAAATAACAGCTATTTAATTTATAGAACTTTCCGATTGTTAATCTGCATTTTTGGAGAAATAAAATGAAAAAAATAGATGACAAAAAATTGAGAATTGTTCCACTATTTAAAAAATTTAAATCTGCAAGACTTCAATGTTGCATCTCATGGAAATCCAAAGCCCGAGATTCTCGTCGCGCCAATCGATAACTCTCCGATGCATCTAGACGCTTACCAAGCAATGTGGGTGTTGTCCAGTCAAGTATGCATAAATTGGCATACACGTGAGAGCCCATCCCTTCTTCTTCTTCTTATTCTTCTTCGTCTTCCTCTTCTTCTTCTTCTTCTTTTTCATCATCTTCTTCTTCTGTAGACACAATCATATACTTCGCGATTCACGTAGAATCGTTAACAAGCTATCGCGCCGTGAATATTCTGAGAAATCATATCTTCAAGTGTCTCGTTACCCCTCGTCATCGCCGTTGCATTTATAATATAGAAAATCTTTATTTTGATCTCATTCAAAGTTGTACAATTAACTTAACAAATGGAACCATATAAAAACGTAATAAATCGTTTGTAATCGTTTTATTACGTTTCAATAATATAAACATAATGTGACACGTTACAATAATTATAATAAATCCGATCCTTTTCTATTTATCGTTGAGCAGTTCATCAATGACGCGTCGCACAATATTCCTTGAAGGATTTATGCAAAGACAAGCAGAGAGTGCCATATAAATTCATTTAGAATGACGCATAAGTGACTGTAATCAACAGACGTATCATTCTAAGACTTATAATATATAATTGCTCGAGATCGCTATTTAATTGCCATGCATTTTTCCGCCTTCGTCGCGCTTAATCGATCGTGCGCCTCCCGTCGCAAACTTTTATGTCGGAGCAGCGTCGTTACGCGTATATTTAAACGACAGCGACTTTTATACGCATCCTGCGAAGATAGCCGACCGGCCCGCAGCAATAATTGCGGTGCGCAATAATTTGCTGGAGCGACAAGCAAGCCCGTAGAAGCTGTGTGCAGAATTCGCGTAAATTGCCTCTCTAAAGCGTAGTAGCCCATAATGATTTTGCAAGGCGAGATCGCTATATTTCGCATCCCCGGTGACAATTTTCTCGCGAGAATTCCCGGCGAGTGCGCAATGAAATATGACGGCAGGTTGGTCCGCTTAATCGGTTTGCGCGTTCGCAAGGATAATGGTATACTGCAACTCCAGCTTACATAGTTATAAGTAGATATTAATATGAAAGAGAGAAAGAGAGAGAGATATGCAAGAGAAATATTATTTAAAGCATAGCTTCGCGCAAAAGTTATCTATATTTTATTTTAAGATCACAAATCCTGTGTATCCATAAATATGAACTCTCTTGAGAAAACGAGACAGCACCATTACCTGCACTGAAAAAAATGTATTTATACATAATGTAGTTTAATATTTATTGGACTACAATTGTATGGTAAAATAATTATAGTTGAAAACTCTATTTTAATAATTAATATTGTTATAATATTAGTAATAACTTTACGATTGTATAGTTGCATCAATTTTGAAAAAATGTTTCTTATAAATTATAATAATTTCAAATATTAATATAGTAAAATATTAAAGTATAGTAAAAATAAATTAAATATTTTTATATAATATTTTTATATAACAAATTAAATATTTTTGTATATTGTATATTAAACACAATCGTAATTATATAGTATAATCATTTTTTACCATTTGTTTATTATTTATGTTTTATGTACACAAAAAGAACAATTTTGCGAAAAGAATAATTTTTTGGAACCATCAAAATAATTATGAAAACTGTTCAATCATGATGAGCATTACTATAAAGTTTTAATATTCTAGCGATTACTTTGAGCGTTCAACTTAATTATTTTGATAGCCTAACAAAATAATTTGCAGATCTGCATCCAACCGATTGTTTTGACTTTATACTTTAATAAAATCATTCTGTTTATGTAGTAATTATAACTAATAGCTATAATTTATATAGTTAATCGTTTAGGGCATACATTTTTCTATCCCAATTTTAATAAAATATGATACGGGAGGTTTTTGAGATCGTTGAGTTTTAATTCGAAAGTCAAACATAATAATTTTGAAAATTTAAGATAGCGGATCAAATATGACGGATAAATATTGTTAAATTTATTAGAATATAATGAAACTTGGGAGGTTTTCGGGATTTCAAAAATTGAGTCCGAAGTTAAAAGTAAAATTCAAAATGACGGATTGAAAATGAAATTGATCAGTTTTTCATTACTAAGTTATGAACAGAATCAAAAAGAATACTCTAATGATCCTAAAAAACCAAAAAAGTTCATAAAAATGTAAAAATTTGTAAAAAACTGAATGGAAAAAAGTGACATATGGGGATGTCATTATGCCACAGAGATATTAAACAACTGTAAATATATATTTGCATCAAAAATGACTATAAATGATTGTTAATTATGATAATAGCAACCTATTTTCTCAGTAAAAAGTAAGATAAAATTTACAGTTTATTGTTATCTTTATTTCTACATTGTGAAAACTTGTAACGTTTACAAGGGAGGTGGAGATAGCAACTTTTCTTCAAAAATGTTCTCTTATAAATAATATTCTGCCGGTTAAAAGGACGACGTTTGCTCGCGGATATTCGCTTATGAACCGTCCGATACAATGTGCGCTTATGCATTATATTTTATGGCATAACAGTCACTATGCCTAAGCTGAGAAACGGCATCGGCATCGAAAGAGAATATATCGTCGCAAGCTCGTGTGAGCTGAACAGGCCCTACCTTTGGCGATCGGATAGAACGAAGGGCTCGTTTCTCTTTCTCTCTTATTGTGTACCATCTTCCACCATTAATCTCCGTGAAGACGAAGGAGTGACTAGCCGAAGGTGGTGTGGCCTCTCCTCCAGTTTCCATGTACCCCAACCTTCGTATTCTCCGAGTGTCGTCGACGACGCGGCGACGCAACGAGCGAACACTCCTCTGGGAGGTCCGCGCCGGGAGAACGACGAGTCGTACGTTTCTCGCGCTGACTCTCTATACGCGGTGGCTCATTTGTCACTCTAATTGCGTGGTTCCTCGGATTCCGTCTCCGTTGACAATTGAATTGGTCATTAATGAAGTGCAACGGATTCGCTTGGAAGCCACTCGCAAGAAACGGCGTAACTGTCCGCGAGAAATGTTATATTTTAAACAGTCTCTTTTTAACATTTAACCTTTATGTTTCGTATTTCTTATGACATGACATATAGATCGTTTGTGTCTGTTGTTACTTTCTCATCACTAATGTATAAAAATTATAAAGTAACTCTTACATGTACTTTACATCTTAAGAAAGTATTTGTATAGTTATTTTAGAAAAACTGTATACAAATGTTATAATTAATTATAATAAGATTAAAGGGATGTATATAAAAACTGAAACAAAAGTGATTTAACAAAAAATACTTCCATATTTTGAAGTTGACATTTCAAACTACAAGACCAAAGTTCCAATAAAATAGTTCCGACATCGGCTATCTAAAAAGTTGAGTTATTCAGTAACATAAAGTTTTTTACTATGCATAAATAAGTATCATAAAATAAATATATATTGCATTTACAGTGGTAAAAAAATTTCTTTTTAATATTTACGAAAAATTTAAGAAAATTTTTTTATCACTGTTATAAAGTACTCTTCTAACTATTCAAGGCTTTCATGCAGTTACATTTTTTTTATCTGTTATAGTTTCGATGATATTCGCTTCAAAAGAAAAAAAAAGATTTTCTCCAAAGGAATATTTCACCCCCTAAAAATAAAAACGGACATGTAAAAAAAATACGTGCTCCTTTGATCCGCACAATATTAAAGGCTCGACAAAATCGAAGAATGACATTTTTGTACCTTTTCTTGTAAAATCAGCACTATGATCGTATCTTAATATGACTTCTCTGGATTTTAATAAATTTTTTTACTATTAATAATTTTAAATATAACGTTACAAAAATAGAAAACTAATTATAAGAAACATTTTTAAATGTTATTCATAATATTTAAAGCTAATATAATAGCGTTATTCCTCGCATTTCAGCTCAAAATTATTGCTTTTTGAGTGTTATTCAATAGTATTTTGAAAAAAATACTAGAAAAAATACGTTATACTCGAGAGACACCTTACTTGTGTCCCAGGATAAATTTTTGAAATTCGTGAACTGAGGTTATCACACCGAATCTACCACTGATAGTCTGAATCTTTTTTAAGAAGAAAATAGACACCATTATTTATCTTCAATGTTTTTAGTATTTCCAAGAAAGAAAATGCGCAAAAACAAATGACCCTAAGGTGTGCATTAAATGTTAACGTCACCTTTGACGCAGTAGTTACAGATGTTAAATAGCGGTTTTCGCGAGTTTATATTTACGAAATTGCGTTTTTCTTTTTTTTTTTATAGTTTGTCCGCGTAACAATTCGTAGTTGCTCATGTGAAACTAGCTTTGCGCAGTGCGTGTGCCATTATGCAAATTTAATTCGAATGCAATACGCAATTTACATTTCGGGTCAGTGGGATATCGCGGTTCGATGACAGTCTTATAGAAAGTGAACTTAATTCCAATTGTATGTAAATTATAGACGGAACTAAATAAAGTAGCGCGCTAAAAGCAATTGTAAAATATAAACGTTTCCGCAACAAATGAATGACGGGGAAAAGTTTCCGATTTATTATTCCTTATTATTCCTTTGCTTTCGTGTTTTGAACTTGTTTCAGCGTGACCTGACCTTTGGGATTTGCGTGCAGTTTGAATTGCAATTCGTTTTATGCACATTCTACCGCTTTGCATTATAGAATACCAAAATGAGAGACGTGTTAATCTATTTCATAGCGAAATCTATCTATATCTCTATTATCTTTATATATATAAAGTGATAAGTCAAAAAAGTTTGTTTACTCTACTTTATGTATATAAAGTGGAGTAAATAAACTTTTTTGACTTACGACTTTTACAATTAATGGACAATTTTTTTTTGCATTTCTCTTTTCAATTTTAAAAGCTTAATTACGTAATTCTTCCAGTAATAAGAACTCCGAAGACTCTTTCCTTTCTTGCATACAATTCAAAAGTATCAATTTGTGAATTATGTTTTAATGCGCAATATGAGCAAATTTTTCTCATTTTCTTAAACTTCAATTTTATAAAGGAACAATACGTAAATTATTCTTTTTATTATTTTTCAATTTTTTTCTTATTATCTTTCCTGTATATGAATTGTGTATACGAACAGAGATTATTCAAAAGAAAAGAAACATATATGAGCATCTTTTATATACAATATATTATATATATTATGTGGTTATGTGTATACGGACTATTTTTCCTGATGTGCATTGGATTCTTTACCTTAACGATTCTTGAGCAATTCGCAGCAACTACGCATAACTGGAAATGAAAGACTTAAAACAACACCATTAGTATAGTGACGAATACTTCGAATTCAGAGTGCAAGAATGCTCGCGTAGAGTAGCTTTGCGTATTTAGCAAAACCTCGGAATTGTATGACATTCCAACAGGCTTATTCTATAACTCTTAACGACAGTTTCGTTATCGTTATAACGTCGTTGCGCAGATATAATACATGATAAAAAAGCTGCACAACGACGTTATAACAATAACGAAACTATCGTTAAGAATTACAAAACAGGCCTGAAATTGACGAATAATATAGGAAGAAATCCTGCGATTGTAGTTTTCTCGGAGTCGCTTTGCGCGAGAACGAGATCCTATACTCGTATATGGCGAAGTCTAAAGTGACCACGCGACTAACGATAAACGGGCCTACACACGTCCGTTCCCATAGATTGCATAATATCGGCGTGACAGCTATTGCCTCGAAGGAGCAATTATACGCACAGGTATGCGCCGTCATTGCAAACTCACTCGCGTGCACTTGCATACAGACGGTCGAGAGGCGCGCCGACCACGTTGATTCCATCCCGGTGTCATTGCGCTGGTCTGTGCTCAATGGATCGGAAAATTGATCAAGATACTTATAATGTTATTATGTTAAAAGCTTTTGCGTTTGTGTAAAGGCACAAGGAAAGAAATATATGTGTGCAGAAGGGGAGAGAGGGGTAAGACAACGACCTTAAGGTTTGTCGATTTTTGTTAATTTCTGTAATAATGTAACAATAATCTATTTTTTTTTTTAGATTTACTAAAACCTTATTTATTATTAGTAAAAATGAGAAATTTTTAAATAAACTAGAATTTTTTAAAATTTAAATTATTTTTGAACATCTCAATTTTGTTATCTTACCCACAGTCACCGTGTTTATTTATTTATGAAATATAAAATATTGCAATACGAAAATTAAAAAATATAAATACATTATTGTATACGTTTTTAGCTATACAATATTGTGATTTTATAAAGAAAATAAAAATATTTATTATAATTATGTTATTCCTTATGAACAAACACTAAAAAGTTACGGATAAGTGCTTCCAAAACACATTTCTTATTATATTATCTATTCTTATGGACAGATTGAAATCAAACTATCACAAATTATTTCTTACCACATAAAATCTCTAATAAATTAAACATCGGTTTATTATTTGTTACTAACTTTGAAAAATTTACAATTCATCATCTTACCCACTTTGTTATCTTAACCCCCTCTGTCCTATATATATATATATATATATATATATATATATATATATATATATATATATACAACACAAGATATTGAACGAATATTGTGATATTTTAGAAATATGCCCACAATGTCACGATATTGTTTGTACGATACCTAGAATATTCTAGAATATTCATATGATATATTGTGTGTTAGGATATATATATGTATGTGTGTGCGTGCGGGCGCGCGCACACACGCACGCACACAAACACACACACACACACATACATTCAAATGTGCGCACGCATGTGTTTACATACAGGGTGTTTGATTTCTAGCAACAACTGTGCTAGACAGTCGTATTTTTTCGTACACTTATATTGGCAGTAGACTGAGCGAATTTGGCTTTATAAACTATAAATTTATAAATTAACTTGTTAATATAGTAAAAATTTTTTTATAAATTAACATTAATAGCGTAGATTCTATATAAATGTTATTAACAAAAATTCTTTATAAATTTGCATTAATTTTTTATAAATTAACTCGTTAACTATTACGAAAATTGCATAATAGTACAGAATTTTTCTACCCCATTGTCAGTTTAATTTGTTCCATCTCTATGCAAGCAGTGTATCAGTAATTAATAAACACCCTATATGTACATAAAATTAAAACACGATTGTTATAATCGTTAGTTTCCATATGCAACACTAAAGTTCAACAACATTTCTCGGTGCGTAACCCTTTATAACGCAAATACCCACCTTCGGATGCGCGTCTATGTAGTTACTCTAATAGCTCACAATTATTTAAATAACCTCCTCACAACATGATGGCGATTTTGTTGCTCGAATACACAGTTCACACCAGGCACTATTGACTCCTCCGCAACCACTGTCATTTTCATAATAGTGTGTGAAAAGCGAGTAGATAGCGGCCGTGATAGTGCGACGCAATGGCAAAACATGCCGTCCCTCTCTGCCTGCTGTACTGATTCCCATATAATCTTGCACAAAAGTTGCTCGTGCGCGCCGTTTCCAGAAAACGGATTTTCTCAAACGATCGCAGCACGAACTGTTCTATCGCGCTCATTCTTTCTTCTTTGCTTTATTTGCACTTCTTTATCTGCTTTTAAACACCCATCTCTTTGAAAGTCAATATTGTCAGTCAAGAGAGACTTCGACGATATGCACGATATTTCAACGGTGTGACAAGTTCCAAATCTAATACCTCGAAGAGCTTAAAATCAACCGACAATAGATTTGACAAACCATTATTTTTTATATCTAAAATTATTAATTGTTAATTTCATTTTTAACACTCCCTCCGGCGAATTGTTTGTCTAATTTGGTCTCGAGATATTGCGTGTCGCGTCTCCGAGTCGTTGGCATCGCGCGGAACAAGAAGAATCTATGTCCTTGTTCTTTTCTTTTCTTTTCTTTTATTTTTTTTTTTTTTTGTACTTGTCATTGTCCACTTCCTGCGCCGGAGTAAGCCGAGTGTTAATTCACGAGAGGCTCGTCACGAGAGTACTAATAATGCTCTAATCGAGACGCACCGCGTCATTATACCACCATTAATGCCGTCTTATGTCAGCGTACCTTTATTTCGTGAGAAATTTGTAAATCTCAAGGAGAAAAAGCACAAATATTAAAACGCTGATAAGACTAGATTTTTTTTCTACGCCCGCGTCTAGAAGTGCCATTTCATTATATCACGTTGCTTTTTGTGAAGAGAAAGTTATTTCTAATTTTATACAAATATAAATTAACTAATAATTAATATAAATATAAAACTGCGTGAAATGTTTAACACTTAATCCTTAAACACACAGTGGGTTTAGGAGAATTATACGAAAATTTCGAATGCTTGCTGTGTGAAGAAGAAATGAGAAAAAAAGATACGGGCTAAGGAGGGAAAAAAGTTAGAGGTCTCCATTATCAATCATCACCTTGACTTGCTTCAATACTCAATTGGAATTCAAATGGCATAGAAATAAAGTTTTTTGTTATTATATTCTCCTTGTAACATAATTATACTTTTAAAAGAAATGGCAATAATTTTTTCTTAAAAGTTATTTTTTAACTTTACAATGCGTTATTTTAAAGTCTTTAAAAGTTTTTTGTTGCCGAAATATTATTTAATTTAAAAAATAAATTTTTTATAAATTTTTATTTTTGGTTTAATGGTTTCTTAATAATAACTTCACAATCTTCATTTTTCAGCAATGCTGCTTACTCAGTCATATTTATGAGACTTTGAACTTTCATAAAAAAATATTATTGAAAATACTGATTAGAAAAAAGTTATGATTTCTTAGAAAGTTGCATGGGTTTTCCAAACTCATGTACCGTGTTTACGGTTATCGCCAAATATACCATGTTTAATAAGAATTAAAATAAAAAATAGGCTCACAAAGAGAGGAGAAAGGGGAATTATAACAGATTTTATCCTACATCTTATCCTTCACAATCGTCTTTTTTCGTTTGTATAAAACCGTTAGAATAGTTTGCTTGCGTTATTTATTAAATACAGATTGCCCACAAGAATTGAGTTTTTCCCTAGCCGCTCTATTCAAGCCTTATTGATTTTCCAATTTCCACAGCCCCGGGATTGGTCCGACGTAAATTCTGCAAGTAATGTTGCGTTCCACCTTCTTCGACATTTCATTTTTTATCAGGCAAAACATGCTGTATCGAACAAATAATCTGAATTATCATGCCTGATGAGAGTACGCCGGATATGATATTCCAAAACATCCCAATCAAGTTGCAACAGTCTTCTTCGTCACATAAGGCCAAGCATTATCATGTAGCAATTTGATTGGGCGACAATCATTCTTTATCACGCTTACTCATTGAACATAAAACCTTCAAATTATCTTTTTTTTTCTGTTCAATGCAGCATACTTTGTCTGACAAATTTGTAAAAGTCAAAAACATAAGAAAATTGTTTGATGAATTTATCGCAAGAAAAGTTTTTCTTACAACTTGGATAAAAGGTGGAAAGTATTAAAAAATAATGGAAATTACTTTCATCATTGAATTACACTATATTGTTATATTTTGATTATAATAATACTAAATTTCTAAAAAGAAAATGGTGATTATTTATGTGTACACCTAATACATTATAATATTTATAAGATATATTTTGAGAGAAAAATGTAAATAAAGTTTAGGGATATTTTGTGCAAAATAAAATTCTTCAATTAATTTCTTTAGCGAAATATTAATCTGAACTTAAATAGCAAAACGTTCAACGCCTAATCTTAAAAACTGCGAAGAAGATGTTATCAAGTAAAAGGCGTTAATTCTTTTCTATTTGCGCATCAAAAAGTTAGAACGTGAGAATCGTGCTTATAATAGTACATCGCGTAAATTACGAAATTATGATTCTGCTAACGCACTTTATGGCATTTGTTTGCTGCAGGTACGACAACAAAGATTGCATACGGTGTTTCCGGCTGCTGCGGAGATCGCGGAATGTCATTGAAATATTCTCGGAACCTCTCAACAGGTGTTACATATACAAGGCGCCCGCCGTGGCCTCTTGCGGCACACTCCACTTCAACTCCAGTTCAATAATGCTGTACCGTAAGTAGAAGCCGGATTTCTCTTAATAGTTTACTCCCGAGGCAGAAAGCGCGACCTATGACGTATGTCGAGCTAAATACGAGTCGTGATAATGAGTACGACCTTATGCATGAAATGCAGGGCGATCTAGTTGGATAATCTCGCTTTTTCCCACGCTTAAGCAAGTCAGCTTATTGCTAATGCGACTTAACGCAACTTTTTGTACTTGCCAAATGAACTTTGATCATGTAGTTACTAATACTATAGTACGTTTTGCTTGCTTGCTGAAGAAATAAAGTGAGCGTGTAACAAGGGTGATGGTGTTTCGTCTAACGCGGATATTATTATTATTATTATTATTATTATAAAACAAAGAGCAAACAATATCGAGAATACACAGAATAAAATGATGCAATTTCGAACATGATAATTCTAAACAAAATAAAATTTGAATTCAGTTTTTGAGATTCAAGTTTGGTATTAGATGTTGTAAATTTTTTAGATTTCTTGACAAATTAATGCATTTATAAGAATTGCAAAATACATTTTTACATTAGTAAAACATATTCCATATTAAATTACAAGTATTATAGACAATTTCGGGACTCACTATGAAATATACATTTTCACACACGTAAGAATAGAGTGACAACATATAAACAAAATTATTCTTCTTTATAATAATTAAACAATTTGCAAAAGTAAATTTATAATTGACCTTAAGTTTATAGAAATATTTATGCAATAAATACGTTATTTGTTAATGAATAACGTATAATTTATTTTAAGCTACATGTAAAAATGCAAGTATAATATGTGTTATATTGTATTATATTATGTTTCAAAAATTTATACATTTATAAAAACTATAAAATGTACAAATAATTGTTATTATTATTTTTCATTTAGTATAAATATTTATACAATTAGAAGTAAAAGTACTAATTTTTGTAAAAACAATTTTGTATTTTCCTATAAATTACATAATTTTTACACATTATTTATGCAATTTTACATATTTTTTCAATGTAAGTTACATTATTTAATGTAAGTTAAAATTTATACAAATTTAATTAATCACTTTTTACTTGAAACTACAAATTATTAAATTTTTATTTGTTTATTGACTGAGACAGTAACTCTAATAATATTATTCCCTTTTTATATTTTGCATGAACTTCAATTTTAAGAGTCCTTACAAGAGAAATCCTTTTTTGTGTAAATTTTATTTTATTTTATTTTTTTTGTATATAATAGTTACAAATGTAAATGCTAAAAGAAAAGAAACAATTTATTTGTAGAAAATATCTATAACTGAAATTATACATGCTTTGTTCAGAATATACTTATTGCAATACATTTTCGATCCATTTTCTGAAATCAAATAAATTACTTTAATTAAATCAACAATAACTTCTTTCTATATTTATGTATTTTAACTAATTCAGATTGTTCGTTATAACAACTAATCATATTAACTAATTCAGGCTGCAAATTTTCTAATTATAATAAAGTTTAATGTTTGATTGTATATTGTAAAAAAAAAAAATACGAGTGTTAAGAATTCTAAATTGTATCATCTTACTCTATTTGTGAAAAAAATAAAACTGAAATAATAAAATAAATACAGAAAAAATTTATAAAAATATATATAAGTACTTTTGTATCATGTTCAGTATTTCTTTTACACCGAGGAAACTTTTACAATTTTATTTCTGTTAAAAATATGTTGCAACATCTGCAAAACGTGAATTTTTTTATTAGTTTGTTAGCAAGAGAAACATTATGAAACGCACAATAAGGTAACACCGCGGCAATGCACGTTCGATTGGAACAAATTAGTTACTCGCACATTATTAGCGCGCGAGGCGTGCGTATTATCGTACACGAGGAATTCGCGGACTTCCGGTTTATCGGACAGACGAATTACGAAGCAACCTCCGTGCACGGATATTCAAGTTCGGCGTACTCCCGGCGAATTAGTAATCCTCAATAATTAGCGTTAATTGACTCCCGGAGAGGAAGCGATGAGGCTTGCGTAACGACGCGGGAACAATGGGCCTCGCGCCATGCAAAACGCACGGCACACATGTCGCGTGCAAAACGCCGCGTGAGTTTCTCAGGCGCGTGTCAATTAAAATGCTCTTAAGGATTGGGCCGTTTGCATAATTGTTTATACTTGGAGGAGGTCTGGTAAGTTGCAATGGTATGGTGCGGTGGTAGTTGGCGAGAACGTACTGAGATGGAAATTGCGCGAATAGTGGAAGTAATTTCGTTCATCTTCGATGATTAACAAATGAGAAATAAATCCATAAATTTTTATTTGTAAAGATACATGTCATTGTTCAAAAGTTTTAATACGCTTCTAAAAGTTTCTTGCATTTTACGAAAAGTTAAATACAAAAAAAGTCTTTGAAAAAGATATGTGAATCAAACACATTATAACAAACTTTTTTTTCCGTAAAGTCTTTGGTTTTAAAGTTAACGCTTCGTAATTACACTTTTTGTAAGTTCCGTAATGGTCACATAGGGATCAAAATGACCACGAAGCATTTAACCATTGCAGTCGACGTATTCATAGTTTTTGTTCTTTGAAGTAAAAAAAATTACTAAACATACTTTAAACTTTATAGAGCATAGAAATACAGGTTTGTGAAGATTTTAATAATATATTTTTAAGAAATCGCAAAAATAAAAATTGTTGAAAAATGAGTTTTATTCAGAACTTTTTTAATTTTTCATTTCTTAAAAATGTATGACTGACTGCAGATATGATATTTTCAAAAGAATAGTGCTATAATAAAAAAACGAAAAAGAAAAAAACAAAAAATATTGCGCGAACAGTTGCTTACAGCACGCACACTGACGCGCTGAGAGTAATATCTAGCGTCTAGTTGCAAATAAGATACATTGAACTTTAGATAGCAAGTCAAGTCCTATCTCTCGAAATAAGAACTTAGAGAAAGAATATAGAGCCTGGAACTTTTTTGGGGGTCAAGCCTCGTGTGATCACGAAAGATCAAAAAGATATTTTACAAGAAATGTAAATTATCATTTTACATAAGAAATTTTATATTGCAAGAAATTATCGTTGAAATTTTTTAAAAAAGCATTTTAAAACCTACACTGAAAAGACAATTTTGCTGAAATACAGATCTGCTGAAATACAGAAAATAATTATGTTTAACTATTAAAAAATTTACATGGACGTTTAATCTTCTTGCTAAAATGTTAAAACTTTTTGTACCATCATGCTTAATCGTCTTACATGATTATTTTCATAGTCCAACATTAAATCATTTTCTGATGTGTATCTAAATTTTTAAACACTAGTAAATTTGTTCCTTCCATGTACGAAACGTACTTAAAAATTTTTGTTAATTTTCTTCGATAATATTTCATCAAGCTACAGCACCTTGAAGTAAAAAAAATATTTAAAAAATATTTTTAATTTTATGTGACTTAAGAACAAAAGATCATAGAGACAAAACTAAAGACAAATTTGAAACTCTACAGTTTAAAATGCATTTATGAAAGTTTCTCTAAATTTTTTATCAAGATTCTTAACTATTCATAAAATACGAGAAAATCTCAAGCATGTTAATACGTTTGAACGACATGTGTATACAAAACTGCTATAAATAGTACAAATTTAATGTTTATTGTACATTTGTATAAAACAAAATAAATCTAATCCTACATAAAATAATTTTTTATTTATTTTTTCAAATGGATAAATATCGTTAAATATTTAAATGTAATCGGTTTGAATTTCATCGAGGATTGATAAAATAAAGTTAAGGAAAGTACAGGAAACATCTGTTAACAGAACAACAAGAAAATTATAAAGTTTCGCCATGTAACAGCTTTTTTTTGCTACACTCTCAGAATGCGTAAGATTTTCGCACATTAACGCACACAGTAGCGCGCATTCATTCGCGTTTATCGCTATTATTTCCTTAATGAAGATTGCTCGTTTAACGTCGATTCCTCGACTTCCGGTGCATTATCGCGCATTCACCTGTGGTGGATCCCAAGAAGCTGCGCACCTGTCTTCGCAATCGAGACGGCCGATCGGCGGCGAGTCGAGCTTAATTCCGTTCATAATTTTGGTTTCACGCTTTGATCCGTGTCGTTGCACGCGAGAAGCTTTAACCGGGAACCGAAAACGCGAGCCGGTGGTCCAGCGGAAGAAGCTAATCAAACGTCCGTGCGTGAAGCGTTTCAGCGAATCACTCGACGCTCTGAAAGAATTCAAGAATGTCTTCGGTAAAAAGATTGAACCGACAACGGGCAATGATGTGTGAAGAATTCGTATCTGACGAATTTACTCACGAAAACACACTAGTATCGATATCTTTTTTAGCCTGAAAAGAAACCAAAGTTAATTGGGAAGGAGAGTTTGCCCGCAATCAAAAAACGCACAGCAATAATTACTTTTTTTCTGATTTCGAAATTACCTTTCTTTGAAGTTTAATCTATTTTTATTCTTATAATAGCAATTTTTCAAATATGCAAGTATGGATGTTAGATATCATCCTTCAGATAACAGATAATAATAACTATCAAATAATAATTATAAATAATAATAAAATATAATATTATAAATAATAACAATATCTACTTTGATAAATAATTGTAAATAATATCTATAAATAATAATTATTATAAATTCTTTTTAATGAGAAAATTATCTAAAAAAATGTTCTTTACTTTGATAATCCATTTTTTATTGCTGTATAATAATTCGACATTTCATTGTTTATACTCTTGACAAATATCCTGGAATCATTAAAATAAACGTTATGGGAAAAAAACCCAAGAGATTCCGTTGAAATAAATTTTTGTTTCTTTATTCCATTCTTATTTCCCTTTTCCTTTTTTTCTGGATCGTGGTACATGCAGCAACCAGTATTTGTCGAAAGTGTGGGAGTGGCCTAGCTGCTCCCAAAAGGTCCTTGTCCTAATCGTCCTGTCGGAGGAATAAGCGAAGGACACTACGACACGCAATGTTTGAGATCCAATAAAAGGAAAAAAATTTTTTGCGAATTTTTTGTTCCGCCAAATTATACCGTGTGGTTCAGCATCGTCTAAACAAAGAACTAAAAACGTGCCCAATTCGATTTTAAACATATTAAACACATGAAGTTTTAACTTATTAACTTTTCTTCTAATGGGTTAACATTTTTTTCCCTTTAAAAGCAATAATATTTTTTCTTCTATAAAATGTTGGACATTAGACAATGTTAGATAATTGGCTTTCGTGTTGTCAACACAACTGTTATTATAGTCATATGACAGTGTTTTATTAGTTTAAATAAAATAAAACAAAAATTAATTAACGACTGTGCTGATTTAAAAGAAAAATTAGGCGTAAAAATTTTTAAATACTGTTCTTATGTTTCTAAAATTCATAATTATTTTTATTCCATATGCATAAGTATAATTATTTTTATATTATTGTTATAAATCATTTCCTTCTTATAATAAAAAATTATTTCTCTATTATTTTATATAAATTTCATTTTCAAGTAAAATATTAAATTTATAGTATGTTTCATATTACAATTATTTTTAATTTACTTAGTTAAGAAAATGTAACCTAATCCTGAATAAAAATAACTGCGTTGTGTCAACTTCTTACACGTCTCTTAATATGACATTTTAATTTTTTTTTATTTTTAATACACATAAGCACACAAGTCAGCGTATTTATCGAAACAAATAATTTTATTCATTATATTGCAAGCGTTATATTGAAATCTTTATAAAAGAAATATTAGAAATAAAAAATGAAAAAGATGAAATGATACTTCACATACAATATATAATTACTTAAACATAATTATATCATCAAAAATTTTTCTATTTATAAAGCTATAAAGCACTACAACAACTTAGTTAAGTTACATATCAGGTATTTTCAAGTATCCTTTTCCTCAGTTGAAAAGCAATTATGACTTACGCCATTCTATTCCATGTCTCGTAAAAACCACAACTTCATCATCTCTCTCGTAGAATTTCTAAGTTTAGAACGATGTTGTAGATCGTATAACAGCTGAAGAAACTCGCAGTTAAGAGTTAACTCAATCGCTTTTTCCTCTAGTCATCCTGTGTTCATCCTTTCGAGCTGTTTTGCGAGGTGTAACAAATGCGAGGTAGGCCGAAGACGAGGAAGAGAATCGCGTTCATTCCTTTATTTCTCAGCAATACGGTTGCTCGCAATTACATAGGTACAACGGAAATTTGTGCGAGAAGAAATACCAAACGTTCGTACAGCGTTCGTAATGAGAGGACCTTATAAAATTTTAAGATTTTCTGATCAATATTCTAATTCCGTTTCGTTTAAAATAAAATGTATTTCTTGATAATTGCGACAGAAACACATAGACTTTTACAGACTTTTATAGAAAAATCAATTAATTAAAATCCTTCATTTCTCTTCCCGAAGATAGAAATAAAAATCTCTGATTGTTCAATTCTCTTGTGTTATGCAAAGTCTGTACTTATGCTCTAAAGACTAAAGCACAGACTTTTGCGTAAAACATAATGCACAAGAGAAATAATTAATCAAAGTCCTTCATTTCTATCCTGAGAAGGGAAATGAAGAATTTTGAGTGATTGACTCTCTTATGCGTTGAGCATCTGTCTTTTGCTTTGATTTTAAACGTCATACTATGAAAAATATTAAGCTTATTTTACAATAACATAACATAAGGCTGTAAGGTTGTAATGCATTTCAAAGCCAAAATCTAAATTCTAATCGATAGAAATGGACGTACCACTGCGGTTTACAGCGTCTTTATAACCTTATGTTTATGCTATTATAGAGTAGGCTTGAATGTTTTAGGTTTTTATTGCCTGACAACTAAATTACACTGATTATTATTATTTAAGTTATTTTATTTAATAATTTTTTAATTTAGGTAGCTAAAGTCAATTAATACAAATATTTAAAATTTATAATTTTTGATCAGATTTATCTGAGATTCTTACACTGTATGACGGTAGGATGTACTAATTAACCACGCGAAATGCGATGGCGGGGGGAAAGAGGAGAATATTTTTTTGTCAAGATAAGTGGTTGACAGCCGGTTTGTTTTGAAGCTGAGACCGGCTCTGTAATTATATGAATCGTAAATTATTATTATACGGATTACGAGACAGTAACGCGAAGACTTTTATTGCGGATACCATCCTCCTTCCTCTTCTGGATGGCAAATACAATAAGCAGATAAGACCTTAATTGCAGGAGTCAACTGTAAGACAGTTGAGAGAAAAAATATTTCGAAAACTGAATTCCGATTGTTTAAATATTTGTAATCAATTATTTGAGATTAAGTTATATTTTATTCATTAAACATCTTAATTGCTTGTCGTTCGATTTCACTTTATTACTCAGCGCAGAACAAACCTGTTTTTCATTTGTTAATTTGAATTCTGATTACTTCTTTTTCTTTCTTTTTTTCTTTTTCGCAAAATATAGTCGTGCGAAAATGAACGAAAAAAGGAAAGATATCATGGAGAGAAACAACATTTATTTATAGGATTTATTATCTTAACCGCTCGGAATCCTATGGTCTTTCTTTGAAGTCGTTCTCTTGAGATTTTCAAGAGAAGCGTTGTAACGCAACTGCTGGCGCCCAAAGACTTGAAAAGATCATTGAAATATTTGCGAGATAGATTATTTTTACATTTATATAATTATTGAATCATCATTTTTATTCCATGGAAATCTCCAATATCTCCGAAGCCTTTGCCGATATTTTCGTTTTTATTCATACAGTATTTCATCGTCGCGATGGAAAAACGACGAAAATGATTTAAGGATGAGTTCACCTAAAAGCAAGCCGAAGCTTTTAGGTGAAAACGTGGTGTAGAATTTCAACTACTTCCTGCTGATAGATCACGTCTCTTTGTAGTTCCGATGAAAAACGCGTACGGGGGTTATTTCGAAAGGATTTCCGAGAATAATACCCTCAGATTCTATCCTTTAATCTCGATTCATGGAAAATCCGATCTCACCAAACATGTTTTAAAAATAAGATTTGCTCAAATCAAATGTGAATTATTAATAATATAATAATAATTGTACTTTATTAGTTTCTCGAACTCTTAAGTTAGAAAAAGATCAGCAATATTGACATACTGCTATATTTTAGATTATATTTCTCAAATAAAAGCTAACAATAAAATGATAACATAAATACAAACTAGACTGTGTCTTTTGTCAAATGGTATAATAGTTTTTATAATACTGTTTCGTATTTTGTAAAAATTAATTTTTATGTAACATAATCGAAATTGAGCGTCTAATGTCCGTATTCGCCGTAGTCCTTCCTTGAAAAATGAGGATTCCTTGTTTATGTCTGTCTTTATCTCACATACTATGTTTCACCATAAGCGAAACAAAGACAGACAGGGACAAGAAACACTCATTTCTCTAGGAGACTGTGAATATGGGTATAAGGAATTGGATTTTTTAAAACTGACACAGGGTAACTCTGTTATGCACATGCTGCACTTGTCTAAAATTTAATTTATCAAGTATTATTTACCATGTTTAATAAATAATATATAATAAATTAAGTTATTTGATAAGTTGACTGTAGTTTTACTGTTAATTTATGTATAATTTACATTACATGTGTTATATCCCTTGAAAAAAAAGTTGATAAACTTGTTTCAATAAACTGATTACTGATCAGTAACTGATGATGTTTTATCAGTTAACTGACGAAATATAACCAGTTACTGATCAGTAATCAGTTTATTGAAACAAGTTTATCAACTTTTTTTTCAAGGGATAATGGATTTTCAGTCTAAATATTGCAATATAAATACGGAAGGCTTGTATTTACGCACATACATTTACATATATTCCGCAATATTTTCTTTTTATTTTGAATAAACACTTACATGATTTTATAACAAAACACTGTGCTTTTAATTATTCTTTTGATGAGTCATATTAACATCCCTATTCTTCTTTGACCCATAATGCAAAGTCGCTACATTTTCTTAAGAAAAAGTGTTCCAGTAAACTGATTACTATATCATTGTAATAATTGATGATATTGTCAGTTAATAATACAGCTTATCAGTTTATTGAAACATTTTTTTCTTTAAACTTTATATAAATAATACTCAATATAATAAATATGTTAAAATTTTGAGTCTAGAATCTATTAAAGAACAGTTAGATGAATATAATCGTTGAGTTTTGAATTTAAAATGTTAATTATTAACACATTGCGTACCGCATAGAAATCTCTAAGCCATGAGCGGTCCTTAACAGATGGCGCGCGAAAACTCATAAGCGGTACGTAATGTGCTAACAAGATTTTTTTTTAATATGAGGATTTTTTAAATCAAATCTTCAAAATTTGGCTCTAAGATAACAAGTAAATAACTCATTTTGATAGAAAAATTTCCTTTACTTCTACTTAAAAACCAATTCAGCAATTTAATATTCTTAGGAGATATATATGTATGTCTTAAAATAATCTAATTACCATATAATTTTTATAACGTTATATGTGTATATATAATCATAGGACTCGATAAATAAATTCTTGTTTTTTCTGACAACAGGAACAAAAGAAATCGGCGGTTCACCGATCCGGAATGAATACTGCCCTATCGCTGGTCTTTATCACTTTAAATACAACATCAACAACAATTCTGCGATCTCGTTGGAATGCAATTCGTACTCTTCCGAGTTCAGTAACTGTCCTGATGGATCGATCTTGAATTTAAAATTTAAACGGTGTAACTTTGAGGCGCGCGGTAAGTCTTCATTCTTAGATTTCCTTTATATTAATAAAGTTTATATTTATATTCATATAAATACAATAGACATACACATACATTAGTAATTCATAATTAATTTAGAATTATTAATATCACAATAAATATTTCGTAAGCGATTTATGTTTCCGAAAGACTTCATTTATTTTTAAATATTTAAGTAATAAAATTAATTGATACCAAAATTTTATAAATTAAAGTTTAGCGGTGAAGTGTGTGTCTTTCCCTCGTTTGCATCACTGTCAATTTAATTTAAATAAAAGTAGTATCATTACCAAGTAACTGATTATTATAACAAAAAGCGTCTCTGAAGAAATTGCGACATTCTCGGAATATATCATTAATCTCGTTTCAGCAGATCTCATGTATAATTGTTTGGGCAGTTGGCCTGGACCAAATAATTCTAAATATCTTGCTCTTTGGGACAGTAACGCCAGCGATGACAGGCCTCAATATAGATGCGGGGTACGTTAATAAATTGTTTTTCATAAAATAGCAATAAAATAATGCAATGCGGTACAATAAAATAAGATAAACATTAATTAGACATTAATAAAACAATCAGTGTTACATTTAGATAATGAAAAAATATTTAAATAAAAATAAGATAAATTACACATCTCTTAGATAAGATAAAAATGATTTGATTTTAAAAGCGTCTATTTTTTCAATAATTCAATTTATTTAATTATGAATACATCTGAGTAATTCAATGTAGGTAATATAAATCTTAGGTTCATATATATTTTGCATGTAAGATTATTAATAACAGTTTGTGATAAGTAAAATGTAATTTTTAGTTATACCACGTCGATAATAAAAGAGGGAAAACTTATATGGCATTTAGCAGCGACTCAAGCTGCACGCAGGATTTAGATAATTCAACTAATGGATACGAAACTTTAATTTTGAGCAAGAGTCTAAATCAGAAAAAAGTGCCAGATTACGTGAAGAATCATGTTGCTACGTGAGTACACTAAATTTTGCGATTATTTAATTTAATTTTATTGTTGAACACGTTCTAATAATAAAATTAAAGTAGATTTCGTTTCTATGGTTATTTAATAAATATTGTATCTAATTTTAAAACTAATATTTGTACAACGCTTATAATAATCGATACATGTTTTTAATAATATTGTTAGATTTCCCAAATGGGCGCAGGGATTATGGGAGGAGTCTCTTATAGTTAATGGTACCATGACTTTCACCGATCTCAATGGCTACAATAGTTACACCTTTATCACTGTGGAATCGAATGAGGACACTGGCCGTTATGTGGTATACTCCAAAGATCAATGGTAAGCAATTAATTTGGCGTAATGATTTTTACGATTTATCGGAAGAAAATCGAGAAATATATTAAAAATAAACTTATCTCTATTTTATATTACGTCTTTGCGTCCTAAAACATTATTTTTACTAACAATAAAAATTTTAAAAATTTGAAATGAACATTTACTTTTAATTTCAGCGAGCAGGCTGCTTTTGTGTGCTTAATGATGAGGCAACGAAGTGAAAATGTATTGGAATTTACAATAGGTACGAAAAGTCTTATACTTAAGTGTAATTATAAGTAAGCACAGTTTATTATTAAGAAGGATGGGATAAATCGGACCTACTTGCAGTTTTTGTTCTTTATAAGGCGCAAATAAAGTTTAATCGAAAAACCGAAGGTGCCGTTGAAAAGATAATTTAATTCCTTTCATTTTTACTTCAGACCATTTTGACGTATCTCTCACCTATATGGAAATGTAAAAACGTCTTTTCCACTCCGATTTGAAACCATTGGTTTCACATTCCAAATTGAATACCTCTATTTTTATCGATTTTTAAATAAAATTTTAAAAGATTTTAATGTATTTTTTTAGTATTGAGTAAATCCGAGCAATTTGACAGTCAAAAATAAAAATTTTAGTTAGGAAAAAATTGGACAGTTTATATAATTAGAGTTGAAATCAATAAAATTCAATTATTCTGAGTCTAATAACTCGTATTATTTTACTGATTTAACATTTCTAAGACCAGATCTGATTAGTTGATCACCAGTACTACGATCAGGTTGCAATTCCGACATAAAGATTCGATCTGGACAAAAGTTCTTTGCAACAAATTTTACAATAAACAACTGCAAAGGTGATCCAAAAAAACGATTGATGCTTTTGAATTATACTCTTTAATTATTTTAAATTAATTACCTTTTAAAATTTTAATATCCTTTAATTAATGATTCATAAGAATTTTTTATTTTTTTTAAATTTGTACCGCACGATGGCTGAAAATACACATTCACGACTATTTTATGAATGTTATAACAGAGAATTGTCAAATTGCTATTATATGTTCGGTGTCTTCTAAGGACTTTGCATTATAAATGGCACACAAGTTTGCTTAACCGTATTCATTTAAATTAAAAAGGTTTGGAACACAGTCCGATTCTATTCCACTCTTGCCTATATGATATATTATTAGTTCAATTTTATTAAATATAGAAAGAAATCAAAAGATATACTTTTATGGAATCTTTTTTCAACTATTGGAAAGAAATTCTTTTCAATTCATATTATTTTTCGGACAGATTATGCAAATTCAAGAAAGATTCAAGAAAGTAAATGATTTCTTAATTCAAAAGGATCAATGGTACTATTTAAGTTTTGATGTAATTTCAATGAATTCTTATTGAATTTTATCTTCCTTTTGAAACACAAAATGTTAAATAATAATGTCATTATTTTATTAAAAAATTCATTAATTTTAATAAATCATTAATTTGTTATTATAGTATATTTGCGATTTTTCCTTGCAAGTTTATCAAAAATTCATTATAATCTTAATGTCGTTAATTTGTCAATATAAAATATCTATACAATTTGTTACAATTTCATTAAAAATTATTTCAATTTCTCTAAAATTTGTTTTATTTATTAAATAATATTTTTTGCAGTAATCTCTGTTTAAAAAATCGCATAAGATCAAACTAGATAGAATTGCTGTCCGAATTAAGAAGCTTTATATCCGATTGTATCTGTTTCTTTCCGTTGTGGAGAGATACTTCTATCCATAACTACCCGATTTTTCAACTGTTTTTTTAAGCATTCCGAAATTACGTATTCAAGGTCTATCTGATTCAATCCAAAAATCGAACCCAATATGTTTTTATTTCAAAGTTGCCTGCAGACCTTATTCGAAAGTATCCATGCTCATATCTGACATTTCCTATCTAGTTTCTTTTCATTTTTATCAGTCAGAACGGATACAATGATACAAAACTTATACGAATAATTCCGAAAATTAAACCCATATTTTATTGTCCGAAAGTAGAATGCAGATCCTATTTGAAAAAATGTGCACTTGTGTCTGAAATTTTTCCCTTGATTTCTTTCCATTTCTATCGATTAAACTCCTATCTATTTTGTGTGATTTGTTTCGGATTTATTTCATCTAAATTATTCTACATGAATAACAAATATAAAAAAAAAACAGATAAAAATGGAATAAAAGCCTATACATTTTTTGTCCGGATTTGTTTTATCTGTTTTTGTACAAATAGTGAATGTCACAAAATAGAATGGAAAGGATTAAATGCCATCCTCTTGTGTCTGGATTTCATCCCGGATTTATTCTATCCGTTTATATACGAAAAGCGATACATAACAGATAGGAATGGAAAAAAACGTATTCGTGTAGAAATGGATAAAATAAATCTATAATGAAATCTGGACACAAATAAATGTTTATTTTTTTACATTTCTATCCAATTTTTTAAGCAGGAATATCACACACAGGGATGATTTTGAATCCACTGGGCTATCAAAACGATTTGTGCGACGATCCTAATTTTGATAAACCGGTGTGGATGACTCAAGCACGTAAGTTGAAGTATACAATAACTCCGCATTGACGGTAGTGGCGTAGTATCGCGAAAAAAATTAGAAGTTAAAAGGCATGAAACATGATAAATTGATGATGAAATTTTGTCTTGCATGTCATTTCATTATTATATTTTATTGTGAAAATGTGACTTGTCTCATATTTACTAAATTCGTAAAAAATGGGCCGCAAGTAAAGTTATCTTTGAATTTTATATGTGCATAAAACATATTTTTCACTCCTTTCAAGAATTGTCCGTGTGTTTTCCTACCTGAAGAGGCTTTATTTGACCTGTTTTTTACGATTATTTACTATCAGGGAAGAAAAGAATAGTTAAGACCATTCTTATAAGTGTTTTAAAGCGATCTTATTATTCTGTTTTATCCAAATTCTCTTTATATAGTTACAAATGCCACGAATAAAACTTTTACGTATTTCTCGCTTATGACGTCACCACTTCAATATGATCGCACGAACAGTCAGGAGCCTTAAACAAAAATTTTATTCTATATAAGGCTCTATTCTTAATGATAAGAATACTTTGGAAACACGCACAGCTATTTGATGCAAATACTTATATTGATATATAATAATATCAATTTTTAAATACATTTTTCAGTTTTATAAATTGCGCATTGATACAAGATGTCAGACTTGAAACGCAATCACATAAATTGAAGCTAGAAATAATATCACAAATTAAATTGACTGTCTGTTTTCAATAATAATGATACAAGCATCTCATTATTCATATATCGATCTAAAATGCACTTATTATTCATACTTTTTAAGGTATCGAACGTATAGTGGAGTCGCCCTGTCCAATAACAGGTCAATATACAGGCATGATAACAGATTTGTCAGGAATGTGTGCCGAATTAAGCAGTAACTGTAACACTCGAGAAATAATGTATTTTAAAGTAAGTGACTGCGAGTCTGGGGAACTATACGAAGGTACGCATAAAATTATAAAAAACTTAAAGAAAAGTAAAAAACATCAATACAAATGAATAAATTTAAGGATAACAAAATTAGATTACCAAATAAAAATATTTACGCAATTTGACGAAAACAACATTAAAAAAAATGTTATTGACTTTGATTATTTTTGATAAAAAAATTTTAATAATCAAATAAACCTTATAGTAAACCTTCAAGCAAATTAATTTAAAAATTTATATATTTAAATATTATCTCATCAATTATATAAATTATGTGTTTATATGAAATATTATTTTTTTCTACGAAATATTTTTACTATTGTTTTTAGAGAGGACATATCTGTGCTTGGGACAATGGGAGGAGAATGGTGTGATGTATACGTACACTATGAGAAACGATACTGCTACGAATGAATGTTTCGTAGGTTTAATCGTTAATGACGAAGAGATATACATCAAGGAAGCTGGCGATCATTGCATGAGAAATATAGATCCTAAGAAACAAGGGATGCGTCTTTACAAAAAGGGTAAGCCAAAAAGTTTTGTGAAAGCGCTTTTATGAGGCGCACTTCCACTACTGCTGCTTCCACTACTATGTGTTTGATCTTTTGTTTCATGATCTATTAATATAACTGGTCTTTATACTGAGACACTCATATAAATATGTATAATTATATAAAAATTAATGAAAGATCTTGATAAAAAAAAAAATAATTAATAACAACGAAGGTTTCTCGTTCGTATTATCAAAACAATAAATAATCTAAGGTCAAAACGAACTAAATTGATCATAAAAATTATAATTTATTTTAGTACTGATAACATACTGTTGACGAAACGTTTCGATCTCACTTAATCATCAACCGTTTACATAATTACAAATAATTTAAATGTTTAAGTATATATTTCTACATGATATATCATTCATGATTGTTTACCCGTTTATCGCAATTAGTCATGAGCACGGAAATATCCACATAATGGAGCGCTTATGTAATATTAATATAAATCGAAATTTGAAATATACTCGTTAAACTTTATTAAAATTTTTTCTAATCTTATAATAAAATTATTTCAATCAACCTATCTAAGTCACTATAGGAAAGTTATCTATTTCTATTGTTTCTTAGCAATATCTTTTTTTTTACTTAAACAATTAAATACTCATCTAAACAAATGTTTTTTATGCGATTTATTAAGTTATCTAATCCAATCTGAAAATTATGATTTGCTTTTTATACATAAATCTATATATGTACATATGTGTACATACACATATATACATGTAACACACTCGTTATATAACAGTTACATTGTCGAGTAAAAAATTACAACATTTATATTATTTTATGTTGGTTGGGATCTTTAGCAACTTTAATAACAGATTTCTTAAAATCGTGATATAATAGAGATATTTTGCGCCCAAATTTATATGCAATCTAGAGTACATAAGTCAAAACTTATTAAACCTTATGGCAAAAAAGTTGATTGATTGCTCAATGTTATTGTAACAATAGTAGATAATACACTTCTATATTATTTCAGGACAATGTTATGGAAATTCGCCAAGTCCTGCGCCAACCCCGATGAGACCGATTCCTCATAATCCAATAATGAGGATTACGACTCCACGATCGAGGATATCAGGTTAGTTAAATAAATTAATAAAGTTAAATAAATTTTATTATCTATTATTCAATTTTTTAATTTTTTAGTACAACGTATCGTATCCTATCGAAATAAACCTTTCCTCGTGTATGATTTATTAGTGTGGTTCTTATTTTGGATATTTTCGAATTTTTATGCTCCCAGGGGTTTAAACGCTTCCAAATTAATAAAAAAAAATTCCCTAAAAATTTGAGCTCTTAATATCAACTCTAAGATAGTCCGCATGACCACCTAAGTTTCTTATGGAAATAACATGTAAAAAACTTCTTTTATTCTTCGAAACTTTATATGTCCTTTACGAATGATCCTAAAATTATGAGAAGTAGATATTTTTGTAGAGAATTTAATGCTCTACAGTCTACAGAAAAGGTCTTATAATATTTTTCGGTAAATCTTCTGGTTCAAAAGTTATTCGAGGTCAAAGTTCAATTAAAATAAAATCATCCATGTTTTCAAGTATATTTACAAAATAAACAGTTGTGCCATAAAATATATTACATATTTCTTGAAGGTAACAAATTTCATGTATTTCCATTATCTTAAAATTTTATTACATAAGAAACAAAAGTTATTTGTTGATATTGTGACCAATACATATTTTTTATAGATCAAAAAAACTGAAAATCTATTTATACCAAAAAATAGAAAAATTTAAAGAAGGGAAAATAATATAAAAGTATTTTGTTTTAAGTTTTGATGAACTTTATGAACTTATTTTCATATTTTCAACAATTGAACTTTTTCGAGTATCAGAATAATTATGATTATATTCTGATAATAATTGGACTGTAAACTGTTGTTGCTCTGGATTTTTATTTAATATACCATGATAATCTTCAATTAATTAATTATTATCATGGTATATCAAGTAAAAACCCAGAGCAACAACAGTTTATAGTCCAATTATTAATTTGGAAGCGTTTAAACCCCTGGGAGCATAAAAATTCGAAAATATCCAAAATAAGGACCATCCTAATGATTTATATATTGAGATTAATTAAATATTAAACAATAACTCATTTTTTTCTTTTCTTGATCGTAGGAGCTACTAGAACGCCAGGAAATGCAGTTTCTTCATCAGCTCTCTGCAGATTGACAACATCCATGACTTATATGCTCTTCGCTGCTGTAGTCATCGCATTTTTCAAAGCAGCTTCTTCATACACGCTCGAATAATGACACCATTTTTACAAATTGAATAGTGAGCTAACTGATGCTAACTTTAGTATATGTATTAGAAAATCAAGGCTTTTTTAACGTCGAATTAAATTTTATTTCTTTGATCGAAACGAAATTTTATCCGAATCGAATCAAATAGAATTGAATTAAATCAAATCAAATTATTGAAACACAATCTTTAATTAACAACATAATTATTACCGTTGAATTTTAAGCCATAGATAACAACAATAAAAAAACGTTAGCTATGTAAGAAACACAGGTATTAATTATACGATATTATTAATATATTTTATAAAATCAATTTAAATGTGATTTTATAAAATTGTCAATATATGTAATTCGTATTCAAGTCTCTTAGATTCAAAATTGTCGAATAGTTCAGATTCGAATTGTAGAGATTGAAATTTTAACTAGATTTGATTTAATTCGTATTCGAATAATTTATATATCTTTAGTACACACATTACCGCATTTTTATTCTTGTCTTACAGACAATCGTAAATAAGTCAGTTATTTATTGCGAAGGTCGATCTGAAACAATTTTGTAGAGAATGTAACAGATTATCATATTTTTCCTTCTCGCGCATTATTCTGTCGTGCCGCGTTTTGAGAGATTTTTTTTTCTTTTTAAACAAATATAAAATCAAAAACTTTTATTTACTCCATCGAATTGACGAATGTATAGGAATTTAAAAAAAAAAGAAAATTTTAAGGCTGCAGATATTTTTTATCGATATTTAAGACTTGATGTGACGTGGTATATACAATGTATTAGAAATGTGCGAATCAAGGTTTTTTGACACCAATTCGAATCGAATCAAATTATATTTAAATCGAATCGTTAAAACATAACTTTTACTTTAATTACTAATATAATTATTATTAAGTCGAATTTTAATATATAGATAATAAAAAGATTTTCTATGAAAAATAATAGTGATGATACAAAATTATTTTAAATATGATTTTATAAGATTGTCAATATGTGAATCGTATCTCTTAGATTCGAATTTTCGAATAATTTGAATTTAAATAATCGAAATTCAAATTCGAACTAAATCGACAAAATTTTACTCGAATCGTTAAAACATTTAATAATAACACAATTATTATTAGGTAGAATATTATTAGATACTAACAAGATTTCTATATAAGAAAAATAATATTAATTATATGATATAAAATCATTTTAAATATGATTTTATCAGATTGTTAATACATATGATTCTTATTAGAACCTTTTAGATTAAAAATTTTCGAAATAGTTCGGATTTGACTTGGAAATTCAAATAGAATTTTTATCTGATTCGATTCGTATTCGAATGATTTGCACATCTCTACAATATATAGAACTCTAATCATATTATGAACTCTTCACCGACGAAGTTGTGATTAATTCATATTGCGAATTATTACTATTTATTTAAGTTTTCAATAGAAAGGCTACAAGTTAGGTTTCAATAATCGTGTTTGGGCACTGCCTTGTAAGATATAGATATTTCGCTGCGACTGTCCACGAAAGTCCAAAGAGTCGTTGTCTACGTACAGACAAATGATAAGTTTTTAACAAAACAAACATCACACAAACATATAGAAAGGTGACATAGAAATATAAAAGGGATTGATGGTAATTTTTCATGATTTTGTGATAATAAATTCAATTTACAATTTTGAACATCGCGAAGATAAAATGTTACACTTTATTGACTATCAAATTTCTTTTTAATTACGTAAAACCTGATATCCCTTATATGTACTATTTAGAATAGTCAAAACAGTGATATCTTCTATAATACAAGTAAAATGTCCCTTAAATATCCGTAGAGCAGAAAACGCGCCATAATTAAATAACTTGACATAGAAAGATAAAAGAATTAAACAGTTGCATAAGACTGACAAAGCTACTATTTTAATACGCTATGACTCAGTCCTTTCTTCTCCATTAGAGATAAATAATTTTAGCAAATGTACATTCTTATTCAATATGAAGGAAAATATATTTTCACGAACAATACATATCAATATAAAAATAATATAGAAAAAATTAAAAACTCTGTAAAAAGTTTACTGAGAAAAGTTAGTAACATGGATGAAAGTTGCTTTGGCTTACAGACTTGAAATGTAATTTAGCATTTCGATATTTACGTATATCGAAAAGAAAACTCGTATAATAGTAAATATAAAGTAAATAATGTTCAAATAAAGATTTAATAAAAATGCAATAACAAAGAAAAAAAACCAGCTGGTACAAAAAAACAATTTCACAAAAAAATACTTTTTATTGTAGCATGGTTTAAACACAGATGAAATTTAATATCATACAAAAAGTTTTACATAAAATTTCATATAAAATTTTTCACAGTCATATAAAAAGTTGATATGAAATTTACATCTGTGTTATACATGGTTCTCTAACCATTCTAACTTGTTCTCGCATTTAGACTCATACGAAAAATGAAAAATTATATATGTATATACATATGTAAACTTGTCTATTATTTATTAGTGTATAATATTAATAGTGAGGCAGATTTAACGAAATATATATTTACGAAACTCGTAACTAAATATGATTTGTACAGAAAATTGTAGCTAGTAATTTTAACATTTTATCTCTTATCAAGTATCGCTAAGTTTGGTTTTATTTCTTTATAAACTGTGTGTCTCAGTATTTAATTTGTATTTAATATAAATAATTGTGAACAATTTTATTTCATAATTCCAATGAAAAGTGTATAATAGTTGTATAAATGAACTAAATAAGCAATAATAGATTTGTAAAGAGTGCGTTACAAAACCTAAATGTCTAATAATAAGATCAAATTTAAGAATAGATTGCAAGAACTAAAAGCAAACACAAATTAGTGTATTCGAACAACATACAATTCACAACATCAAAAGCTATATACAAAAATTAATTTTCGTGAAAGTGTCTGTATAATAAAGAAATTATAGTTTCTATTATTATTCATGCAATCACAAATAAAAGTATATTTAACAAAACTATATAGCTAACCGCCATGTAAAAGCATGTTGTAAATATATAAATATAAGTGACAATAACTGACATTTTTAAGAAACATTTGGAATTAAATGAGACATCTTTAGGATGCATGCTTTAGGATGCATGATCACTATTTTATTATATTATCTAACAAAGGAATTTCGTACTTTTACAAGATCCAATGTATGTAAGAAAAATAAATAAACACATATTACTTTAATTGCATAATTATTTTAAATACTTTTATTCCATGTAACACCTCATTAAAAAATTAAAATATATCTAAACTCAATCTTATATAATATATTCGACCAATACATGTAACATACAATTTCAAATAAGAAGGCCTATTCGGTCATAGCTAGAACTTAGTGCTTTATATATACGTGTGATTTTATATACTTTCTCAGACTCAACCAAACTTTTTTCAGGAGGGGGGGGGGAGGGGGAAGGTTAATATAGATGCTAGTAAGCATCAAGTATTATTAAATTAATTTTAATTTAATAAAAGTGATATTACTAACTCTTATTCGATCATAACTGTGTTATATGACCGAAAGTAACGGCGCGCAGTTTGGTTGAGTCTGAGAAAATATATAAAATCACACATATATATATAAAGCACTAAGTTCTAGCTATGACTGAATAGGCCTTCTTATTTGAAATTGTATCTTATATAATATATTCTTAATTTACTATTCATTTGCAATCTAGGAATGTCTAGACCAGTCTAGACTGTGTCTAGTCTTAACCCTGAAATACTGTTATGGATATGTTTTCACTCAAGTGCTAATTTAAGATTAATACAATTTTCATTATTAAGATCAAGTCAATAGCTTAAAATAATATTTAATAACAATTATGTGTACATCAAAATAGTATTAATTCAGCTATTTTAACACCCACAAACAAAGCAGGAAAAGTATTAAAAAATATTAAATTAATAAAAAATTTTTAAAAGTGCAAAAAGAAAAAATTAATTTTGTAGGTAAATTTTCATCCAGAATAGTGCTGAATGTAAGAAAAGTGAATAGTGCTCCATGGTGAAACATAGAAATAATAAAAGCAAATAAAATCTGATATAATTATAAATTACAGAAACAATTATAAGAACATTCAAATTTCCTGTAACAAACTGCTATTATTTGTCATTGTTTTGACATCAAAGAGACATCAAATAGCATGTTTGATATCAAAATGATGACAAATAATAGCAATTTGCTATAGGGGATAGAAATGCAAGTACATATTGTAAATTTAAGATATCTGAATTATAAGCATATAAATAAAAAAAAAGAACTTAAAAAGAATACAAAGTGATTATGACAAATATTTGTAATGTTAATATAAAAATAATTTTGACAAATATTAAGTTTGTGTAAAGTACTTCATTATATTAAAAATATATATTCTATACTTGTACAGATATTAATTTATAACAAAAGTTGCTTTTTTTCATATTCCAGAATAGCTACTTTCCGTTCACTTCCCCAGGCATACTTAGTGCCTTGAAGGCGCATGTTCTTCGCTATTACACGATGGCATGGTATAATATAGGCAACATAATTTTTGGAAATTGCATTTCCCACTGCTATTGCGGCTTTGGGATTGCAATCCACCATCTGTGCAACTTTCTCGTACGTAGTGACCGTCCCTATAGGAATTTCCGTCAGAGACCTCCAAACTTTAATTTGAAACTCTGTGCCTTTCATGATTACATGAACCGTACGAAGCTGAGGATCGTCAGGATGAAAAATTTTCGCAACGACAGCGTCCGTCTTGTTTTCGGTATCCTCTGATATGCGAGTCAAAGGCCATTTCACCTTTAGATCTGCGAGAGCTGACGCCTCATCATCAAAGAACGTCAAATACGCCACATCTTCGTCTATGTCGGTTACGGCGATGAGACATTTCCCGAATGGAGTTTGATGAAATGCGTACAACAATTGGAATGTCATGTAATTACTTTTGTATTTATCCACTGTCATGCTTCGAAATACAATCATGATTACAAAACAACTTCAAAACGAGATGAATAACAGTGAAAAAATGCCAATGCCGGTCCGATTAATGCCGGCTGCTATCGAATTGTAACTGATTATAACCAAACGACTATCCAGTAGAGATGTGTCGTTCAGGAACGTTCCGTTCACTATGAACGGATCTTTTTACTGACCTGAAAGATCCTAGTTACAATAAAAATGAACGGAACCTTAGAGTCTCTAATTCAGCTGATTCCCCTAGTTATGCGCGCTGACGCATGCATGTATGTATTGTATAGTCCATGATGTAAAAAACATTCTTCTTACATCATGGTATAGTCGTGAGCTAAAAGGTTGCAACACGTTTTTTTCGATTGTTTTTGAAATGTAGACTTGCTCATTAAACGGCGAACGTCATTGGTTCTTACCTATGGATCCAACCAATTAAGCATCAAACCATCTACCATAAAAAAAAATGTGTTGCTATCTTTTAGCTCACGACTATACAGTCGTGTTCATTATAGTTGCGACACTTTTTCTTAGATGCGTCTCTGAACACGCAACTATAATACGAGCTGAGAACATGATTGGTTCTTACTTGTGGATCCAACCAATTACGTTTGCCGCTCGATGAGCAGGGCTACATTCCAAAAACTATCGAAAAAAAAGTGTCGCAACTATAATGAACCCGACTGTACACTTAAGGTTGGTTTATGCAGGCCGTAACCGATAACTTATGTCGAATTCTGTAAGAAATTGACTAATCATAATCGATTTACAGAAGAATAATCGACTATGATTGGTCTTTTTTAGATTCCAGCATAAGTTAGGTTACGGCCTGCATAAATCAACCTTTATTTAGAGAGTTCAGGAATAAAAAACAAACAGTATGTAAGAGTGTGTGTACTCCCGGTTTTACTGGCGCTGGAATCCTGAGAACAGTGTTGCTACTTGCTAGAAATAAGACGAGAGTCAGAAGGCTTGTTTTCTATTCCTGCACTAGACTACACTGGAACGTTCCTTCTTGCTTTCACTAACTTTCAAATATATATCTATTTCATTTTAAGTGCACACTAATTCAGGGAGTTCAGGAACAGAAAACAAACGGAGAGTCATGGCGGTGAGGAAACGCACATAACAAGAAAGCATGTCCGTAAGCGCTCGAAGCGGAACCTTTGAACGGAACCTTTTGAACGGAACATTAGAGTGACTGATCTTAATGTTCCGAAACAGTATGATGTTCTGCTTTGCCCATCTCTACTATCCAGCTGACCACAGCTGACTTTCTTTAAGTCAGCAGATGTGCCGAGGTTCCCTTTTACGCGCATGCGCGTCGAGAAGATCATCAGTGCAATATTTAAAATAACATATATGTATGTATATATTAATATATATTTGCATTTAAAATCAAAAAGAAAAGATTTCAAAAACTTAAAAGTAGAACCTCTACTTTTAAAAGGTCGCTGTGTTCTTTGAGCTGTTGTAAGTT
The DNA here is from genome assembly GCF_016802725.1 of Solenopsis invicta. Lineage (NCBI taxonomy): Eukaryota > Metazoa > Arthropoda > Insecta > Hymenoptera > Formicidae > Solenopsis > Solenopsis invicta. Next base: position 7,191,040 of record NC_052673.1, read on the forward strand.
TGGTAATTTTTACATATAAAAAATATACAAAATAGGAAATTATTTCTCACTTTGGCTGTTTTTTAATGTTTGGTTATTTTTAATTAAAATACACAAATGACACAGTACTTGAGAGAATTCATACCTTGATAGAAAAGCAAAAAGTAAAAAGACAGAAATCAATTTAAATTGGTAAAAATGGATATTTGCTAACAATATAATTTGTTTTAATTATTTGAATAAATGAGTGTATAATTTATGTTTTTATGTACTTTTCTTTGCTTGATTTTAAAAAGCTTTTATTTTTTATAACTTTAAAACTATAGCGCTTTTTGTTAAATATTAAAGCTAAAAAGGTTTACTAGACACATGGTAAGACTATTAAATAAACTTTTGAGACGTAAATACAGCGAAAAACTGATGTAATTAGAAAAACTTTATTAAAAAATTTTATTGGACTTAATTTTTTGAATTTATTATACAATTATCTTTTTGATTCCTTTATAATCAACTAATTTAACTCATAATTTACCTCGATTGAGTTAAGGTCCTTATATATTTATTAGCAAAAACAAAGTTCAAAAAAGTTAAGCCATTTTTGAGAAATCTTATACACTGATGTCCGGGCGAACGGACCAGTAAATATTGTAAAATTAAGTACAATGGAGCCTCCCATATCCGAAATAATAGGAAGACAAAATTGTTTGGATAAGGGAATTTTCAGATAATAGAATACATACATTTATATATTAAATTTCATTTATTCAAACAGAAACTTACATTTTTAACAAAAAGGACTTTATAAATTCAAAAAAAAACTTAAATTCTTTACGTAAAAAAAATAAAATTAATTTTACAATATGTTATAACATTCAAATAGTAGAACGTTCGGATATTAAAGTATTTGTATAATCGAACTTCGGATATGGAAGGCGCTACTCTATTTAAGGGGACTGTAGGGTCGAATTGCTCGTAAATCTTACATCATGGCGTTCAATCATCCTTAGTTAAAAATCTTCAAGAGAGTAGTCTTTTTGTCATTATTGGATGAACCTCTATAGAATAAATTGAATAAAAATTAACAAAATAGTTATTATTAACAAAAACCAAAACTTTTTTATTTGAAGAAATTGAGTTTGTAACTGACATTGTGATAACTTTTATTCGATCTATTTTGTAAAGATTTACTTGATAGCAGCAAGTTTCATGAAGATTTCTAACTAAAAATCGTAGGACGCCAGATTGTCTACATTATCCAATTAGATAATTTAATATAAAATTTTCTAATTGATCTAGTCATTAGATTCTAATGGTAAAACTCCAAGCACCGAATGGATGTGGTCAATCGCAACGAGAAGCTCCAATGCTTCTTAAAAATCGCTATTGAGATCGGACTATTAGGAGCTAACATGTCATTACAAAACGAAAGAAACATACTTTAGCTATACAGAGTGATTCAGAATAATCACCCTGTAATCTTATCTTTCGACAGACATATTGTATTCTGAGACAATTTTTCCTTTGGTAAAAAATTTATTCGGAACTTAGTTTTTAAGTTATAAGATAAAATAGTGTATCATATACAGATTGAATACAGAAAGTAGGCAAGAGGGGCACAATTCCCTGTTACATGCGAGTTTATCGTAAATTTCACAAGTTATGCTAATATCGGTGAATTCAAATATCAATGAAAAATTGAATATAATTTTTTTTGTTCTTGCTAATAGTAATGTAGTGTCAGTGCACAAATGGAAATCAATTTTTTAATATTATTTGTATTTTATTTGTTATTCTTTCTTTTTATCATTAAAATTAAGCAATTTTTTGTATGTTTTACTCCATAAAACCAGTAGCCACTAAAAAAAAATCTCACAATTATTCGAGAATTTTTTAAAAATCAGGGTACTTAAAGTACAAAGAAATGTGAAGTAGTAAATTTTTTTGTTGTTCTACATAAATGTTTCTTGATTCAACATTAAAAGGAGAAAAATCGTTAATTTTTTTATTTTGATTCATTTATTTTATCTACATGTTTAAAAAAATTTAGCAATTATACCATTTGATAGGACAAAATTTTTGAGTTTTAAGACTGTTTTAATTGCGGTACAATGATTTTTACAACGGAGTTATGATCAATCAAATTCAAAATGCTCATTTTTTATTTAATCCGATCAATAACAAAAAAATAGTAGAAATATTAAAAATAAAGTTTATAAGTAAAATTGGAAGCTTTCATGTTAGTAAGTCGAAAATTTTCATGTTTTTTAGGCACATGACAGGTCCATAAAGATTGTTTTTCAGCTAAGACTCTAGCTTTGCACTGTATTCCTGTGAAAATTTTTTATTCTTTTAAAGAAAAAAAAACTCTTTCAATAACCTATATCAGTAACTAATGATATTTTAGTAAATTGATGATATATTAGATATTTCAGTAGATGCCGTATCATCCGTTACTGATTTCATAATCAATTTATTGAAACACTTTATCAATTCTTTCTTTTAAAGATTGGACCTTAACGGTTGAATAACAATCTTTTTCTATACAACTTACAATAGATTATGTTCATGTTAAACATTTGAAAAGTTAATAACATTGATTATATTTTATATGCTCATACTAACCCAATGAAAACTTCCTAGTCAAAATGACATTAATTTCTACCAATGATAGCAAAAATGTTTAAGACAACTTTACAATTTTTTATATACTTTATAAATGTTTTAAAAAAGGACTTCTCTTTTTTCCAATTCCGTGCTCAATTTCACGAACTTTATAACTATAATTCTAAGGCATTATGATTTTAAGATATTCAAAAAGAATCAAATATAGTGGTCACTTTAATAGTACATTTTTCATTGGATCCATTATACTTGAATACTGAAATTTAGCCTAAGTATTTACAAAATATACAAAACGTATAAAAAAAATAGTTACTCGAAATGTTAAATATATCAAAAAACTTTACATACTAATTCTTAATAATACATTTTTTAATCATGGCCGGTGTCGCGTTAGCATCTATATCGCTAAAAATTCCACGACTTTGTGCATCAGTTATTAATGCTCTCCACATTGGATCCCTCTGCAAAGCAAAGATTTCATCGTTAATTTAAACTAAAAAAATATAAATAATATAAAACATTTAAATTCATATTCAAAATTCTCTAACCTTGAAAGTAACAAAATGTCCACATAATATCAAACTATGCTTAGCTCTTGTAAGAGCTACACAAAGCCTTTGTTTGTCCGATAAAAATCCAATACCACTACTTCTCACGCAGGACATTATTATAACATCTCGCTCTTGACCTTGGAAACCATCAACAGTGTTAACTTCAAATTCAATTTTCTTTTTTATTTTATCTGGTACAGTAGAAATCCTGAAAAGCATATAAATTGTAAAGAAAGATGTTAAAAACTAGAGACGTTTTCTAACCAAAATAAAAATTTTAAGATTTACAAAATTATATATACCACCTTGATCAAAAAGTTCCCGGAATTACCACCAGGCGATGTTCTGAGTCAGCTAATTTGAGCTCTATTTTTTTTATTAGATTGCCACATCTATCATTGACATTCCCATCAAATTTTATCGCCATAGGTCGGTATTCATAGTCGATTCTTATCTCAAGATTATCTTAAGCAACGTCTTAAGATGCTAATATGGCTCTCTGATTGGTTAATGGCATCTTAAGGTGATATTTAAAACGATCTTAAATATAAGAATCGACTATGAATACCGACCATAACTTGACATTTGTAAATGTTACGACGTCTTGAGTACATCTCTGTGCGTGTTTTCGATTTTTTACAGTTTTAAAAATGGAGTTGAATTTGCAACAACGAGTTTGTATTAAATTTTGCGTTAAAAATGGATTCAATGGTGCGAAAACCTTGAAAATGTTGGGAAACTGTTTCGGCAATGATACTCTAAAGAAAACAATCGTTTACGAGTGGTATAAACGCTTCAGAAGTGATCGTGAGTCCGTCGAGGATGACGAAAGCGATATTCACGGTTTTCATGGATTACAACACGAATTGTACATCACGAATTTTTGCCAGAAGATCAGACAGTTAATAAGGAGTATTATTTCATCATTAAGACGTTTGCGTAAAGCAATTCGCCCAAAAAGAAAGGATTTGTGAGCAAACAACTTGTTAATTTTGCACCATGATAACGCACCGTCGCACAGTGCCATCATTATCCATGAATTTTTAACCAAGAACGAAACGAATACCATCCAACAGCCATCGAATTCACCTAATATGGCTCCCTGCAATTTTTTTCTGTTCGATCGAGTCAAAAAACTACGGGAAACGCGTTTTAACAGAAAATAATGGAAAAATCAAAGTCGGCTCTGATGGCTATACCGACAATAAAGTTCCATAAATGTTTCAAAAGCTGGATCAAGCGCTGACAAAGTGCGTTGCAGTCGATAGAGAGTACTTTGAAGAGGACAATATTACTTTTGATGAATAAACTTGTATTTTGAATTTTCTGAATGAATTCCAGAAAC